>NC_082646.1:49077275-49380306 GCF_028023285.1 Balaenoptera ricei | reverse complement strand
TCATCTGCAAATAAGGACAGTTTTTATATCTTCCTTTCTGAACTGTATTTTTCTTAATTTCCTTTTCTTGTCTTATTTCACTGGTAAGCTTCTAGTCCTGTGTTGAATAGCAGTGTTAAGAGCAGACATCCTAGGCTTGTTTCTGATGTTAAAGGGGGAAAGAATTCAGTCTTTCACAAGTATGTCTATCAACTATGATTTTTGTAGATGTTCTTTATCAAGTTGAGAGCTGTCCTTTTGCCTAATTATTTCAGAGTTTTATCATGAATGGGTGTTAAATTTTGTCAAATGCTTTTTCTGCATCAACTGATATGATCACTGGTTTTTCTTTTTTAGCCTGTTAATGCAGTGGATTGCACTGATTGTTTCTGAATATTGTATCACTGGAATAAGCTTACTTGGTCTTGCTGTATAATTCTTTTTATATGTTGCTGAATTCTATTTGCTAATATTTTGTTAAAGATTTTATATGTATTAATGAGATATGATATTGGTCTGAAGTTTTCTTATTTATATTGCCTTTGGTTTTGGTCTCAATAATACTGGCCTCTAGGCCTAGAAATTTTTGAGGAGGAGTTTAAAAATTAAACACTCAGTTTCCTTAAAAGTGAAAAGGTTATTCAAATGAACTGTTTCATATCGGGTGAATTGTGGTAGTTTGTGCTATTTGAGGAGTTAATCCATTCCATCTAATATAAAATTTATGTGTGGAGAGTTGTTTGTAGTATTCCCTTATTATCCTTTTGATATCTGCAAGGTCTCTAGTGATAGCCCCTGTTTCATTCCTGAAATTAGTAATTTATGTCTTCTCTTCTGTCACTCTTTTTAAGGGTTTGTCAAATTTTTTTCTGTTATCTCCTGTCTTCCTTCTTTCCTTTAGTTTGCTGTGAGTTGTTTTTGTTCTTCTATTTTTACGATGGGAGCTTAGATTATTTAGTTGAGACTTTTCTAATGTAAGCATTTAGTGCTATAAATTTCCCTGTCAGCACTGCTTTAGCTGCATCTCATAAAAATTTTGATATGAAGTGTGTTGTGTAGTTTCTAGGTGCTAGGAAATTTTCTTGTTATCGTTCTCTTATTGATTCTAGTTTGATTCCATTTTGGTCAGAATATACTCTTTATGATTTTGATTCTTTTAAATTTTTTGAGATTTGTTTTATGACCCTGTTTTGGGTATGTTCCATGGGAGCTTGAAAAGAATGTATACTCTGCTGTTGGGTGGAGTGTTCTATAAATGTCAGTTAGATCCTGTCAGTTGACAGTGTGGTTGAATTCTTCTGTGTCTTTGTTGATTTTCTGTCCACTATTCTGTCTAATAATTAATAAATTATTGAGAAATAATTGTTG
Source organism: Balaenoptera ricei (assembly GCF_028023285.1). Lineage (NCBI taxonomy): Eukaryota > Metazoa > Chordata > Mammalia > Artiodactyla > Balaenopteridae > Balaenoptera > Balaenoptera ricei. The sequence goes on along the minus strand of NC_082646.1, from coordinate 49,378,959 downwards.
AAGTCTTCAACTGTAATTGTGGCTTTTTCCCTTTCTCCTTCAGTTCTGTTAACATTTTGCAGCTCTGTTGGTTGGTGTATACACATTTGGTATTGCTTTGTCTTGGTAGCTTGACCCTCTTATCATTATGTAAGGTCCATCTCTGTCTCTGGTAAATTTTTTGCTTTGATGGCTCCTTTGTCTTACAGTAGTATAAGCCATTCCTGCTTTCCTTTAATTAATGGTATATCTTTTTCAAACCTTTTTTTTTTTTAGTTTATTTATTTATTTTTGGCTGTGTTGGGTCTTGGTTGCTATGCGCGGGCTTTTTCTAGTTGCAGCGAGTGGGGGCTACTCTTCATTGCAGTGCACGGCCTTTTCATTGCGGTGGCTTCTTTTGTTGTGGAGCATGGGCTCTAGGGTGCATGGGCTTCAGTAGTTGTGGCACACAGGCTCAGTAGTTGTGGCTTACGGGCTCTAGAGCGCAGGCTCAGTAGTTGTTGCGCACGGGCTTAGTTGCTCCGCAGCATGTGGGATCTTCCCGGACCAGGGCTCGAACCTGTGTTCTCTGCATTGGCAGGTGGATTCTTAACCACTGCACCACCAGGCAAGTCCCATCTTTTTCAAACCTTTTACCTTTAATCTACATGTATTGTTATACCTGAAGTGAGTTTCTTAGAGACAGCATATAGTTGGGTCATATTTTTTTAATTCACTTTGCCAAACTGTGTTTTAGCTAGTATATTCAGACCATTTATATTTGAGCCTCAACTAACCAATTATTACATTAAGTTTACCATTTAATTTTCTTTCATTCTTTTCATTTCTCTGGGTTTTTTCACCTATGTGCACATATTTTAGAATTCCAATTTGATTTATCTATACTACTTTTGAGTATATTTCTTTGTGTAGGTATTTGCTCTGGGTGTTACTATATATATATATGATATATATGTGATCAGTCAGTATATCAACATTTTACCACTTCAAGTGAAGTATAGGAAGCTTACCTCTCTCTTTCTCCTCCACTTATAATTGTCTCAAATATTCCCTTTACAATTGAGAACTTCATCAGAGTATTACAATTTTTGCTTCAACCACCAAACAGAATTTTAAAACTCGAGAAGAAGCAGAATGTTGTGTTTACTCATTTTGCTTTTTCTGTTGTTCATTCCTCCTTTCGGATATTCCAAGATTCCTTCTTATATCATTTCCTTTCTGTTCATCAAACTTCCTGTAGCCATTCTTTTAGAACGGTGACAAATTCTTTTAGTTTTTCTTAGTCTGAGGATGTCCTCATTTCCCCTTCATTCCTGAAGCATATATTCACTGAATATAGGATTTTGTGTTGATGGTTCTTTTCTTTAAACATTTGAAAAATGTTGTTCCCCCTCTTTCTGGTCTCTGTCATTTGTAATGAGACATCTGCCATCATTGAATTGTTTTTTTCCTATAGGTAAGGTGTTCTTTCAGGATTTTTTTTTCTTCGTCTTTAGTTTTCAGAAATTTGAATGTGATATGCCTGATATTGATTTCTTTGAGTTTATCTTTTTTGAGGTTCACTCACCATCTCGAATCTGTAGTAGATTTGTCTTTGGGGGACATAATTTGTCCCAGATTTGGGAACTTTTCAGACATTATTCAAATTCTTATTTAGCCCCACTTTCTTCCCCCTCTCCTTTAGGAACTCTAATGATGTGAATATTATAATTTTTGTTTGGTCCCTGAGACTCTATTATTTAATAAGTCTGTTTTCTTTTGTCCAAATTGGGTAATTTCTATGTTCTAACTTTAAATTTACTGACTCTTTCATCTCTCTTTTTTTGCTGGTGAGCCCTTCAGTTGTTTTTTATTTTGGTTATAGTTTTTTTAGTTCTAAAATTTACATGTGATTCTTATCTTTTATTTCTTTGCTGAAACTTTTTTATTGTTTTAAATGTGTTTGTAATTTCTCATTGAAGCATTTTTATGATAGTTGCTTTAAAATCCTTGTCAGATAGTTCTAACATCTATGTCATCTCAGTGTTGGTATCTCTTGATAATCTTTTCTCATTAAAGTTGAGATTTTTACATTTCTTGGTATGACAAGTGAATTTTGATTAAGATATTGATATTTTGGTTACTGTTAGGAAACTCTGGATCTTACTGATATTTAAGCAGGCTTCCTTTGATAAATTTTCAGCTGGGGAAGGGGAGTGCTGCTTCATTATTGGCAGGTGGCAAGGGAAGTTCAGGTTCCCCACTTGGTTGACTTGGTGATGATGTCTCTTTACTACTGGGGTGGGAGTTCAGGCTTTTCACTGGGCCTCAGGTGATACCACCCTAGCAGGAGGGGTTGGGAGGCCTCAGTACTGCTCCCTGAGTAGTCTCCACTGACACTGAGAGTGGTGGGTGGTTGTGAACGTTCTGGCTCTGCTAGGCTTCCTCTAATACCACCCCAGGCAGAGGAGGAGGAGGAGAGTCACCTCATTACCATGAGGGGTAGGGAGGAGTAAGGGTGTTACGTATTTGAAGTGTTTAGTTATCATCTGAGAAGGGACCCCACTGGGACTTTGCTGGTCCACATGTGTGGACGGGTCCACTGTTTTTTCTGTGGTATTAAGTGTTTACCTGAAAATTTTCTTTCATGTTAGGTTGCCACTTTCCTGGTCCTTTGCAGAGAGTAGGCTTTTGTTGGGGCTTTTTTTTTTTTTTTTTTTTTGTCTTCACTTGTTAGCTTTGTTGAGTTGCTACCTTCTCTAGCATCCAGTCTGGGATACATAAAGAGGCAAAAGAAAACCAAGCAACTCAATGTGCTTCATGTCCCAGGGCCCCTAACCAGTCTGCCTCCTCCCTACCCTTCAGACTTTTAAGCTGTACTTGACGAGATAAATAGGAAAAAGTACCTCTACTTCATCTGTTTTGGAAGCAGAATTTAAAAAGGAGTAGCTCTAAAATTTCTGCTCTTAGAACTTAATCAGATGATACAGGAAAGGATTTCTGCATTTTAGATGGGAAGCTGAACTGAATATTGGTGGTCTCAACTCTGGCTCCACATTAGAACTATTGGGAGGACATTGCAAAAATAGATTCCTAGGCTTCATCCCCAGATATTCTAAATCTGGCATAAGGACCTGGGAATTTGTAATGTTTAAAAACTCTCTAGATGATTTTCTAGTACAGCCATCCATTAGTGCAATTATTTAGTTCTCCATGAGGGAACTCCACTGATTAAGGATCCTTTACCAGTATAGTCAGTAAGAAGCACTTAAAAGAAGTATTTTACATTCTGCTGCTTTGGCCTCCCCTCTCAGAGTTTGTGATTCAGTAGGGTTGGGGTCAAGCTGAATTTTTAAAGAAAGCTGTACAGTCTATATCAATCCAATTGTGTACTTAGTTAAGAGTCATCAGACTAGGTGATCTCTAAGATACTTTACAATAAAGAACTTGTATAACAGATCCATATCCCTGGGATTTTATATAATCCAAAAAGGGGAGAGAAGAAAAAAAGCATATTGTCCACTCCCTAATCTCCCCGTGACCCCACAGAGCTACCACATGGGGCTGTTAGGCTGTATCCTGTAAAGTTCCAGGAGGCATTCTTTGCCTGCACCAGGATTTCTCAGTCCTGGCCCTGTGGACGTTGGGCAAGACAGTTCTTTTTTGTGGCAGGAGCTGTTCTTTGCCTTGCAAAGTGTTCAGCATCTCTGGCCTTTATTAACTAGAAGCCAGAGACATTGCCAAATATCCCTTAGCCAGCAAATCACTGACCTACACAGGAATATAAATAGTGCCCTCTGTTTTGCATTTTTTCCTCCCATTCTATTCTTTACCACTTGCTGCTTAAAGAGAATGTATGTAAAGGTTCAGTGTTGCAGGACCGGGAAGGTGTAACTCAGCCTATTTTAATCCCATCCCCTTATCAGTGTCTTGATATTGAACTACTGCTTTTATTGCCTTCTGTATAATCTGATCTCTAAGGCCCCTTCTATGAATTCATTAGCTTTCCTATGACATCTCTTGAGCACCTATCATGTAGTGCAGACAGAAGGATTAATAGTTAACCAGATACAAAGGGAACCACGGGGGTTTAGAAGTGGAATGGGGAAAGATGAAACTAGCGAAGTAAGCAGGGGCCATATTGAAGAGCTGTGTATTCTAATACAGTGTTTGTAATTTTACGTTTGCTATAAAATACTTCAAGTCTCTGGATGCTGAAGTATCTAAAGCTGAATTTGTTTTGGTTTGGAAGAGAAATTGTGACTTCAAAAATGAATATTCTAGACAGTGTAATGCTTTTGTACTGTCAAAATCTGTTGATAATCAGACTTCTTGTCCGTAAGTGTGGATACTGACTCTGTAAATATAAATGAATGTATATCGCTGGACTCAGTAGATGGATAACCAGGTTCTAAGAGCTGTGAGTTCTGAAATGATAGTAGAGAAAAAGCTTTGTTTTTAATGTTTAAAATTCAGTTCTTTGATTAACATTTCTTTTTTTCTCATTTCTGTCTTTTTTAAAGTCTTGTGAAAATGCCATTGTATGCTGGAAACCTGGCAAAATGGAAGATGATATAGATAAAATTAAACCCAGTGAGTCTAATGTGACTATTCTTGGGCGATTTGATTACAGCCAGTGTGACATTTGGTACATGAGGTTTTCTATGGATTTCTGGCAAAAGGTAGCAACATATTTTTACATTGTGAAATTATTTGACTTAAAACCATGGCAATTTTAGTTTTCTCTGTAGTGTATCTGTATTCTATTACCTCTAAGTTTAATCTACCTTGATTTTTTTGTATTAATTGCTTTGGCCTTTGATGTTATTTATTCTACCCTTGTGGCTCTGCACACCATCTGCAGTGCTTATTATAAATAAAATCGACAGGTGTCAGTGGTGGCAGTTAGGTGTTTACTTTCCGTAACATCTGTTACTAAGATTTATTGTTTTGGATTAGGGTGTTAATCTTTTTATATAGAAAACCAACGTGGAAGATAGAGACAAAATATTAGTTATCTAAAATTTTTTAAAAATTTGGTGTTAGAATTTTGTGATAACAAATTACTTGGGTATTTATTTCTATATGAAAGCTTTGGAAATTTCCTATGGCTTTTACTACAGTTCTTTAAGGCAGAATAAAGAGTACATGCTAACTATGTAAGTAAATTGTAAAGTTCTTTGTAAATTTGCAAAATAACCTCCTTATTTTACTCAAGACATCTTTGTGAAGCATTAGTTGCTCTTATCCTCATTTACACAATATAGGAAATATAAGATGCAAAGAAATAACTAAGAACGTTGCCATAGGCTGGAGCTGATGTTTTTCTGAAATAAGAAAGATGTCTTAGGATTGTTTGAAATCTTTATAGCTTATTTTAATAATTTGATTTTTTTTTAAAATATATTTATACAGATGCTTGCATTGGGCAATCAGGTTGGCAAACTTTATGTTTGGGATTTAGAAGTAGAAGATCCTCATAAAGCCAAGTAAGTATTTAGAAATTCCTCTTCATAATTTCTGACTTTTTCTCCAAAGTGTTATGTCAGCATAGAGGAAGGCATTGCAAGTATCAATTACATCCTTAAATCATTTGTAACATTCTCAGAGTATTGTAAAGTATTTCTTTTTTATTCTAATAATGATTGTTTTTCCCAAGTACTTTGGTAATAAGTTATTTCTCTTTTTTTAAGATAAGTCACATGGTGCCTCTTGGATTTAAAATATACCCAAATTTTATGAAATTTGAGATTGGGCTCTTAGTGAAGTGTATTCTGGTTTCAAGTGCTTTCTATATGACTTGGAACATCTATTCATTTTCTGATTCATTGTTTTAAGTTAGATACTGACAGCATTATATATGCATGGTATTTAACCTGTTGTCATGTTTTCTCCCTAGATGCACAACACTGACTCATCATAAATGTGGTGCTGCTATTCGACAAACCAGTTTTAGCAGGGATAGCAGCATTCTTATAGCTGTTTGTGATGATGCCAGTATTTGGCGCTGGGACCGACTTCGATAAAATACTTTTTCTCAATCAAAATTAGAGTGTGTTTTCTGTGTACAGTAGAACTAACGTATCTTGCTAGTAAGGGCACATAGAGCATTTAGAGTTGTCTTTCAGCGTTCAATCAAGCTGAGCTGAATGTAGTGATGTTTACATTGTTTACACTCTTTGTACTGTCTCCTGCTCAGACTCTACTGCTTTTAATAAAAATTTATTTTTGTAAAGCTGTGTTGTATTTTAGTTTATTTTGTTTTGTTCATTGTGATGAAAAGAAATGTTGAAAGTAATAAAATTACACCTTATCTTTTTGCAGTGATTATTATTGTTTTATTTGTGTAACTGGAGAAAGCTATATAATATAGTGATTAAGTATAAGCTCTAGAACAAACTGAATTTTAATCTTGGCTCTGCCACTAACTGACCTAGGGTAAGTAAAAGAATCAAGTGATTTAATACATGTGAAGCAATTAGAACAGTACTTGACTACACTAAACCCTTATCTTTATTGGAAATTGTATTTCCTATGGTTTTATATTTCTTAATGATTTCTTCTATAATAATTTTGTAATAAGTAAATTCTGTAAGAGTTGTGACATGTAATGTTGTAATAACCTATCTTTATAGTTAAAAAATATTATTGCCATTCGATTTACAACTTGGTCATTAGTAATCTTAGGGAAATACTATCAGTAGAGCAAGGGAGGAGAGGACATAGAAGGTTAAATGCAGTGGGTTGAAAAATGAAAGAAATGGGGAGTACGTTTGTATAGTGAGTTATTGTCCCCTTTTCTAGAAGGGTATTGGTTAAGAGAAATAAGTAAATTGAGGATATCATAGGGTTGAAAGTAGTTGGTGGGTTTTCCTGGTGGCACAGTGGTTAAGAATCCACCTGCCAGTGCAGGGGACACAGGTTTGAGCCCTGGGCTGGGAAGATCCCACATGCCGTGGAGCAACTGAGCCCGTGCACCACAACTACTGAGCCTGCATTCTAGAGCCTCTGAGCCACAACTACCGAGCCTGCGTGTCACAACTACTGAAGCCCGTGCGCCTAGAGCCCGTGCTCCGCAACAAGAGAAGCCACCGCAATGAGAAGCCCACGCACAACAACGAAGAGTAGCCCCTGCTCGCCACAACTAGAGGAAGCCCTCGCACAGCAACAAAGACCCAACGCAGCCATCAATCAATCAATCAATAAAAATTTATTAAAAAAAAAAAGTAGTTGGTGATTTTTGTCCCAAACATAGGGTGCTTTGTACGCAGTGGCAAGAACAGAATTAAAGGGACTTCCCTGGTGGCGCAGTGGTTAACCTGTTGTGATTTGTAGAAAATGACTATCATTTTGGAATTGAACTGGTGGATTTCTAAAGAGATTCTTGGTGTTTTGTGGTTATTTTCTGATGCAGAGCAAGACTTCAGATGAATAAAAGCAGACTCATTTCACCTTCCTTGCTTCAGTTACCCCAGGCTGACGTGAAATGTAAAACGTTGGGTGATTTCTGTTATGTTTTGTGTAATGAGTGAGTGTGTATTTGTGTTTAATTCTAAAACCATTTAATCATGGGTTGTCAGAAAATCATTGTGAGTAATGTATAGCACTCTATTGGCCATTATTTGATTTTTTTTAATGCAAAATTACTTTTTAAACCACTAAAATTTTGTATAAAAAAACGTTTGATTTATCATTCTGAAAGACTGATTGCAAATCAAGGTTTTAATAATCCCAGTTCTGAGTAGCTACCTATGTTGCTGTATTGTTTCCCTCAAATCCCTGAAAATAGCTGGCTGCAACAGGGTTTGTAATTCTTGGAAGTCAAAACCCTTTGTGAAGGGCCTTCTAAAATAATAATTTATTACCTTTGCCTTAAAATGTGAGCTCCTAGTAGACAGGAGAGAATCACTTATTTATAAACTTAATTGGCCAGGTGTGCAAAGCATTGCATTAATTAGGTCCCTGTATAAACCTGTGCCATGCAATGGTTCCCAGATGCTGGTCGGTGGAAAGAGTGAGTGCACCAGAATCATTAGGGAGCATATGACTGATCTCTGAGCCCCAACCTGAGAGATTTGAATTCAGTATTTTTTTAAAAACTCACCCAGATGATTCTGCTGCACAGATTATGCTTATTTTAACCCAGCCCCATACATCTTTCCACTGTCATTTGAAACTTCTCTGTGGCTAACTAGTACCTCTCAAACTCATGTTCAAGGCTACTGTTGGGAGTGGTGGAGAATTGTTAACAGTTCTTCTGTTGGGTCACCTCTGTGTCTGGGATTTAGCATTGTTTCTGTCCCAGTTCTCAGATGGGGGCCTGATTCAGCTTCCTGCCAGGCCTCCCCTCTTTCTACGGCCTTTCTCTAGTCTTCTGGGCCACAACCAAGATCAGGACATCCAAGAGAGACAGCTGTGAACAGACTGGGACTTGACAGGGGCTGTTCAAGACCCCATATAGACTGGAGTCTCTCTCTCCTTCCTGGCCAGGGCCCCTCACTTAGCCAATGCCCTTTCTCTTTTCTTCTGGTGGCCTTGCCAGGCTTTGGCAGAGGCTTTCCGGGTAGCTGAGCTGTTTTCTGCATTCACATTATAGGGGCTCAGTTAAATGTTTGCCCTCTGGAAAGAGATTCTACCTTTCCCAGTTAACTGCCTTTCTTCCACTTCCCTTCATAATATCTCTGGTAGAAACTCTTATTTTAGCATCCCACTGAAATGCGTGCACTGTTGTGTTTTCCTATGTTATGAAATCAGTGCCAGAGTAAAAGCTATTGAAACAGAGAAGTGTTTCCTTATGTTTTTTAATCTCCATCTCAACACACTGGCTCACACTAGGCCCTCAATGGGATGTTGAATGAAAAATGAGCTAAGAAATCTTTGCTTAAATGAATTTCTGATGGGTTTCGGGCATATGGACTACACACACACACACACACACACACACACACTATGAATAGAGAGATGAACACCACTAGGCCTTATGTAAAGCTGTCCTGGGAAAAGAAAGGGAAGATTTGTGCCTTATTGGCCTTGATATTCTTAACCCCTAGCACATACAGTTTCTGGCTTCTTATAATATTTTCTTTAGTAGTGTTTTCCAAATTCTAACATGCATCAGAATCATCTGGAAGGTTTGTTAAATCACGCATCGTTGTGCCCCATCCCAGAGTGTCTGATTCAGTAGGTTTGGGGTGGGGCACAGAGAATCTGCATTTTTAACAAGTTCATGGGTCTGTTGATGCCGCTGGCCCAAGGACCACACTTTGAAAACCACTGAATTTTCAATAGTAGTAGCTATACTATTAGTTGAGTACTGACTATTTTATTCCCTACCAAGGAACTATGCTAAGTTCCTTATATGAGTTATTTTATTTACTATTCAACAACCTCATGAAGTATAAATTATTGTCCCAGTTTTACAGAGGAGGAATCAGGACTAAAGCTGTTAAATACCTTGCACAGTGTCGTAAGTGGCGGGGCTGAGATTTGAACTAATTTCTAACTGCAGGGTCCCTGTTTATAGCCATGGTGATAGACGAAATAGTTTATATGTCTTAAGTAAATACCTGACAATGTGCAGGCCAGTAACTTCTCAGATGGATGTCCAGTCATATCCACCCCCAGACAGCCACTATGAGTCCCAGACATCAGCTCTATGAGAGCAAGGGGCCTGATCATCCTTATTTCTTGTTTTATCTCTAGAGCCTGGAAAACAAGCTCTCACATAGTAAGTGCACAATAAATGGATAATTGTTTTAAAAAATTAGTGCATATTTAAAGTTTCTAGTTTTGGCACAAAACCCTTTTGTGAATGAAGGAGGAACATGTTCACATGTACAGACTGAGTGCTCAGATTCTTGAGTTGGGCTGGTGGGTATTCTTCCCAGCTTAAGACCTCTGAACTAGCAGAGCTCCAGTATGTAAGAGATTGTACAGGTCAGTGTTTCTCAAAGTGTGGTTCCTGGACCAGCAGCATCAGCATCTCTTGGGAACTTGCCTAAGGGCTGTCAGACTTAGAATGAAGTACAGGATACCAAATTAAATTTGAATTTCAGATAATAATGCAATACTTGGGACATACTTATAACTAAAAATCATTCACCATTTAACTGAAATTCACATTTAAGATATACGGGGCATGGTGTATTTTATTTGGCAACCCTAACTTCTTAGAAATTAAAATTCTCAGCCCTACTCCAGACCCACTGAAAAACTCAGGTGAGGCCTAGCCATAAGTGTTTTAACATACCCTACAGGTGATTCTGACAAACCTTAAAGTTTGAAAACCACTGCCTTAGGCAGTGCCTGTTTACCGAAAGCAGGGCTCAGCCAAATCTGGCCAGCTGTCTGTTCTTGTGGTTTTCTTTTTTGGCTGCGTCGGGTCTTAGTTGTGGCACGCGGGATCTTCATTGCAGGACCTTTCGTTGCAGCACACAGGCTCTTCGTTGCAGTGTGAGGGCTTCTCTCTAGTTGTGGCGCACGGGCTCCAGAGCACATGGACTCAGTAGCTGCGGTGCCCGGGCTCAGTAGTTGTGGTGCGTGGGCTCTCTAGCTGTGGCACACGGGCTCTCTAGTTGTGGCGCATGGGCTCTAGAGTGCATGGGCTCAGTAGTTGTGGCACGTGGGCTTAGTTGCCCAGCAACATGTGGGATCTTAGTTTCCTGACCAGGGATTGAACCCATGTCCCCTGTATTGGAAGGTGGATTCTTAACCACTGGACTACCAGGGAAGTCCCTGTCTGTTCTTGTTAATAAAGCTTTTAGGACAGAGCCACAGCCATTCCTTTTACTTATTTTACTTATTCTTTTATGTATGTACTTATTGAGTTTCCTGCCCTCTTGGAATTTTTATTCTAGTTGTGGGTGGTTAATTATATCTTCAGCTATAATTAACAATGAAGCCAGCTAAAACTGGCTTAAACAATAAAGGAATATATTATCTTGCATAACCAGAAGTACAGAGGTAGGGCAGTCTCCCAGGCTGGTTGGTTCCACAATTCTTGGTGTTATAAAGGCATGTCAGCACAGAGACCTTATGGCTTAGGAAGCCCAAAACATGTACTATCTGACCTTTTACAGAAAACATTTGCTTGACCCTGAACTAAAGAGAACTTTCTCTGTTTATAGAGCATGTTCTCAGCTTTCTCTAACAGGTGCTGGAAGCTGGGACAGGACAGACACTGAGGTTCTGAATATGGAAAAGTCCCTTCTCCTGGGCTTCCCCGTAGGCATTGCTGTGGTCTTTAGCTCCTTGCGGGGAAGGTGGAGGGGAAGGCGGCAGAGGAGAGGCTGATGAGCCGATAAAGGAGAGTACCTAGCGCCCAGAACACCTAGTTGTGTGCACCCCCTGATGGAAAGTTGGCAGAATTCAGTATCATAGAACATTTATTCAACAAACGTGTAGAGAGGATCTACTGTATGCCAGGTACTGGGGAGCAAACATAGAGTCCCGTTCTTGAAGGGCTCACAATCAAGAAGAGTCAGGCTCCCTAATTAGATGTTTATACTATCTAGTCAAGTGTCAACCGCGGATGTATTTAATGATCATTGATATACTTTCATTCATTCAGTAAATAACTATGAAATGCTTACTAGGGGGTAGATGCTGGGCTTGGCACTGGAGATACAGTGGCAAACAAAACAGACATGGTCCCTGCCCTCTCGGAGCTTATATTCTAGTAAGAGTTGTGTTAATTATAACATCAGCCATAGGTAACAACAAAGTCAATTAAAATTGGCTTAAGCAATAGAAAAAAATATATTATTTTGCATGACCATAAGTACAGAGGTAGGACATTGGCTCCAGGGCTGGTTGGTTTAACAGCATAAGACATTAATAAAGACTCAAGTTATTTTCATCTCTTTGCTCTTCCTGAGTGTGCTTTTTTACTTAGGTTGTTCTCAGGTTGTTTCAAGGTGATTGCTACAACTCTAGGTGTCACTTTCAGATATATCAATGTAGAGGGAGAAAGTGACCATCTTTTCGTGTGACTTTCTTAAGACCAAGAAACCTTTCTCAGAAGCCCCCAGCAGACTTCCTCCCAAGTGCCATTGACCAGAATTGGGTTATGGGACTGATCCTAAACCAATCACTGCCAAGGGAATGGAAATTTGTTGATTAGATTAAGCAGGGTCTTCTTCTGGGGCTCCTGAGTCTCATGGAGGAGGGGTGCCTTCCTGAACAAAATTGGGGTTAACAAGGAAGAAGGGGGGAAATGGATATTAAATAGATAACTACCAGTATTTGTTACAGGGAAGGAAAATTAATAAATAAAAAGTAATCACAGACAGTGAAAGAACTACACAGAAGTTAGCTTTTGCTGCATAACAAAACATCTCAAATTTATTTATCTCATGATTCTATTTGGGCTGAGCTCAGCTGAGTGGTTCTTCTGGTCTTGACTGGGTTCATTCATGTGTCTGGTCAACTTCCAGTCAGGTAGCTCTGCTCCTGGGGTTTGACTGGTTGTTGGCTGAGGCAACGGGGCCAGGTGTCTCTCCTTATCCAGCAAGCTATCCTTGGCTTGTTCCTGTGGTAGACTGGCAAAGTTCCAAGGACTAGAGCAGCCACTTGCAAATATTTTTGAGGCCTGGGCATGGAAAGGGCACAACATCACTTCCGTTGCATTCTTTTGGTCAAATCAAGTAAGACGGCCACGAGGGTAAAGAAACAGACTCTGTCTGGAAAGTCACACTGCAAGGTCATGGACACAGGGAGAGGAAGTATTTGTGCTTTTTTGCAATCTACCACAGGTGATAAGATGAGTAACAGGAGAAAGCCATTCAGATCTCCCTTCAGGACAGAACTATCATTTGGAAAGTTTCAAATCACCAATATGTCTTTTTCTGAGCGGAAATTCTTGTACCATATGATTGTTATTGATGATTTTCTGACAGCATTGGTTAGAAGAGGATTTTAGCTATCCACACTTCCTCTTCCTTTTTTCCCATCTTCTTTTTAAATTTATTTTATTGAAGTATAGTTGATTTACAATGTTGTGTTAATTTCTGTGTTAATCATAGCAAAGTGATTAAGCTATACATACATGCATACATATATATGTATATTCTTTTTCATACTCTTTTCCATTGTTCTTCCATCTTCTTAATGTAGTTAAATAATTTCTAGTTAACCCACATTTGGAGTTTTTATTAAGATAGTGTTGGTAGGCTAAATAATGCCCTCCCCAAATAGTCAGGACCTGTGAATGTTACTTCATATGGCAAAAGAGATTTTGCCAATATGATTAAGCTAAGGATCTTGAGATATGGAGATTATTTTGAATTATTTCGTTGGACTTTAAATGCAATCACAAATATCCTTATAAGAGGGAAGGAGAGTGATATCTGACAGAGGAGAAGGCAATGTGAGGACTGAAGCAAGATGCTACACCGCTGACTTTGAAGATGGAATAAGTCAAGAACTCAGCTCTAGAATCTGGAAGAGGCAAGAAAACAGATTCTCCCCTAGAGCGTCTGGAAGAAGTGCAGCCCTCATGGCAACTTGTTTGCAGCCAGGTGAAACTGATTTCAGACTTCTGAATGTGTGCTGTTTTAAGCCACCAAATTTGTAGCATTTTGTTACAGCAGCCATATGGAACAAATACATTCATGTAAATATTGTGCTGTGCTAAGTCATTTTATTGGCACTGGCCTAAATAATGGCCTCTTTTTCAGCTTTAGTTTGAATATCTGACTTAGGCTAAGTCTTTATCCATCCACCAGCTCCATGAAACACCTCTCTGTATAACTTTGCATGTTGTCAGACATGTCAAATAATCTATTCATTTTTTTGAGGATTCCTGAATTGGGTGCTCTTTGCATAATTTCCTGGGACTTCTGTTTGCCATTACCTTTGACATTCTATCACTCTCCTTAGTGGAAACTCTTGTGTTCTGAATCTTGTCTCATGTCTTCCTCTTTATTGGTTTCTTCCCTTGTTTGGGAGGAGCACATCCAGTAACTTACTGAGAAAGGACATATGGGAGGTAATTTTTTTTTTTTTAGACTTTGCAGGTCCGAAAATATCTTTAGTTTGCCCTTTACTTGATTGTAATTTTGGCTGGATATTGAATTCGATATAGAAATAATTTACACTCAGAATTTTGAAGGTACCTTTCCTTTGTCTTTCAGTGTTCAGTGTTGCTACACAGAGGTCAATTCACTTTGGCCTGCAATCATTGTACATAATTTTTTCTTTTACCTTCATGGAATCTCTATTTAGTTCCATATTCTGAAATTTCATGAGGATGAGCCTTGGTGTGGGTTTTTTATTCATATTGCTGGGTAGTCCGTGAGCCTCTTCTTTCTGGAGACTCATGTTCTACAGTTCTGGGATTTTTTTTTTTTTTTAAAGAAAATAGTATTTATTTGATAATTTATTGTCCAGTGTTTTCTTTATTCTCTCAGGAATTCCCATTAGGTCAAATATTGAACCTCTTGTATTGATCTTCTAATTTTATCATTTTTCTCTTCATTTCCCTTTCTTTCTTTCCCTCTCTTCTCTGGGAGAATTCCTTGACTTTATCTTACAACACTTCTAAACTCTAAAAACTGTCTTTTCAGCCCTCATATTTTCAAGTTCCATGGGTTCTTTCTTGTTCTCTGATTTTCCTTTTATAGCATTCAATTTTTGTTTCAATGACACACTCTATTTCTCTCTCTGGATAATACCTACAGTATTTTATTTTTTTTGCTCCTTGTATTGTTTTGTTTCTACTGAATTCGTTCCCCTGCCCCTGCTGCCCCAACTATTTATTTGCCTTGGTCTTTCTCTTTCATGATAGCGATTTTCCTCAAATGTGTGTTGATCCTTAGTGGCATGTTCCATTTATAAGCAAAAAATGTGGGGAATTCCCTGGTGGTCCAGTGGTTAGGACTCTGCACCCCCATTGCAGGGGGCATGGGTTTGATCCCTGGGCGGGGAACTAAGATCCCATAAGCTGCACAGCACGGCCAAAAAAAAAAGCAAAACACTATGAGGAGGCTGTTATTTGTGAATAGAATGTTTCACTATTATTAGGCAGCCTGTCAGTTTTGTCACTGGAGATTTCAAGATATCTGTAGCTCTGGGGTGGTCACTTTTTCCTGAGAAGGATGCTTCAGTCTCCTACCTGGCAAATATGAGCCTTGATGTCAGTGTTGTGGAGGAGGGGGGGAGACTTTCATGTAATCCCCCTGTCCCCACTCCAGGACTACCCACTTGCTCATAGGTACTTTTGCATGAGCTGTTTTCTTTTGTTTTGTTTTTGATACTATTGTAAATGGTACTGATTTTATTTAATTAATTAATTAATTTCTTTTATAGTGAAAGAAGGTTTATTCAGGGAGATACATACTCCACAGACAGAGTGTGGGCCATCTCAGAAGGTGAGAGGCCAAATGGTACTGATTTTAAAAATAGTTTTCTTGAAATATAATTCACATACCATACAATTCATTCAAGATGTATAATTCAATGGTTTTTAGTATATTCACAGATATGTGCAAACATCACTAGTGTCAATTTCAGATCATTTTCATCACCTCAAAAAGTCTAGAGGAGGGGGAATTGGGCAATTGTTCAACAGGCATAGAGTTTCAGTTTTACAAGATGAGAAAATCCTAGAGATCTGCTGCACAACAAGGTGATATAGTTAATATTACTGTACTGTACACTTGAAAAACTGTTAAGATGGTTAAAAAAAAAAAAACATGCTCTTTAGCTATCTGTCACCCCCATCTCCACATCCTCACCTACCCCAGCCCTAAGCAATCACTAATCTACTTTCCGTCTCTATAGATTTCTCTATTCTAAATATTTCATATGGGTGGAATCATATATAATAACATATGAATAATTTTCCATTGTACAATGTACCACATTTTGTTTATCCATTCATCCATTGATGGACATTTGTCTCCACCTTTTGGGTATTATGAATAATGTTGCTATAATCATTCATATACAAGTTTTTGTGTGAACATCTGTTTTCATTTCTCTTGAGTATATACCTAGGAGTAGAATCACAGGGTCATATGGTGGCTCTATGTTTATTTATTTTTTTTATAACCTTTATTGGAGTATAATTGCTTCACAATGCTGTGTTAGTTTCTGTTGTACAACAAAGTGAATCAGCCATATGCATACATATATCCCCATATCCTCTCCCTCTTGCGTCTCCCTCCCACCCTCCCTATCCCACTCCTCTAGGTCTTCGCAAAGCAACGAGCTGATCTCCCTGTGCTATGCTGCTGCTTCCCGCTAGCTATCTATTTTACATTTGGTAGTATATCTATGTTTAATCATTTGAGGAACTGTCAGTCTGTTTTCCAAAGCAGCTGCACCATTTTACATTCCCACAAGCAGTGTATGAGGGTTCCAATATCCTTGCTTCTGACTTTATGATTCTAGCCATTGGAGTGAATGTGAAGTGTACTCATTGTGGTTTTGATTTGCATTTCCCTGAGGACTAGTGATGTCCAGCATCTTTTCATATGCTTATTGGCCATTTGTGTATCTTCCTTGGAGAAATGTCTATTCAGATGTTTACAGTGGGTTGAATAGTGTCCTCCCCCAAATTCATGTCAGTCTGGTACCAGTGAATGTGATCTTTTTAGAAATAGGGTCTTTGCAGACGTAATCAATTTAAGTTGAGGCCATACTGGATTAGGGTGAATCCTAAATATAATGACTGAGGTTTGTAAAAGAAGAGACCCATATACACAGAGGGAGGAACACAATATGAAATAGAGGCAGAGTTTGGAATGATGAGTCTTAAATCAAGGAATGCCAAGGACTACTGGCAACCCCTAGTAGTTAGAAGAGAGGCATGGAATAGATTCTTCCTCAGAGTTTCCACAGGGCACATGGCCCTCCCAACACCTATCTTGACTTTTAGCCTCCAGAATTGTAAGAGAATAAATTTCTGTTGTTTTAAGTTACCTAGTTTGTGGTAATTTGTTATGGCAGCTTTAGGAAATTAATACAAGATCTTTTGTCCATTTAAAAATTGGGTTGTGTTTTTAAGCTGTAAAAGTTCTTTATCTATCCTGGATACAAGTCCCTTATCAGAGCTATGATTTGCAAATATTTTCTCCCATTCTGTGGTTGTCTTTTCACTTTTTTGATGGTTTCCTTGGAAGCACTAGAGTTTTTAATTTTTATGAAGTTCAGATGATCTATTTTTTTCTTTTTTTTTTTGCTTATGTTTTTGGTGTCATATCTAAGAATCCTTTGCCAAATCCAAAGTCATGAAGGTTTACCCCTATGTTTTCTTCAAAGAGTTTTATAGTTTTAGTTTTTACATTTAGACCTTTGATCAATTTTGAGTTAATTTTTATATATGGCATGAGGCTTTTCTTTTGCATGTAGCTATCCAGTTGTCTCGGAATCTTTGTTGAAAAGACTTTTCTTTCCCCCATTGAATGGTCTTGGCACCCTTGTTGAAAAATCAGTGGACCGTAGACCATATAATTTATTTCTGGACTCTCAATTCTATTCCATTGATTTACGTATTTATTTCTGTCTCAATACTACACTGTCTTCATTATCATTGCTTTGCAATAACTTTTGAAGTTGAGAAGTGTTAATCATCCTAGTTTGTTCTTTTCTTTTTTTTTTTCCAAGATTGTTTTGGCTATTCCGGGTCTCCCTTCTTATACATTTTAGAATCAAGTGGTCAATTTCTACAAAAAAGTCAGCTGAGATTCTGATAGTGCATTGAATTGATAGACCAATTTAGGGAATACTGCCATCTTAACAATGTTAAGTCTGCAGACCCATGAACATGGGATGTTTTTCCATTTATTCAGATCTTTAATTTCTTATTTTTTATAGTTTCCGGAGTATGAGTTTTATGCTTTCCTTCTTAAATTTATTCCTAAGTATTTTACTTTTTGGTGCTATTGTTAATGGAATTGTCTTCTTATTTTTATTTTTGGATTGTTCATTCTAAGTGTTTAGAAATACAACTGAATTTTGTATATTGATCTGGTATCTTACAACCTTGCTGAACTTGTTTATTACTTCTAATAGTTTTTAGTGGATTCCTTAGGATTTTCTATATGCAAGCTCATGTCACAAATAGAGATAGTTTTATTTCTTAATTTCCAATCTGGATGCCTTTTATTTCTTTTTCTTGCCTCATTGCTTTGGCTGGAATCTCCAATACAATGTTGAATAGAAGTGCCTGGAGAAGACATCTTTGTTTTGTTACTGATCTTAGGAGGAAAGCATACAACTTTCACCATTAAGTATGATGTTAGCTGTGGGATTTTTATAGATGCTCTTTATCAGGTTGAGGAAGTTCCCTTCTATTCTTGGTTAATTGAATTTTTTTTTTTAATCATGAAAGAGTTTTGTTTTATTACATGAGTTTTTACAAAGTGACCCTCATCCCTTATGGATGACTTAATAAGAGATATCTCTCTCTGCATGGATGATATAGAAAAAGGCACCCCCATCCTCCAAGTGGATGTTTTAGAAAAGCCACCCCCACTTTGGGTGGCACAGTACTACGTTAGTGTGTTTGACTTGGTGAGCCAACTGCTCCTCTCTCACCCGGGCACTCTTATTCAGGACCTAATCTGTACATAGTGGCCTTGCCCCACAACACCTTTTTTCAGTATCTGGTTTCCTAGTGCCTGGGGCCTCTCTGATTCACTTTTTTTCCAGAGATTTCATACCAATGGCTGAGGTGCTGATGAGAGTAAGACACAAAACCTTACATCAGTTTTAAGCAATCTACATGTTTCAGTCTACTGCCTTACCCCTGCCTTCTGTGGCCCCTGGCATCTCCAATTCCTGAACTTCTCTGGTACTTATTATCTTTCTCTATAGGTACTTAAGTTTGACCTTCCTCTGCTCTGCTAAGTCACTTGTCTTTCTTCTATCCACTTTCCACTGATATCTTTGTGATTTGGAGTTATAGATATCTCTTAGGTCAAAGAAGATAGAGTTTGTGCTCTTATTTCTTTCTTACTTTTTTAATTGTATTTTTTTAATTTTTAAATTTTATACAGCAGGTTCTTATTAGTTATTAATTTTATACACATCAGTGTATACATGTCAACCCCAATTGCCCAATTCATCATACCCCCACCACCCCTACGGCTTTCCCCCCTTGGTTTCCATATGTTTGTTCTCTACATCTGTGTCTCAATTTCTGCGCTGCAAACCAGTTCATCTGTACCGTTTTTCTAGGTTCCACATATATGTGTTAATATACGATATTTGTTTTTCTCTTTCTGACTTACTTCACTCTGTATTACAGTCTCTAGATCCATCCACGTCTCAACAAATAACCCAATTTCGTTCCTTTTCATGGCTGAGTAATATTCCATTGTATATATGTACCACATCTTCTTTACCCATTCGTCTGTCGATGCGCATTTAGGTTGCTTCCATGACCTGGCTATTGTAAATAGTGCTGCAATGAACATTGGGGTGCACGTGTCTTTTTGAATTATGGTTTTCTCTGGGTATATGCCCAGTAGTGGGATTGCTGGATCATATGGTAATTCTATTTTTAGTTTTTTAAGGAACCTCCATACTGTTCTCCATAGTGGCTGTATCACTTTACATCCCCACCAACAGTGCAAGAGGGTTCCCTTTTCTTCGCACCCTCTCCAGCATTTGTTGTTTGTAGATTTTCTGATGATGCCCATTCTAACTGGTGTGAGGTGATACCTCATTGTAGTTTTGATTTGCATTTCTCTAATAATTAGTGATGTTGAGCAGTTTTTCATGTACTTCTTGGCCATCTGTATGTCTTCTTTGGAGAAATGTCTATTTAGGTCTTCAGCCCATTTTTGGATTGGGTTGTTTGTTTTTTTAATATTGAGCTGCATGAGCTGTTTATATATTTTGGAGATTAATCCTTTGTTGATTCGTTTGCAAATATTTTCTCCCATTCTGAGGGCTGTCTTTTTGTCTTGTTTATGGTTTCCTTTGCTGTGCAAAAGTTTTTAAGTTTCATTAGGTCCCATTTGTTTATTTTTGGTTTTACTTCCATTACTCTAGGAGGTGGGTCAAAAAGGATCTTGCTGTGATTTATGTCATAGAGTGTTCTGCCTATGCTTTCCTCTAAGAGTTTGATAGTGCCCGGTCTTACATTTAGGTCTTTAATCCATTTTGAGTTTATTTTTGTGTATGGTGTTAGGGAGTGCTATAATTTCATTCTTTTACATGTAGCTGTCCAGTTTTCCCAGCACCACTTATTGAAGAGGCTGTCTTTTCTCCATTGTATATCCTTGCCTCCTTTGTCATAGATTAGTTGACCATAGGTGCGTGGGTTTATCTCTGGGCTTTCTATCTTGTTCCATTGATCTATGTTTCTGTTTTTGTGCCAATACCATATTGTCTTGATTACTGTGGCTTTGTAGTATAGTCTGAAGTCAGGGAGTCTGATTCCTCCAGCTCTGTTTTTTTCCCTCAAGACTGCTTTGGCTATTCGGGGTCTTTTGTGTCTCCATACAAATTTTAAGATTTTTTGTTCTAGTTCCATAAAAAATGCCATTGGTAATTTGATAGGGATTGCACTGAATCTGTAGATTGCTTTGGGTAGTATAGTCATTTTCACAATATTGATTCTTCCAATCCAAGAACATGGTATATCTCTCCACCTGTTGGTATCATCTTTAACTTCTTTCATCAGTGTCTTATAGTTTTCTGCATACAAGTCTTTTGTCTCCCTAGGTAGGTTTATTCCGAGGTATTTTATTCTTTTTGTTGCAATGGTAAATGGGAGTGTTTCCTTAATTTCTCTTTCAGATTTTTCATCATAAGTGTATAGGAATGCAAGAGATTTCTGTGCATTAATTTTGTATCCTGCAACTTTACCAAATTCATTGATTTGCTCTAGTAGTTTTCTGGTAGCATCTTTAGGATTCTCTATGTATAGTATCATGTCATCTGCAAACAGTGACGGTTTTACTTCTTCTTTTCCAATTTGTATTCCTTTTATTTCTTTTTCTTCTCTGATTGCTGTGGCTAGGACTTCCAAAACTATGTTGAATAATAGTGGTGAGAGTGGACATCCTTGTCTTGTTCCTCATCTTAGAGGAAATGCTTTCACTTTTTCACCATTGAGAAGGATGTTTGCTGTGGGTTTGTCGTACATGGCCTTTATTATGTTGAGGTAGGTTCCCTCTATGCCCACTTTCTGGAGAGTTTTTATCATAAATGGGTGTTGAATTTTGTCAAAAGCTTTTTCTGCATCTATTGAGATGATCATATGGTTTTTATTCTTCAATTTGTTAATATGGTGTATCACATTGATTGATTTGCGTATATTGAAGAATCCTTGCATCCCTGGGATAAATCCCACTTGATCATAGTGTATGATCCTTTTAATGTGTTGCTGGATTCTGTTTGCTAGTATTCTGTTGAGGATTTTTGCATGTGTATTCATGAGTGATATTGGTCTGTAATTTTTTTTTGTCCTAGGTAAAATTTCCCAAGTTTTCTATGAATCTCCTTAACAATATAAGTGGATTTCAGCTTTGGTTAAAATATCAATGTGAATGGGAGAAATCACTATTCTATATCTACCTATTCTTATTTCAGAGAGCTCTGATTATTGGAGAGGTATTTTCCTCTGAAACACTTTTCTTCACTTCCATACATTGTATCTATTTCTGCTCTCTTTAGTTACAAAGAACTTTTGTATTTAAAAATAATATAGTTTGGTGAATAGAAGGCTGGCTTTCATAGTCTGGAGAAAGGATACTAAACTCACTGTCTCTAATTCTTTGTCCAACCTGAAGTAAATATTTGAGCCAGTTGGGAGGATGTAAGAAATTTCCAAGTGAATATTACAGGCAGATAAAACAAGTTGCGTTAAGCACAGAAAGGCTGAAAAATACAAGTTGCTCAGAGAATACAAATACATAGAATATATAGTTACGGTATGTAAAGGAAAAAACCCTGTCTTCTTCCCATGTTTCTCCTTTACTCTCACACTACTACCATACTCACAATACTTCTAAAACCAGATGTGTGTCGGTTTTCCCTACACCGAGCAATTCTGTGACACCAGCTTGGTGTCCTACAATTTAACTCAATCTTGACACTGTCAACCTGGAGACAGCACCTGGAGATAGCATCAGATCCCACAGGTTAAGGGCTCAGTCCCACAAGACTGCCCCTACTTCAGATGCCAATTGCAAGTAGTTAAGTGCCCAGGTTATCTACAACTTCTGTCCAACACGGCTATAATTGGAGGTTCCCATTACCTCCCCCCCTTGGATTTGATTATTGGCTAGAACAACTCACAGAACTCAGGGAAACATGTTTACCAATTTATTGAAGGATATGATAAAGGATACAGATGAACAACCAGATGAACAGATACATAGGCAAGGTGTGGGAGTGCAGGAGCTTCTCTCCTGGTGGAGTTGGGGTGCGTCATCCTTCTGGTACGTGGATGTGTTCATCAACCTGGAAGCTCTCCAGGCCTCATACTCTTGGGATTTTATGGATGCTTCCTCATGTAGTCATGATCAATTAACTCCATCTCCAGCCCCTCTCCCCTCTCTGTAGAATGTGGGGAGGGGCTGAAAATTCCAAGCTTCTAATCGGGCTTCATCTTTCTGGTGACCAGCCCCCATCTAGGAGCCACCCAGAAGCCCACCGGAGTCCCCTCATTAGAACAAAAGATGCTCCTAGTGCTCTTATCACTTGGTAATTTACAGGGGTTTCAGGAGCCCTGTGTCAGGTACATGAGGCAGAGACCAATATATTTATTTACTATTTCATAGTAAGGTGGGTATAAAGACATGAAAAGTTAGTGAGGAAAAGTAATAATGCTAAATGCTAACAGTTTATTAAGCTATATTCTGGCTACTACTTAGTACTTTACATGTAATAACCTTCATTACAACCTTATTATTATCCTGTTTTACAGATGGGGAAAAGGAGGCATGGCAGTGTTAGGGTAACTGGCCTAATATTTTACAGCTAATAAATGACAGAGATGGGCTCTGAATCCAAGCAGTTTGTCTGCCCCTCATGAAATGGTCTCATAATGAGTGGCCTTTTTATTCTGAAGATTCTGGGACTTCTTAGGTAGAAAGTTGGAGATATTGGTAGAAAGATCCTCTTCTATCTATTCATCTTTGGCTTTCTCAAAGGAGTATCTGAGACAAGATAGGTGGTCCAAGTTTATGGAGCCAGAGTGGAGACCAGAGGACTGTTCCAACATTCTGATCTTCCACATATAACCTGGGGTTAGGAGGACAGACTTGCTGGTGGCTGGTGGACTAAGCTCAGATATTTCAAGTTGGCCAGAGACCTTCAGGGAGGAGATATCTTACCTTCCTATCCAAGAGGAAAAGGAACTGAAGCTGTGAAAGGGAGAATGAGTACTGGTGGCAGTCAGTACTTGATGCCAGTTCTTTTCTGCAAATGCATAGAGGAAAAAAAAGACATTTTACAATTAAACAGCCATTAGTTAAGTACTGCCAGGTTCTAAGTGGTTATTTATAAATTCATCTGACCCTCACAGCAACCCTAGGGGACAGGCACATTTATTATTCTTATTTTACAAATGGCGCCATTAAAGCACAAAGATATTATTATATAACTTGCTTAGTGTTGTTTGTTTTCGGCAAATTAATGGAGGAGTGAGGCTGGAAAGAACTACAATAAAGTTGTCATTAAGTACAAAACAGCTGATTAAAAATCAGTACTTTTCAGCTACTGTGTAGCAGAAAGAACCCTGGATTTGAATCAGGGTTTGGATTCAAGCCCCATCCCTGAGTGCTGTGTAAAGATTTGGGGCTGATCACTCTGGGCAATTTTCTCGCCTACAAAATGCAGATAATAATACCTATCTCCTAGGGTTTTTGTAAGGATCTAGCAAAATGACTGTAAAAGCGCACTGTAATCTCTAAAATGTTAGACAAACGTGAGAAACGTTTCCTCCCGGTTCTGGATTCGTAAATTTGGGATACGGACTACCAATCCCAACAGGCAAATCCTCCGCCCTCCCTTACCGGAAACCAGCGCAGGTCCTTCTGGGACTTGTAGTTTTATACGGGATCTGGCCCGCCTTTCCCGTTTCGTAAGGGCGGCGCGGTGTGAGCCCCGGAACTAGTCGTCGCCTGAGAGGCGTTCTGGTTAGGAAAGAGAGGTCAGAGGTCGCGGGGGCAGAAGGCGTTTCTGCCGCTGGCCTAGTCGCTATGTAGCGGAGGGGTAGGCACCCCCCGTCACGTTCTGGAAGGTTCTTGGGCTCGACTAGGGCAGTAGCCCCAGGACTTCTAGTCCCCGGCTTCGGGTCCCTGCCGGCTGAGCGGAGCCGCCGCCGCCATGTTTGGCTGCTTGGTGGCGGGGAGGCTGGTGAGGATGGGGCCGGGTGGTCTCAGGAAGGGGGCAGGACCCCGAGGGCGAGGCCCCGGGAAGGGGAGGGTGCGTTGGTGCGCGGGATGCGGGGAAACCCCCTCACGTCTAGCTGACTGCTGAGAGTTTGAGGGTGGGGAGTGGGACGCTGGGATGTTCGCTCTCCTTTCCCCCCAGCGCTTTTCAGAGTAGCAGTCACACCATTAGCTGCCATTTATCGAGTGTGCATTATCTTAGGCAATGCACGCCTTTTGTCTATTCCTAGTCATCTCAGCCATCTATGTAGCGCTTATTTGGCCCTGCAAACTTAACCGTAACTTGTGAGATGGTGGTTCTCCTTCTCATTTTGCAGTTGAGGGACTTAAGCTCAGTTGGCAGTAGAAATACTCGCCTGAGCTCATAAAGTGAGTTCGAGGTAAATGTGGTGTTTGAATCTAGTCTGTAGCGTCCTGTTTGTCGAAGATGAAGGTACTCGGGCAAAGTATAACTGCTGGGTCCTTTTGGAAGGGCCCTAATAAAAATATGCTTAACGTAATTGGAAATTGGCTGATAGAAACGCCTGAAACTTAAAGCATGAGATGACCCCAGAAGGAGGTGAGCAGCGAATTTCCTTATTGGTAAAAAGAGATTACCTTCCTTGATGAATTGTTAGGTAAATGAGTTAAGTACCTGGGATTGTTCCAGAAGAATCTGGAGGGTGAATCTTGCTTGCCTCCGTAGAAGCCACTCAGAAATCCATTTCAGACCTGATTCCTTTCACCTAGAATTCTTTCTCTTTATTTTTTTTCTCCCTGCTTTATTAAATGTTGCAGCCCCTTTGTTGAATTTTTTCATCAATTTTTGATAATATAGTGTGTACACAGTTCTAAGGAACCACAGAGATAAATTGGAGATGGCTATCCTCAGATTTATTGTCTGTCCCTTGAATGACTGGGAGGCCCCTTTTGGTGATGGTGGTAATTGATAATACTGGTGGGATAACTTTGTATTTACTCCTGCTCCGGATAGGAAGAATGAAAGGACCAGCCTGAGATTGAGTGTGGGACGAATTTCGTTAACGAATAACATTTAAAATGTGTGTGTTTTTCTAAAGAATAGGAAGGCCCTATGGAATCTGTGTTGTCAACTACTTTGCAAGGAATTTAGTTATAGCAATGCCTGTATCTATTTACCTAACACCTAACCTACGTAGTGGATATCCAGTAGGGGTTCCTTCATGACAAGATTTTCTTTGACGGTGTTTGACTTTTTAATTCTGGAGTATTTGAACTTGTTAATCAAAATGAAGGGCAAATAGACCTAGCGATGCCTCAACGTTTAACTACATTATTCTTTTACTAGAAAAATTCACCTAATCTAAAGTTATGGGCTCAGTAAAAGATGTACCCTTTTTCCTAAGGTCGAGGATTAGTGTGTCATAATACAGATTAACAGAATGTCTGGTGTCTTTGACAGAGTTGACATTGAATAAATATTTATTTTACCTGATGATTATTTCAAGACTTGTAGATACCATGATTTTATGTGCCTTTTAAGATTATGCATGCCAAAAACTGGTAAAATTGAATTTAATACTAATATAGGCATTTTGGTTTATATTTATGTTCTTTCTTCCTTTGTTTTATTCTCTGTATTTAAACCGGAGGGTTTAATAATTTGGGGATTACAAATATATTTCAGTGAGTAGGCAAAATGACAAATAATGAATCTGCAAATAATGAGGATTGACTGTAATAACTTCTGAATTGCTTACCCATTTTAATTACCCGAGGTTCTTTACCTTCAAACTAGAAGATAAAGCTTTGGTGGCATGGTGTTTTGAACAGCCTTTCATTTTTATAACATTCTGAAGCTGTAGTGATTTATTTATGTAAGTAAAATCCTTTCAGGGCACTTCTGAAATAATTTAGTTATGTTTTTGAAAGATTACATTCATTAAATCATTTTAAGGCTAAATGTATATTTTTAGATTTTTCTATTAAAATAAGCACTCTTTTTGGTGTTTTTGGTAATTCCGTAATTAGAGTATCAGATTGATCCAATGTTATACTTGATATAATGACTATAATTGACTATATTTGGTAACAGAGCTTACAGCAATACTAAAAGGGCTATAGAAACTTATCAAACTATTGAACTAAGGCGAGTTTCTTATATTCTAGGTGCAAACAGCTGCACAGCAAGTGGCAGAGGATAAGTTTGTTTTTGACTTGCCTGATTATGAAAATATCAACCATGTTGTGGTTTTTATGCTGGGAACAGTCCCATTTCCTGAGGGAATGGGAGGATCTGTCTACTTTTCCTATCCTGATTCAAATGGAATGCCGGTATGGCAACTCCTAGGATTTGTCACAAATGGGAAACCAAGTGCCATCTTCAAAATTTCAGGTCTTAAATCTGGTAAGAATATATATTAAAATAGTTTCATAATTAAACTTTTTTCTTAAATAGCATAACATAGAATGTGGCTTTTTTTACTTTTCATTATATTTTCTGATTGCTGAAGTAATATGTAACATTATTTAAAAAAAAAAAATCAGGGACTTCCCTGGCAGTCCAGTAGTTAAGATTCCATGCTTCCACTGCAGAGGGCACAGGTTCCATCCCTGGTCAGGGAACTAAGATCCTGCATGCTGTGAGCATGGCACGGCCGGAAAAAAAAAAATCAGATGGTACTGACACATTTGAAAAATGGTAAGTGAAGAGACCTCACGCTCACACTCCCATCCATCCTCTGCTTCTGGAGACAACCACTCACTGTGGTTTTCTTTGTATGCTATATACCTTTGTAAAGGGATTTTTCTGAATTAGTGGGTGTTTTAATAAAAATGAGAGGAATCGTCTCATAATTTGTAATATGCACATCAGTGTTTAAATAAACAGATAAACCAAGTAGACTTGTATAGGAAATACAATGAGAGTCCATTTTTTCTACGAAGTTTTTTGAGCTATTAGATTTGATTACCCCTTCAGTGTTCTTCTGTTGGTTGTATTGACATTGTAGGTGTTAGATCTTACAGGGACGATCCTTGCTTTGATGCTTGAGGTATTTTGTTTAGAAATTGAGAATGAAACTAGGTAGCATTTACTCCCATTGAATATCTGGTTCCTTTGAAAGTCTAGATAAAAACAGACATGAAAAGTCTTAGATTATAAATATGTATTCTCCTGGAAATAGTCTGTAAAGTCCAAGGCAAAGTTATATTTAGGTAACATGTTTATATATTTAACAAACATTTTGGTATCACTATAATGATTAAGTTCTTGCCTGAGATCACTCATATTCTTAAAAAGGAAGATAGTTCTATGGACCAATATTTAGAAGGGTGAGAAGTAATTGTGGATGTTTGTACAAAGTGCTGAGAGAGAATAGGTAAGGGACAATTAACTCTTAAGTAGGTTTGGGAAAATTTCTGGGAGGAGATGATATTGGACCTTTTGAGAAGATAAGTAGGAGTTTGTCAGGCCTCTGAGAGGCCTATTGGGCATTCTTTTCTAGGTAGAGGTAATATGGGTATAATGATGAAAGTTTGACATCGTGGTATGCTCAGAACGGCACAAGGTATGGTGTATAGGATAGGCAGGCACGGATCATGAAAAGCTGAAAAGCTTATGTATCACACTGACTCATTTGAATTTAATAGGCTAGCAATTTTTAACATGCTTAGATCACAGACCTATTTGATAGTGTCATAAAAAGTATGTGTTATATAAGCATAGTATAAATACTAAAAAATTTGCATGTACTCTGAAGCCCATCCATGTGTCCCTCCCCATAAAGAACTGTCCCTGTAGGTATAGAGGAGCCAGTGAACAATTTCAAGTAAGGGAATGATATGATCAAATTTAATTTTTATCCTAAGGACTGTGAAGAATGAACTGGAGCAGTTCTGGCCAGATGATGAACTGTTAGCTGCTGTTATTTTTGTAGTTGGAATTCTACAAGAAGAAATGGGAAAGAGTAATATTTAAAGCTAAAAATTGTTTAGATTGATGATAAATACTAATCTCTAGATTTAAGAACCGGGACAGATTCTTACAGTCCTTCTCAGTGGGGGTTCCCTGAGATAATTATCCCTAATCCCTAAGGCAGTGGTTCTTAAAGCATGGGTCCCTGACCAGCAGCATCATTACCTGGAAACTTGTTAGAAATGCACATTTGTGGTAGGACCCCAGACCTACTGAATCAGAAAGAGTCATTATCAAATCACTTTTTCTCTTTTCTGTAGCTGCACCTAAAAATAGAAAAAATAAGTAGAAAAAAAATGTGGACAACTCAATACACTTTAGTGAAGTTAAATATAAAGAGAAAGTAATAAAGGAACCAGAGAGAGAAGACAAGTCATTAATAACTGAACAGCAATGAGTTAGTTTAGCAGATTTATGAACAGCATGAATAGAGGTCAAAAGTCAATAGATGAGTATCTTCAAAGTGCCAAGGAAAAATAAAATAACCCTCAAAGCTATCATTGTAAAGTGAAGGAGAAATAAATGTGTTTTCATGTGGAGATGTAGAGTTTACTACTAATAGACCATTACTGAAAGAACTGCTGAAGGTAGTTGTACTTTAATAGGAAGGAACTGAATCCCTGAATGTAGAAGGGTATGCAAGACTCAAAGTTAGCAAAGAAATTGGTAAGCATATAGACAAATCAGGACAACCTGATTACATAAAACAATACAACAAATAAATGCACAAGAATTAAATACTGTACTGGAAAACAGTGCATATGATAGTAGGGGTAGTGATCTGAGTAAGCTTTCTAAGGTCCTGTGGTTTAGAAGGAGTAATAAAATTGATTCTACTTTCAAGTAATCCTGTTAAAATTTTAAGGAAAACTTAAAAAAAAAGAAAAAGAGGGAAAAATACATGGTATGTGAAAAACAAAATGAGATGGTAGAAATAATTTTACATATATCAGTTATCAAAATAAATCTAAACAGACTAAAGTTACCAGAGAAAGCATGGAGACTCCAGGATGGGATTTTTTTTTAAAGGCAGCAAACTAATAATTATAGTGATGTTTATCAGTAACATGTCTAAAATATTCTAACACAAGGAACCCCCCAAAAAGCTGTTATAGGTGTGTTTTAGAAAAATGGGACTAAGGCAAAAGCATTATCAAGGATTAAGAGGTTCATTCACTAGGAATGAAATAATTCACTAGGAAGACTTAAATATTTCTAGGAAAAAGTGAATGTCATGAATTTGTGTGTATATAAAACATAACTTCAAATATAAAAAAAATTGACTTTACAATGATAAGTGGACAACCTTACAATCAATATTTTAATATACCTCTTGATAATTAATACATCAAGTAAATAAAATACTAGTAAAGAAGGAAAATTTGAATAAAGAATTAACAAACTTGAGCTAATGGACACTATAGAACCCTGAAACTAATAATTAGATCATACACACTTTTTAAGTACACAGAACATTTATGAAATTTGACCACATGCCAAGTCATGAAGCAAGCTGTAGCAAATGGGAGATTATCAGTATGCAACCCACAATGCAGTGTAATTACAAATCAAAAGATTAAACATTGCCATGTTTAGAAATTCAAAAATATTTTAACTAATGGGTCATAGAAGAAATGACCGTGGAAATTAAACTTCCACAGAAACCAAAGCAAAATAAAACATCACATATCAAACCTTTTGAATGCAGGTAAGGTAGTACTAAAGAAATTAACTCTTAGGCTTAAATGTGTGTATATGAAAAGAGATTGAAATGAGTGGGCTAAGTATTGAACATAGCAACGCAAAGAGAGTAGATGAAAAAATGGTAATGCTAAGAATAGAAATTAGTGACAGAAAGCAAAGAAATGATAGAGGGCCTTAATGAAATAAAAATCTGATTCTTTGAAAAGACTAATAAAATGATGAGCTATTGAAAAGATATATTTAGGAAAAAGAAGACACAATGTTATTGAAAATGTGAAAATGGAGACATAACTATAACTGTAGTAGAGACTAAGTAAAATTTACAAGAAATTTTATGCCAATACATTTGAGAACAACAAAGGAACTGATGAAATTGGTTATTTTCTAGAAAAATGTACTAAAGAAAACTGACTCAAATAAATTTAAATCATGAATAGATACAATATCAATAAAGAAATTAAAATGAGTAATTAAAAATATACCTCTCCCGATGTGAATGGACCTAGAGTCTGTCATATAGAGTGAGGTAAGCTGGAAAGAGAAAAACAAATATCATATATTAACGCATATATGTGGAATCTAGAAAAACGGTACAGATGAAACTGTAGGGTAGGAATAGAGACGTAGACGTAGAGAATGGACATGTGGACACAGTGGGGGAAGGGGAGAGTGGGACGAATTGGGAGATTAGGTTTGACATAAATACACTACCATGTGTAAAATAGGTAACTAGTGGGAACCTGTATAGCTCAGGGAGCTCAGCGTGGTGCTCTGTGACGACCTAGATGGGTGGGATTGGGGGGGTTGGGAGGGAGGTCCAAGAGGGAGGAGATATACATATACATATAGCTGATTCACTTCATTGTACAGCAGAAACAAACACAACATTGTAAAGCAGTTTTACTCCAATTAAAAAAAAAAATACCTCTCCCTTTCACATACAACTACTAGACCCAGATGGTTTACAAAGTTCCACTATGCCTTTATGAAACAGATTGTTCATAGCTCATATAAAGTGTCAGAGAATAGGAAAAGAAGCAAAGTTACCCTAAGTTTAGATTTTTTTTTTTCGAATTTTTTTTTTTAATTTATTTTATTTATTATTTTTTTTTTTTGGCTGTGTTGGGTCTTCGTTGCTGCGCACAGGCTTTCTCTAGTTGCGGCGAGCAGGGGCTACTCTTCCTTGCGGTGCGCGGGTTTCTCATTGCGGTGGCTTCTCCTGTTGCGGAGCATGGGCTCTAGGTGCGCGGGCCCCAGTAGCTGTGGCTCGCGGGCTAAGTAGTTGTGGCTCGCGGGCTCTAGAGCACAGGCTCAGCAGTTGTGGCACACGGGCCCAGTTGCTCTGCGGCATGTGGGATCTTCCCGGACCAGGGCTCGAACCCGTGTCCCCTGCATTGGCAGGCGGATTCTTAACCACTGCACCACCAGGGAAGCCCCTAAATTTAGATTTTGAAGCTAATATAACCTCCTTATCAAAAAGGACAAGAGCAATATGAAAGAGGAAATTTGGCCTAAGCCAGTTTTATTTATTTTGGATTTTTATATCTTTGTATGTATACAAGTTACAAAGTGAATTTAATAAGATATCTTTATTTTTAAAAACTTCATTATAGAAAATTCAAGATGTACAAAAGCAGACCAAATGGAATATTGAACCCTTCTCTAGTCATCACGCAGCTTCAAAAATGACCAACTCATAACTGAATCACTTTGTTGTACACCTGAACACTTAAAAACAAATAATTTCTTAATATCGGATTGAACATTTAATCAGTGTTCAGATTTCCAATGGTCTCAGAAGTCTTATGTTTATATATTTTAAAGTTTTAAAATATTTTCAGTCAGCATCTGAATAGTAAAGTCCCTACGTTGCAATTAATTGGTTGATAGATCTCTCAAGTATTTTTTATAAAAATCAAAGATTTAATGTATTCTGTCTCTATTTCCAGTAAATTATCTGGATTTAGAGGTTTGATCAGATTTCATTCAAATGCATTTTAAAAATTTTTTGGCAAGTTTATTATAGGCAATGGTGTGTTCTTTGATCAGGAAGTGTATTTTATATATATGTATACACACACACACACACATATATAGTTATCTCTTTGGGAAATTAGCAGCCATTTATATGCAATGCTTAGATTAGCTAATTCAAAATGATAATATTCTAATTGTCATTTATTAGCTGTAAAGAGACACTTGCTATGGGTAGCGTCATTATAAGGCAGGATAAATGCTTGATTATTAATATATCAGTGTTCAAAAAATGAGTTGATACCCTAATGTACTCTGGAAGTAATAAGTTTTTTTTTAAAGAATTATGATATCATTGATGTGTGTGTGTGTATTTATTTATATTTGATGTATTCTAACCATTTGTGTATCATCAGGATCCATTGGACCTAATTTTAATTTTTCAGTTTCTGTTTTAGGCAGATATTGATATTTCATGACTTTTATTCTTTCTAAAGAAATCCCTCAAAGAACAGGGAAAATTAAGTTTTTTTTGTGACTAACAATTTTAATAGCTTTATTGAGTTATAATTTACATACAGTAATTTGCATATATTTAAAGTATACAGTTTGGTAATTTTTGATATATGTATACACCTGTAAAACCATTACCACAATCAAGATAATGAACATATCCATCATCCCTAAAAGTTTCCTAGTGCTCCTTTGTAATCCCCTCTCCTATTTCCTCCTCCACCCCAGGAAACTACTGATCTGCTTTCTGTCACTATAAAATAGTTTGCATTTTCTAGGGTTTTCTTTCACTCAGCATGATTACTTTTACAGTCATCCATGTTGTAGTATGACTCACTACAATAGTAATTCATTCCTATTTATTTCTGGGTAGTTGTGTGGTATACCACCATTTGTGTATCCATTCACCTGTTGATGGACATTTGGATTGTTTCAGTTTTTGGCTCATAAAAATAAAGCCGCTATGAACATTTGTGTATAAGTCTGTATGGACATATGGTTTCATTTCTCTTAGATAAATATTTGAGAGTGGAATGGCTGGATCATAATGGTACTTCTGTGTTAAACTCTTTAAGAAACTGCCAAACTATTTTGCAACATGGTGGTTCCATTTTACATTTCAATCTGCAGTATATGAAAGTTCCACTTCCTCCCTGTCCTTGTCAACGCATGGTCAGTTTTACGTGTTCTAATAGATATATAGTGGTATCCCATTAGGTTTTAAATTTGCATTTCCCTAATGACTAATGATACTGAGCATTTTTTGAAGTGCTTATTTGCTTTCTCTGTATCTTCCTTGGTGAAGTGTTTATTCAAATCTTTTGCCTTTTTTTTTTAATTGCGTTGTTTATTTTATTTTATTTTATTTTTTTGGCTGCACTGGGTCTTCGTTGCTGCTTGCGGGCTTTGTCTAGTTGCTGCAAGCCGGGGCTACTCTTCGTTGTGGTGCACGAGCTTCTCATTGTGGTGGCTTCTCATTGTGGAGCATGGGCTCTAGGCCTGCGGGCTCAGTAGTTGGGGCATTTGGGCCCTAGAGCATGCGGGCTTCAGTAGTTGCAGTGTGTGGGCCCAGTAGTTGTGGCACGCGGGCCCTAGAGCACGTGGGCTTCAGTAGTTGCAGCACACAGGCTCCATGGCACACGGGCTTTAGTAGTTGTGGCTCGCGGGTTCTAGCGCACAGGCTCGGTAGTTGTGGCTCATGGGCTCAGTTGCTCCATTGCATGTGGGATCTTCCTGGACCAGGGATCGAACCCATGTTCCCTGCATTGGCAGGCAGATTCTTAACCACTGTGCCACCAGGGAAGTCCCCTCTTACTGAGTTTTGAGAGTCCTCTATATATTCTTTTTTTTTTTTTTTTTTTTTTTTTTTAAATTATTATTTATTTATTTATTTATTTATTTTTGGCTGTGTTGGGTCTTCGTTTCTGTGCGAGGGCTTTCTCTAGTTGCGGCGAGCGGGGGCCACTCTTCATCGCGGTGCGCGGGCCTCTCACTATCGCGGCCTCTCCCGCTGCGGAGCACAAGCTCCAGACGCGCAGGCTCAGTAGTTGTGGCTCACGGGCTTAGTTGCTCCGCGGCATGTGGGATCCTCCCAGACCAGGGCTCGAACCCGTGTCCCCTGCATTGGCAGGCAGATTCTTAACCACTGCGCCACCAGGGAAGCCCCTCTATATATTCTTGATACAAGTTATTTATAAGATATGTGATTTGACATGTTTTTCTAGTTTTTGAATTGTCTTTTCTCTTTATGGTGTCTTTTATAGAGCATATGTTTTTGTGTGTTTTTTTGTTTTGTCTTTTTGCAGACATCTTGTTTATTGATTTGTTCCCTTGCATCTTTTTAAAAATAATTTTATTGAAGTATAGTTGATTTACTTAGAACATGTTTTTAATTTCGGTGAAGTTCAGTTTTTCAGTTTGTTCTTCTCTGGATTGTGCTTTTAATGTTGCATCTAAGAAATCTTTGCCTTACCCAAGGTTACAAAAGTGTTCTCCTAGATGTTTTTAGTTTTAGACTTTACATTTGTATCTGGGATCCAATTTGAATGAATTTTCGTATTTAGTGCAAGGTATGGATTGAAGTTTGAACTTTTTTTTTTTTGCAAGTGGATATCAAACTGTTCCAACACCATTTGTTAAAAAGAGGAAGTAATGACATATTTTTCTGCATTCATCATCAAATACATTCACTTGATACTCACTTGGGAGCTCTCAAAGTACTCCATTTTAAAGTAAAACATAAAGTACATAAATGAATATTTATAGAGATGTTTATATGAATATATATTGATTTAAAAAGGAAAGAGAAATGGAAATAGATACTGTTATACAGTTTTTTAAACAAATTACTAGTTGGAAGGCATGCTAGAAAATTAAATGGATACTGGTAGATATTAATAGTAATAAGCGATACAGGCAGAGGATCAACTAACTTGGGACAAGAGAGAGAGATTTTTGGTTTGGGTGTGAGGAACCTTTGGAACATGATAGCAATGCCTTAAACATAAAGTGGTGGGTTTTGTTTGTGTAGCAATAGGCTAGTAGCCAGCCAACTATTAACCTTTGCATAGTTGGAAAGTGCAGGCTTATTTTGTATCCAGACTCATATGCATTGATTAAGGTTAATATTGGCCACCATCTAGTATACCAGGACCCACTGGTTGTTTTTGGAGACATACTAATTAAATTGTCAATTTAATTGTCCTTACCTTACCTTCTCTTCTCTTTGCTCTAGCTTTGTCAACATTTTGAGTTGGGAAAGGGGTGCAACATCTCTTTTTCATTTATGATCATCACTATATTCCCTGAAGGAGATGCCTTGGAAATAGTGAAAAGTACTTTCTTCTGTCATTTTTGCACTGCCTTTGGCTGTCTTTTCCCTTTTCTCTTGTGACACCCAAAAGGTTGGGGGCAGTGGGCATAACATTCTGAGATCATAAAAACCCAGACACACAAAAAAATCCCACAAGGGCTCAGAGGCAAAGAACATACAAATCAATTTTCACTGCAAAGTAAAGGAGCTGTTACAGTGGAGGATTACTGGACTGAATGTCAATATTATGACATAGTATGAGTGTGTTTCATGTTTGGTAATTGCAATCATTGTTGCTTTTGTTGTGGTCATCCATGTACAATGCTTGGTGTCAGTCTATTTACCTCTTGTAAAAATAAAATACAGTGTGTGTGTGTGTTAAAAAAAAAAAAAATGGTGAGCATACCATTTGGGAAAACTATGAGTAAGAATTTTACCTGATTACAGAAATTCTAGCATCGATGACAAAGAACTAATAAATTCTTTTATAGCAGTTATAAACTGATCACCAGATACATTAAGTTCTATCAACATACCTGTGGTGGAGAGTCCTAGTCACCCACCAAAATACAGTTGTGGCTAGACCTATGGCTACCCAGCTACATCCTACATTTCTCAGTCTCCCTTTCAGTTGGTTGTAATTATGTGACTAAGTTCTCACCAATGAAGTGTGAGTGCCTGCATTGTGTTCCACTCCCTGATCTGGGCCTTAAAACACCGAGACTGTGCACTCTTCTGTGATTTCTTTTCTTTCTGCTATGCTTGGAAACAAAGAGTGCCCTAAAGGATGGTGGAGAGCAAGAAGGAAGAAATCCCTGTCCTACTGTGAAAAATTCTGAGAAACAATGGTAAAAAGGTCACGAAAATTAATACTAATTGAAGATATGTTCTTTGCCCTTAAGGAACTTATTATCTGGAATAAGGAACAAAAGACAAACACATTAAAAAAAATTACAATGTGACATACAAGTTACATTCATGATGATTTAGCACAGTCTATATGATTAAGAGATGTAAAAGTAAAAGAAGAGGTGAAGTAATCTCAGATGCCTCATAGAGAAGAATCAGACCATTTTAGGGAGAAGGAAAACTATGCACAATATGAACAAACACACAAAGATAGGGGATGTATGTTAGAACACCATAGGAAGAGCTGTCTAGCCAAAACAGAAAAAAAAAAAAAAAACCCAGACATTTCCTTATTGTGTTATCTCATCCAATCTGGAGAAAATTCAGCAATCAAAAATGAGTTAATACAGTTGCTCTAACCAAAACTTTAACAATAATAATTACGCAGTGACATATTTTCTGTTGTGGAGTTAGCTAAAACAGTCTAAAATCCAGTCCCAGAGTAATACTTAATCCATTATAGGAAAATGGATTTATTTCCATTATGATAAAAGTAATTCTTTTATTCTCCTGCCTTTTAAAAAATAAATTATTTCTCATCATTTCCATTATAACATGGATTTTTTAAAAAATTAATTAATTAATTATTGGCTGTGTTGGGTCTTCGCTTCTGTGCGAGGGCTTTCTCTAGTTGCGGCGAGCGGGGGCCACTCTTCATCGCGGTGCGCGGGCCTCTCACTGTCATGGCCTCTCTTGTTGCGGAGAACGAGCTCCAGACGCGCAGGCTCAGTAGTAGTTGTGGCTCACGGGCCTAGTTGCTCCGCAGCATGTGGGATCTTTCTAGACCAGGGCTCAAACCCGTGTCCCCTGCATTGGCAGGCAGATTCTCAACCACTGCACCACCAGGGAAGCCCTATAACATGGCTTTTGATAGCTTTATCTATGAAAACAAAATGAAATTTCAAGGCAGTATTTTTAATGAGTAAAGCACAATGCTTTATTAAAGGAAAAACAGCTTAAAATATTTAGAGACTTACTGATTATCAACATTAAACAAATTATAAAATGCTGTTAAAATGTTTTGGGTGGTTCTTTCCTAGTGTGTTTGGAAAATGCGCTTTTCGGATGTTTAAAGTATTAGAATTCTTAATTTATACAGAAAAGATTAGACTTTTTATTCATATTAGGGAATTTTGTATTATTGAAATATAAGAATAGGTGGACTTGTAATGGATTTATATTTTTGAACCTTTGAGATGCCCTTTATAAGTTTTATTACATTGAGCAAACCTAGCTAACTAGCACATCAGGGTGGAAGAGAGACTTGCTGAAGTAACTTTAGGCAGTTGTGATTGAACTGAGAATTTATTAAGTAAGAAATCTAGAAGAATTTTATGGGAGTAGGGAGGGTAGAAGGTTAGTTGAAGTGAAGCAAATTTCATGTTAAACTTTGGCAGTATTTGTGGTTCTCTGCTGGTTGATGAACAGATTTCTTAATTTTGCACAGAAAGGTTTTGGTCAGAGGAGGTTGGGACTGCTCTGTTGAGAG
The DNA here is from genome assembly GCF_028023285.1 of Balaenoptera ricei. Classification (NCBI taxonomy): domain Eukaryota; kingdom Metazoa; phylum Chordata; class Mammalia; order Artiodactyla; family Balaenopteridae; genus Balaenoptera; species Balaenoptera ricei. The sequence goes on along the minus strand of NC_082646.1, from coordinate 49,341,313 downwards.
AATTGCAGTTGGTAGGACATCTTAAAACAAGTTACTGTGAGTTTTATTTTGTTTGAGAGAAGATTCTTTGTAGCTCTTGGGTTCTGAAAAGGAGTTATACGATGAATATACTTTTAGGCTGATGATGGAACAATCTGGGGTGATGGCTGAGAATTAGGATAGGACTAAACTTGAAAATATAGAAGGGAGGGTTTGATGTTAAGAAACAAGAAGAAACTTCCCTTCTTCCTTCCTCCCTCCATGGGATCTAGAAATCCTAAAAAAAAGTAAATAAATAAAAGACACAAGTTTAGGAGATACAGTTTGGTGGTTAGAGACTTGGGGAAGTTTAAATGAGTCTCTTGCAATTTTTATCTTTAGATGCTGTGCTTGGTGTTCAGTGCGGAAGAGACATTTAATCAAAAACTTAGTAAAAATCATGAAATACTGGGAGTATTATATAAAGAGATTCTTTGCTTTACAGAAATTGTATGCAAACTCAAATTAGCACATAAAAGGGAATATTAACAAAATTAAAATTTGTGTGGAACTTATATTTTAAAAAGTGGGTAACTATATGTCTTTTGCTATATCATGATTTTTAAGTTGTCTGTTTACATTGTGAATGCTTGGGAAATATACTAGAAATTACTGTAGACATTTCCATTAAACAAGTTACAGAAGAAAAAAGTACTTGCTTAGGTAAAGACTGTTGTATATCAACTTCATTCTTAGCACATACATTTCAAATTGATGACTGCTTTCATTCAGGGTCTCCGTATCTGTGTGTGAATATTAAGATCACTCCAAGACAGTATTCAAAGGAAGCAGGTTACTGAGCTGAGATAATTGAAAGTGGCTCTATAGAAGATTAGACTGGAGCATGAACTTGAAGTATGAATAGGTTTGGATGGGATGGAAGTGGGAGGATGGGAATTGCATTTGGAAATCATCAGTCATGAAAGTAGTAGTATACACTGCACCTTCAAGTGACAGTGAGGAGGAGACTTTTAAAGGTAGCATGATAGACTTCTATTTGGGACGTGTGGGGCGAGGGGTAAGGTTTAAAGGTAAAGTGGAGCTGTTGTGTGCTGGTTATGCTATGGGGGGTTTACATTTTTTTCTGGCAGGCAAGTGTTTGAGCAAGAGAATGATACTTTAAAAAATGATGTTTTAGTAAAATCATCGTCTAGGATGGGTTGGAGAGTCTTGTTGAGATTAGAGCCAGAGCAGCCAATTAGGAAAATTTTATAATGTTTGAAGGATGAAGGAAAGGGTAACATTGAATATCTGCTTATGCAATGCATTGTACTAGGCTTTCATGTGTATTATCTATTTAATCTTTATTATTAGCTTCTGGTTTTCAAGAGACTGGATGTCAGAGAAATTAAATATTTTGCTAGCATTTGGTGTTGTCATACAATTGATTTTTGTATATTGACTTTGTATCCTGGAGGTTGAAGGAAAGGGTAACACATTGAATATCTTGCTAAACTCCCTTATTAATAGTTCTAGTTGCATCCTAGAATTTTCTATATAGATGAACATCTATGAAAAAGACTTTCATAGATTGGAAAGACTTTCTTTCCAATATTTTGCCAAATTTTATGCCTTTCATTTCTTTTTATTGCCTTATTGCATTGCCCAGACCTTTGAGCATCATGTTGAATAGAAGTAGTAAGGGTGCAGTGAGGCAAGAAAAAGAAAAGAAACATGACAGTTGTTCTCTCTTCCTCTGTTTTATGAGTGTCTAAGATTGAAAATGAATTGCCCCTTTCATCAATATGAAATACCCTTTATTATGGTAATGCTTCTGTCTTGAAGTCTACTTTGTCTAAAATTTATATAGCTTCTCCAGCGTTCTTTCTCTCCAGTGTTCACATGCTGTATTTTTCTTGTATTTTTACTTTGAGATAAATCTAGGTATCTCTTGTAAACAGTGTGTAGTTAGGTGCTGCCTTTTTTTTGACCTCTGTCTCTGCCTTTTAAATGAGGTGGTTAGACCATTAATGTTTAATGTTACTGATATGGTTAGGTTTAAATTTTTATCTTGGGGTTTTTTTTTCCTTTTTTTCCGCCTTCTTTTGGATCGAGTATTTTTTTTTTTTTAATCACAAGAAACTCTTTTTTTTTAAATTTTTATTTATTTATTTATATTTATTTTTGGCTGTGTTGGGTCTTCGTTTCTGTGCGAGGGCTTTCTCTAGTTGCGGCGAGCAGGGGCCACTCTTCATCACGGTGCACAGGCCTCTCACTGTCGCGGCCTCTCTTGCTGCGGAGAACAAGCTCCAGACGCGCAGGCTCAGTAGTAGTTGTGGCTCACGGGCCTAGTTGCTCCGCATCATGTGGGATCTTCCTAGACCAGGGCTCGAACCCGTGTCCCCTGCATTGGCAGGCAGATTCTCAACCGCTGCGCCACCAGGGAAGCCCGGATCGAGTATTTTTAAAATCCCTATTTCTTCTATTGGGTTTTTACTTTTACCTTTGCATTTTTTTTTAGTGGTTCCTCTATGGATTATTAAATGAATCGTTAACTTTTTACACTGTACCATGAATTAATATTAACAAAATAAACATCTGTATTTGACAACTATGAACCTGGATTTGGTCATTTTTATAGCGTGTCATCTCCACTTTTCCTTGCTATGTCAGCCCATTTAGTGAAATTCTGAATATGACAATGAAAACTTTAGGGCAAAAATCACATTTTGGTGATTTATTTTGAATTAAAAATATTTATCTCCATTCTCACCATCTCCATACTGAAGTTAAACATTGCATCTCTTAGTAGCATGTGAGAGAATCAGATATGTATAATAGGAAGCCAAAAGATCTGTTATAAATACTCTACATTATTTCCCCAAAGTTCAGATTTTTCACATCCTTCAGAGTTGAATAGCAGAGGCAAAAGGATTATTTGCTCACCTTTGCTTTGACTTAATCTCATCCAGAGAAACATTTCATGGTTTGTACTGGGAATTTTCTCAGTGGACTGCATCTTTAATTTTCTTAATGAAGTCTTTTGGGAGATAGGCTTCTTTTTTGATGTATGTCCAATTTTGATGTATGTCCATCTCATTAACACAAAAGGTATCTGTAATTAGAATTAGAAACTCATTTTCCACATAATTTTAGTATTTCCTTCTAGTTCTATGATATTAAGTATTATCAGGTCTCACAGTACTTTTTGAATTTTTTTCACAGTAATTTTGGAAAGTGTTTCTTAAAATGTCTTACCTGAGTTCTGAAGTTGATATCTAGCCTTAGTAGCATTATTAAACTGTAAGATGCACAACAAAACTCAGCATTCACATAGTAGGTCAGCTGAGTGCTGGTGTTCACTTATAACAACTTAAACATCCGTTAAAACCTGTTATATATGAATAATGAGATGCCAGGTAATGTTAACATGAGCACAGTATCTTTTAAATTAAGGTTTAAATTTTTAATTCTGAACTTGGAAGGTGGAAGCAGTTTCTTTTGCCAAAAATATGTAACTGATAGAATTTATATTATTCATATTTATACATGTTTATATGCATATGTCCGTCAAAGGTAATTATTTGTAGAGTTCATATCCTATTTGAAGAGTTTGTTTAAGCCACATCCACATATTCTTTCATACACGTACTTAAGTTCAACTTAAAACCTTCCTTTTCTCTGTAGGTTAACTATTTTAAAGTGTTTCAAGATACAATGAGGAAATGGCTCAATGCCTCAGTTCAGGGAGAATTCCAGTGACATCTGCAGTGGAGAATTATGTGGAGAATGGGAAACGGAAGAGGCCAAGATTGGAAGAGCAGGTGGGGGAGTAGGACATTAGGTCAGATATAATAAAAACACTTATGTGGAACTTAAATACTTTTTATTGTGTCTTTAGCACTTTAATATGTGATTGTACTTAATAGAAGAATAAGAAATAGTTGATTAAATCACCTGTGGTATAAAGAGGGATTATATATTTATATGAATAAAATAGAGTAATGAATGCAGTAGAGCTTTGTAGAACACTCTTGTTATGAGAAAAGGCTGATATTTTGTGTTTTAGGTACCTGAACTATGCACCTTATGGTGGGGTTTTACCTTTTTTTTGTTTTTTGTTTTTTTTGGCCAGGGCCCTACTGTGAGGTAGTGTTAGTTTGGAATAAAATTCTAAAAGTATCACTTCTGATACTTAAAAAAAAATTTTTGCACTAGGGAATTAAAGCAACTTCATTTTGAAATAATTTTAAAATTAGAGAAAAATTACAAGAATAGTGTAAAGAATTTTTTATATTCTTCTCCCATATTCATTAATTTTGTTACTCTTTATTTATCATTCTCTGGATATTTTTTTTTTCCTGAAACTTTTGAGAATAAGTTGTAGATATCATACCCTGTTACTCCTAAATACATCAGCATATATTTCCTAGAACAAGGATATTCTTTTATAATCACAGTATAATGATCAAATTCAACAAATTTAACATTAATACAATACCTTGTCTGGTATACATTCTGCATTAAAGTTTTGCCAGTTTTCCCAATAATGCCTTTTATAGCAGTTTCCTGCTCCCTCCATCTAGGGTCCAGTCAGTATTGTAATTGCATTTAATTGTCACACTTCTTTAGTCTTTAATCTGACACATTGCTCAGCCTTTCTTTGTCTTTCATGGCAGTGACATTAAAAATATCTATGAAAAGAAGGCTTAGCACCAAAAAGGAATTTTTAAGAAATGTTAAAATTAGAGTTTGTTATAAATCATCACTTAACTTTCTTCTTTATAGTTCTGCTCTTTTCTTTTTGGGCTTGCTGCCATATTTTAATGTCATTGCTTTGGCTTCTACACATGACATATACAGTCTCTCATTTCATCTAGCTCAGTTGCCAAGAAGAAACTTTTAAACTTATTCTAGTTTTCATTTTAAGATTGGGTTGAGCTTGTCAAGGGGATTAGAAAGGACAAAACAACACCTCAAGATACTACTATTAGTCTGTTTGCTTGCGGTGGAACTAGAGCCAGAGTGGGAACCTTTTACTTCCTGAGGTTTCTTGATTTCCTTTCTTGAATGGCTTATTGTGAAGTAAGTAATTAATAAAAAGCAGTTAAGAGTTCATACTACAGAATTTGGTGTAAACAGGTAGGATAATGGACGGGAATGAGCATCAACCTTGGAGTTTGCTAGACCCATTTGAATCCCAGTGATACTCATGACTAGCTGGGTAGTCTTGACCAAGTTCTTTAAGCCTTAGAGGAGAATCCAGGTAAAACGGGGATAATAATACCTACAGTGCATGTGTTTTGCGGAGCATTAGAGATAATGCAAAATGCATAATAGTGCCTGGCACGTAGTTGGTGCTCAAGGAATGGTTATTACGTTTTTATAAAATCATAGACAGCTCTAGGAGGGATCTTAAAAATCACCCGGATAATGAAACCTATTTAGAAAGGTTAAGTAATTGTTACTGATTAGAGTGTAAGCTCCTTGAGAGTAGGGACTGTTTGTATCTTTTACCTTGTGTTCTTTAGAGTGTGTAGAGCACAGTGATGGACTTTAGGTACTTCGTAAATATTGATAGTTTAAATGCATTTCAGACATCCAAATTCTAGACATATTACAATGTCAGGTAAGTTATTTTTGTCTGGTTTAAAATACTTATTACTGATAGACCTTTGGAAGTCACATAGCTCTTAGAATATGCATGAGTAAAAAATGTAATTTCAGGCTTGTCCGGCTATCAGTAGAAATAAAGCAGAGGTTTTAAGGATATATATATATACACATATATATGATTTCTAAATATTTATATTCAATACTAAGAGGATTTTCAGCAGGCATAATTAGGTTGTTTTTCTGTAGCTTTTTAGCATATGTCATGTTCAAATGCCACTTCATAGTGAATTGCTTATTTTTGGCATAACAGTTTTCTTTAGTCTTCATCCCTGCTGCTGTGCACACCAAAAGTATCTTAACCAGTGGACTCACTTTTAGTTTTTTGGTTTCTTTTTGGGGGCACTTATAACTCTTAGAAAGATTGATATTTCATGAGTTTTATTCTTCTGTAGAGGTCTTCCAGAGAAAACATTTACTTATATATTTTTTAAACTCATTCTATCTTGCAGTTACCATAGGGGTCCACTGGACCATTTTATAAATTTAATGTGCATTTGAGGATATTAGTGATCTTATTTTGTCTATATCTTGAAACATTTTGCTGTTTCATCCAAGGAATTATTTCATCGTTACGCATTCTCAACTATGGAAGAAAAGAAAGGCTGAAACAATAAGAAAAAGGAAAAATGATGGAATTACTTGAAGCAGAGGTTGGCAAACATTTTTGTAAAGCTTAAGATAGTAAATATTCTAGGCTTTGTGTACTACATATGGTCTCTGTGACATATTCTTCTTTAAACAACCCTTTAAAAATGTAAAAACTATTGTATGACCTATCCTAGGTCATACAAAAATAGGTTATGGGCCAGATTTAGCATGTGCACCTTAGTTTGCTATTGCCTTATCCTACGGTTTTCATATTGCATTGTCCGAAGGATTATGTCATGTTTTAAGAAGTGTAAAAGGAGACTGGAGACACCATCTTCATTGTCTGCTTTTTGCTTTTATTGGACAGAATTAGGAATTAATAATTTTTCATATTTTGTTCATGATGGCAAAGAGAAGAAAATTGATAGGGGAACAAGTTTCACAATTTTGTGTGAATCAGAAAATGAATACAGGGACTTCCCTGGTGGCGCAGTGGTTAAGAATCTGCCTGCCAATTCAGGGGACACGGGTTGGAGCCCTGGTCTGGGAAGATCCCACATGCCACGGAGCAGCTAAGCCCATGAGCCACAACTACTGAACCTGTGCTCTAGAGCCCGCAAGCCACAACTACTGAGCCCGTGTGCCACAAGTACTGAAGCCCACGTGCCTAAAGCCCATGCTCTGCAACAAGAGAAGCCACCTCAGTGAGAAACCTGCACACCACAACGAAGAGTAGTACCCACTCGCCACAACTAGAGAAAGCCCGTGCGCAGCAACGAAGACCCAACGCAGCCTTTAATAAATAAATAAATAAATAAATAAATAAATAAATAAATAAATAAATTTATTTTAAAAAAAAGAAAATGAATACAATGAGGCAAATAGCAGCATTCTAGACTCATGATGGTGGTGAAGTTGATCATATAAGCAAAATCTCAAGATTGAATCTTCAGATTATGGTCTCTTAGGTGAATTTTCTCAAATAAAAAAATGGATGATTGAACAGTATATTTCTAAGGACCAAAAGAAAATATGGTATTCTTATCCATTTAGTCATTCAGCAAGGAGGAATTAATCACGTAGTATTTCGTGACAAAATCTTGGACATGTGGTAAAAGGATGTGTGCTGGTATTCTTTCATCTCTTATGTTTGGGCTCCAAATTTGATTGGATACAGTTTGTAAGTGGACATTGCTGAAAGTGGGTGTGTATACAAAGGTGATGAGAAGATAATGTAGAAATGAATGAAACTAATTGGATTGATTCTAAATAATGTTTATAAGTCTAAAAATGGCAATGTTTTGCAAATTACAGATCAAAGAAGATGGCCATTCTTTCTTCAATAAATTATGAGCCATTAAAAGTTTCAAAATTTCAAGGTTTCAAGTATTACACTTTGACAATGCAATTGCCAGAAGAAAGACCAGAAGTGATGATAAGCTCGAATCTATTAGAGATGTGTTTAAAATCAGGAGTCAGATTTATAAAATGGATATGTTCTACATTTATTAGTGACACTTGAGGAACAGTTGTATTCAGAGAACATGGCCCATTTTGGCTATTTATAACTTAAAAGCCAGGCAAATGTGGGAAATCTGGAATGGATGTTTGAGTTTGCTGTACTTTAGTACTTATTAAAATTCTAATAAGGTTTTTTAATATCTCTTTATTCTTCTGAACATTTTTTGTGAAATGAAGTGTATATAGTTTTAAAAAGAGTCACACCCAGATAGTAAATGATGATGACTGCTTTTCCTTGTATACTGACAGTAAAGCACTAGTTTCCTATAGGATTTTCTCCTCTGAGTTGTGCTTTGTGTTAGGCTAGTGAAGAGGGATACTTTGAGAAACAACCTTAAAAGATTTGCTGCTGCTTTTACTATTGGAATGTTACTGAGAACTTTCTGTAATGTATGTTTTTTTTTAAAGACCAGGTCAGATGTTTTACTTTCCCTGCTGTTTTTGTTTTTTAATTTTTTGGTTATAAGACTCAGTGTAACTGATCATGTTTTTCTTTTTACTTTGGCTGTCAGGAATTCATATCCAAAATTAAACACTCACTGTAAGTTTGTACATTATGTTCCAATGTTTCTTTCCAATATTTTATGGTTTGCAAACAAGAACCTTTGTACTTGGAGGGTATCAATTACTGTGTCAAGCCCGTTTTGAGAATAAGATTGACTAAAGGAATGGTTTAACTGCACAGTAGATTTCTTTGAAAATATAGATTAAAGATTACTGAAGACTGAGGGTTTTTTTGTTTTTCCCATCTTAAGTTGTCTTAGTCCCAGAGAGCTTTAAAATAAAAGAGTCAGAATATTTCCTTAGCCCCAATTTTTACAACAGATCTTAGAGAGTTTTCCTTAGGGCTTCACTCATTTGCCAAGAGCTTGTGTGTGATAAAGGATGGAGGTTAGAGATGACAGGGCTTTCTGCTTGGGCCGATCACTCTCTGGGTAGTTATAACTAAGGCAGTAGTAGGTTGCATTGAACTACTTTCCTTGATTGAGATCATTGGAGCCTGTTATACAGGCAAATAGCAGTACGTTTTCTGGACTTAGCATAATTCTAGGCTTAAAACAATTAAAATGATGGAGTAAGGAACTCCAAAAGTTCATCCCTCCATAAAAACAACAACAACAAAAACTGGCAAAAATTCTCAGAATCAACTTTTTCAGGACTCTGGAAACTAACCAAAGGCTTGTCGAAACCACAGGGACATTTAATCAAGATAAAACACTAAACCTCTGTAAGAACAGTGAACTTTGTGGCAGTTAATCTACCCTGATCCCAACCCTTGTTCCTCAGCTCAGTGGTAGCCTTGAAAATAACAGACCATGTTCTTGGTACTGGTACTGATACCAGAGGGAGCAGAATGGACCTTATTCACAATTAATTGTAATTAACTTGTTTTGTTCTGTGGTTCCCTGGAAGACTGATTTAAAAGGCTCGCCTTTATCTCTTTTAACTTGGAATTCTTCCACTGCTAAAATGACTTTCTGCATGTTTGTCAAAAATGTTTACAGGTAAATGTATTAGTCACTGCTGCCTGAGGCAGTGACAACGGTTGGGGCAAATAACAGACTAACCAAAAAGCTTGGAAGGAAAGGCTGGGAATAAGATACTTTGGGGAACAAGGGTTTTGAAATTCTCCTGGGGATTCCTGGGAATCTAAAAGACCACATGGGTGTCCAGGGCTGTGCACATGCTTGGGAAAGACCTAAGAAGGTCCTAAGCTTTTCCTGCTGGCTGACCTTGAAGGCATGAGTATTTTTTTAAATAAATAAATTTATTTATTTATTTATTTATTTATTTATGGCTGCGTTGGGTCTTTGTTGCTGCGCAGGGGCTTTCTCTAGTTGTGGCGAGTGGGGGCTACTCCTTGTAGTGGTGCGCGGGCTTCTCATTGCAGTGGCTTCTCTTGTTGCAGAGCACAGGCTCTAGGCGCGCAGCCTTCAGTAGTTGTGGCGCACGGGCTTAGTTGCTCCACGGCATGCAGGATCTTCCCAGACCAGGGCTCGAACCTGTGTCCGCTGCACTGGCAGGCGGATTCTTAACCACTGCACCACAAGGGAAGCCCGAAGACGTGAGCATTGAAGGCATGTCTCAACACACAAAGCCCACCTGCAAACACTGGGAGAATTTTTTGGTTCCAGGCTTCTAAGGAAATCTCCATTCACTAGCTAACCACTAACCTAATAGAACAGAGACTTCAGTGGTCACAAATGACAAAAAATACAGACTTTATAGTATTAGTTCAGAAATATCATTAAACAAGGAAACAGCCACAACAAACAGTAGCAATAAACCCTAAGGAGAGGTGAAACATCTGATTGCTGGAGATGTCACATTATTCAATATCCAGTTTTCAACAAAATGCTATGAAGCATGCAAGAAACAAGGCCCTTTCACAGAAGAAATGAATAGAAACTGTTCCTAGGAAGTATAGACATTGGACTTAATAGTCAAAGACTTTAAGGAAGCTGTCTCAAATATTCTTGAAGAGCTAAAGGAAATCAGGAGAATGATGTATCATCAAATAGAAGATACCAATAGAAAAAATTTTTAAAGGAAATAAGTTATGGAGTGGAAAAGTACAGTAACTGAAATGAAAATTTGACTAGAGGGTTTCAGAAGCAGATTTGAGTAGGTGCAAGAAAGAATCAGTGAATTTGAAGATAGGTAAAATATCTAATTTGAAGAGCAGAAAGAAAAAAGAATGAAAAATGAACAGAGCCTTAGAGACCTGTGAGACACCATCAGGCATGCCAACATATGCATAATGGGAGTCACAGAAGAAGAGGAGAGAAGGGGTAGAAAGAATATTTGAAGAAATAATTGCCCTAACACTCTAAATTTGATGAAAAACATTAATCTACACACTTAAGCAGCTCAGCAAACTCAAGTAGGATAAACTTCAAGACATGATAAATTGCCCAAGACAGAGCATCTTGAAAGTGGCAGGGGAAGCAGCTCATCACATGCAAGGGTCCTTACTAGATTATGGCTGGTTTCTCGTCAGAAACATTTAGTCCAGAGGCAGTGGGATGACATGTTTAAAGTACTGAAAGAAAAAAGGTCAATCAAGAGTTATCTAGCCATCAGAAATGGAGAAATGAAGATGTTCCCAGATAAACAGAAATTGGAATAGTGGCTAGAGGACTTACCCTGTAGGAAATGCTAAAGGGAGTCCTTCAGGCTGAAATGAGAGGACCTGGGATAGTAATTCAAATTCATGTTAAGTAAAAAAGAACACAGCTAAAGGTAACTATACGGGTAATTATAAAAGCCTTAATACATTGTACATTGTAACTTTGCTTTTTTTCCTATCTGATATAAAAGACAGTGGCATAAAACAAAAACTCTTAAGTCTGCTTATGGGCATACTAGGTATAAAGATGTAATTAGTGACAATAACAACATAAGGGAGAGAAGCAGTTACATAGGAGCAAAGTTTTTGTATACTGTTGAAATTAAATTGGTATTAATCCAAACTAGAGTTGTTCTATGTTAAGATGTTAATTGTAGTCCCCAGTGCAACCATTTAAAGAATATAATAAAAATATATATATAGTAAAGGAAATGATAAGGGAATTAAAATGATACACTGGCAAGTATCTATTTAACATGAAATTCAGCCCTTCAATTAAAAGGTAGAGATTTGCAGAGGGATTAAAAAACATGATACAGCTATTGATTCAAAGATATAAATTGGTTGAAAGTAAAGGATGAAAAAAAATTATGCAGACTGAAACCAAAGGGTCACTCTATCAAAAAGATACAATTACAAACTTTTGTGTACCTAATAGAGCCTCATGAAGCAGAAATAGACAGAGTTGAAAGGAGAAATAATCAGTTCAACAATAATAGTTGGAAACTTCAATACCTTACTTTCAATATGGATAGAACAACTAGACAGAGGATCATCAAGGAAACAGAAGACTTGAAAAACACTATAAACCAACTAGACCTAATAGACTTATATAGAACATTCTATGCAACAAAAGCAGAATATACATTCTACTCAAGTGCCTATGGAACATTTCCTTGAATAGCTGTATGTTAGGCCACAAAACAAGTCTTAGCATATTTTAAAAGATTGAAATCATGCAAAGTATGTTCTCCGACCACATTGATAGAAATTAGAAGTAACAGAAGTAAACCTGGAAAATTCACAAATATGTGGAAATTAAGTAAAACAAATAATTTCAAAATACCAAAAATATCTTAAACCAGTCATGTTTAGTGAAGTGTGTGTATTTTTAAAGCACAGAAAAATATAGTTATGTTTGTATTCATATGCTTGAAAATTTAATGAGTTTTGATACTTGCAGTAAGTGTTCTAGTTATTAGGAATGTGTGTTGTCCTAGAGTTTTGTTCTGTAGTATTTGTTTAGACATTTTATAGTCATATAAAAAGAGCAGGTAAACCAAAAATCTATTCATTGTATGATTTTTTTTTTCTTTCATTAGACTAGCTTCTGATTATGTCTTATGTGGATTAATAAAACTGGTCTATTTTTTCATGTATAAGTTAGCTGACACTTAGAGGCTCAGATATATCAAATATACATTTGATATATTTTATATATTTATGATGTATTATATATTTTACTTGTAAATAAATATATTGTAAAGGCGAAAATTACTATTTTCTGAATAAGCTGCAAATTTCTTTATTGCCTATTTGGTAACAGATCATCAGGTGTTGAGTGGGGTGATTTATGACATTTAATAAAATATGCCATGTCGTTATCAGTATTATTGGCAATGAAAGCTCTTTCTTTAGTGGAATAATCAGAAAATATTAAAACTAATTCTAAAAATCTTTAAAAATATCCTTCCCTCAGAGTTAGCATTGAGCATCTTTTATCTAATTAATGCTCATTTATTTATTTTTCTCTTATTCTCTTAATTTCCATTTCTAGCTGCAATAATTTTGTAAGTTTTAGAAAAGTAACAGCTGTTTTTCCGGTGGGGAAAATTTCGGTTTTCTTAATTATTTGTTAATATGGTAAAAGCTAGGCATTCTTCTACATTTATCTGAGAATAGACAAACTTTCATGTAACAGAACTTTTTAGTGCATATAGATCAGAGGTTCTTCACATCTTTATAAAGGAATTTGTGTGTATACAAGTTAAATTTAAAATATGTGGCACATGTTAATTTTTTTCAGGAGAAGGAAGCCAGCACCCTTTTGGAGCCATGAATATTGTCCGAACTCCATCTGTTGCTCAGATTGGAATTTCAGTGGAATTATTGGACAGTCTGGCTCAGCAGACTCCTGTAGGTAATGCTGCTGTGTCTTCAGTTGACTCATTTACTCAGGTAATGGAATGTACATTTCATTATTTTCTAAAATAATTTAAAAATCACATTCTGTACTTCAGAAATTAGCCTGGTGGTAGAATTCATGTAAAAATGAAGGTAAACACATATGACATAAGTTATTGGCTTCCATGAATATTTTCAGTTTGTCTCCCTCTCTATAGGTATTGTAAAATTTATAAATGCTTTGATGAGACTTAAGTTTTTATAGTGATAAAATAGCTCAAAGTGATTTTTTTAAATGGGTTTAAATATTAGCTTTTCCTCTTTTCCTCCCACAATTAGTATGCTAGGCTGTGAGTATACAGTTGTAAACCTGATAAGCAAGATCCTTGTCCTCGTGGAGCTTAAAGTGACACAATTCCATAAGGGTTGACTTTTAACCTGTCTGGCAGAGGCCTGAAGGGGAGAATGATCTAGGCAGAGTTATAGCTATTACAAAGGCCCTGTTATGTTTGAAGAATAAAGTGAAACTTTGTGTCTGGAGTAGAGTGAACAAGGGTGAGAGATGGGAGATGAGGTTGGAGATTATGGGGGAGGTGGCTGCAGGATAAATCATATGCGACCTCATTGGCTTTTGTAAAGATTTTGGCTTATATTCTGTTTGGAAGAGAAAACATAAGAGAGTTTTGAGCAAGAGAGTAATATGATCTAACTTATATTTTTAAAGGATCACTTTTGCATCTTTGGAGAGAAATGGTAGTGAGGCAAAGAGGGAAGGAGGAAGATCAGTTAGGAGGCTCTTGTGAAAATCTAGGTGAGAGATTTTAATGACTTGAACCAGGAAATATGGGGAAGTAGAAATGGAGGTGATGAAAAGTAGTTGATTTCTGGAGATAATTTGAAGATGGGGCCAATAGTGTTTCATGTTTTGGATCACATGTGAGGTCTGAGATAGAGACATCAACTATGGCTCCAAGGGTGTTGGATCCAGGAACAAGAACACAGGAATATTGTGAAAAGAACAAGTATGGTCTGGGAGTGGAATCAGGAGTTGAATTTTGATTGTACTATGTTTGGGGTGCCTGTTAGATATCCAGCTGGAGAAGACAAGTTTAGAGTTCAAGAGAAGTAAAAATCTGGGAGTCATCAGTGTAGAGGTGGTATTTAAAGTTGGGAAGGGGATGTGATCACTGAGAAGTAACTGTAAATAGAAAAATTGGCCAGTGACAGAGCTTGGGGCCATTTCAAAGTTGAGATGCTTAAGAGATAAGGAGAAATAAAAGGAAAGGAGCAGCCTGAAGTAGGAGGAGACCCCAAAAGTGCTGTTTTGGAAGCCAAGCAAAGACTGGATTTTAAGAAGGAAGAAGTGATCAATAGTATTCACTGCTGGTGGGTCAAGTAAGATGAAGGCTAAGAATTAACCATTGGATTCAGCAAGGTAGAAGTCATTACAGATTTTGACAAGAGTTCATAGAGGTGGAAAGGGAGTTTGCAGCGAGGTTGAGTGAATTGGAGAGGAGGAAATGGAAACAGTGAATATAGATGACTCTTGACGAGTGTTGTCATAAAGGACAGCAGATGAATGGTCTGGTTGCTTGAGGGGGCTATGGGGACAAGGAATTTTTTTTTTCTTTCTGTTTTTAATCAGAGATATTATATCGTGTTTGCCAGGAATGAAACATTAGTGAGAGAAAAATTGATGATGCAGGAGAGTGGGGAGGCTTGTGAAAGTGGTGTCCTTGAGTAGGAAATAAGACCGTATTGGGAGGTTTTCGATAGGGTAGTGGAGAGTGTTTATAGTAATGGATATATGGGCACAGACAGACACAGAAGGTTGGTAAATGTGCTGATGAGAAGTTGTGCAAGTTCTCTCTCTCGATTCCTTCTCTTTGCTCAGTGAAATAGGAAGCAAGGTCATCAGCTAAGATTGAGGGGAAAGGAAGTATTGGAAATCTAAACCGAAAGGATTATTAAACAAGTCCTCTAGGAGAGGAGGAGGTTGAATGGACTAGGGAAACCTTCTGGGCTTGCTGGGCAGCACATTTTTGAGGATTGTGGCCATGAATTTAAGCGCTGACTTGTCATATGATCTCTTGAGAATGGGCCAAATTAAAGAATGGCAGGGGCTTCCCTGGTGGCGCAGTGGTTGAGAATCTCCCTGCCAATGCAGGGGACACGGGTTGGAGCCCTGGTCTGGGAAGATCCCACATGCCGTGGGGCAACTGGGCCCGTGAGCCGCAATTACTGAGCCTGCGCGTCTGGAGCCTGTGCTCCGCAACAAGGGAGGCCGCAATGGTGAGAGGCCCGCGCACCACGATGAGGAGTGGCCCCTGCTTGCCACAACTGGAGAAAGCCCTTGCACAGAAACGAAGACCCAACACAGCCATAAATAAAGAAATAAATAAAGAAATAAAGAATGGCAGAGTCTGGGTTTTAAAAATTTTGTCAGTAATTTAAAAAATAAACCATGCTGAAAAAAGCAAGTTGTAAAACAATACAGTGTCCCATATAGATTGTATTTGAAAAATGTCTGGAAAATACATGACAAAGTGATGTTATCCCTGGGGAGGGGCAAGAAGACTTTTTACTCTATAATTATCAATTATTTGAGCTTTTTAATGAAGCATATGTATTTTTTTATTAAACGTTTTACTATGAAATATTTTAATATATAGAAAAGTGCATTCCACAAATATTTATTGTATACCTGTTGTGTGCGAGGCATTTTTTAAGAACAAACAGATAAAAATAGGTAGACAAAATAAAATAATACCCGTCCTTATAGAGCTCTCTTTATAGTGGGGTATATTTGAAGACTTCCATGTGTCTTCCACCTAGATTTAACTGTTACATTTTGCTATATTTGCTACTAATTAAAAAATTATATAAAGTGTTACAGATACAGCCCACTGCTCTCTGCTTCTCTTCTTCCCTTTCCTCTCCAGGTAGCTACTCTTCTAACTTTATATATCTTTCCTGTCTGTATTTCAGTACTTAAAAAAATTTTTTCATATTTATTCACAAAACATGTATAGTACTATTTGTATGTGTGTTTAAACATGTTTCTAATTTATGCTCTTAGTTATTCTTACTTCACTTTACTTTTTATCAGTAGTACATGGTTTAGAAAGTCAAATGGTTTTACATGTAAAACAGCTGTCCTCTATTATACCTTTTATATTCTGCTTTATTCTGCCTCTCAGCAGCAGTCACTTTCAACCTCCCCCTCATATTTTTTCCCTCTTTCTTCTTGTATTTATTTCCATGTGTCAGAAGAAACTTGATTAATCTTTATTAATTTATTTGTTATAGGTATTTTCCATTGACTTACCAATGCATAACATGATTTAGCTCTCTTAATCCTCTGTTCTCCAAAATACACAGATATCTTTTCTCCCCACCTTTCCAATATAGATTTTCATTAAGTTAGTATTCAAAGTTTTCAGTATTATGACCTGGTAAATGTTTTTCAAAACTGAGCCAGGTGTAGTGCTATGATTATATTTCTTGTTCTGTATAACTTTTCATTTATCCTGGTTAATAAATTTCTCATTTTTTTCCTTTGCATTGATTTCTGTATTTCCATTTCTAATAATTTATGCCCAAACTCTGCCAATTGTAAATTCCCATTCAATATATTTAAATATAGCAATTTAAAATTTGTCTTGGAAACATTCCTCTTGGAACTCTCTTTTTTGTTCCACTGTGGACTGATTATTCTCTGGGTCTGTTGCATAGCTGTTGTTAAGGTATTGTTTTCTTTCACCATTACTCCAGAAATTCCTTTTATTTCTCTTCTGTGTTGAATCTCTTTTTTTCTGGTTCTTCTGTTTTTCCTTCTTGTTATTTACCCTTTCGTATGTTTTTAAAATGGATATAAATGTTTGTATCATACTGCACAAACTTCTACAACTTACTATTGTTCACTCAGCATTATTTTTAAAGATTTATCTGTGTTGACACATGGAATCGATTTAGTTTGTTTTAATTGTCATACGTCATATGTACGAATGAGCTGCAGTTTGTTTTTCCATTTCCATATTGGTAGATGTTTTTATACATTCTTAGTAATATTTATCACACCTTAAATTTTTGCCAAACTTGATAGGTGAAATTAGAATATTACTATTGTTTTGGTTTGTTTTTTGGACTGGTGGTGAAGTTGAGCATCTTTTCAGATTTTTGGCCTGCATTTGTATTTTCTTTTATAGGAATTGACTGTTTATATAATTTTCCCCAATTTTCTATTGTGTTATTTTTGACACTTTTTAATTTTAGCTTTTTGGGAAAGGCCTTTATGTGTTCTGGATAATAATACTTTGTTGTATATGTTGTAAATTTTTTCTCCTACCTTGTCTTTTAGTATTGTTTATGGTGTCTTTTGCATACAGACATAATATATTTTTCTGTAGACATGTTTTATCAGTTGTTTCCTTTATGATTTGTGGGTTTTTTGTATTTGAGAAATTCTTCCCTATGCTGATATGTAAAGATGTTATGTTCTCTTATAGTTCTTAAGGCTTTTAACGTTTTACTTTTTGAATTGTGTTTGTGTGTGGTATGGGAAGGGATCTAAACTCATTTTCCCCCCTATGGAAAACTAGTTGTTCTAGTCCCATTAAATGAATAGTTAGTCCACATTTTTTTTTATTCTGAATAATAGCATCTTTGTTATGTATCATGTGTTACATATGGTTAGGTTTGTTTCTGGGCTCTCTCTTTTATTCCAGTTAGTTTATTTGCCTGTCCCTTTGCCAGGAAAAACCTTAATATCTGGAAGGCCAAGTCCCTCCTCCTAGTCATCAAAATAGGCTTAGGTATTTTTCATAATAATTTTAGTGTCAGCTTGTCAAGTGCCATGAAAAATCTTGTTGGAATTTAGTTGAAAATAACATTGGATTTATAGGTTTAATGTGCCTTTATCATATTAAGTATTCCCATCCGTGAACATATTGTATCTTTCCACTCGACCTGGTATATAAGTCCTTTCATTTGTTTTCTTTCTTATCTCTCAAGACAGTCTTAAAATATTTTCCACAAAAGTCATAACTATTAGCTTGTCTTAGCATTTCCCCTAGGTATCTTACAGACTTTGTTTCTGTCATGAATTGGATCTTCTTAAAGTTACATTTAAAAATGTTTTTTGCTTGTATGGAGGGTTGCTGTTGATTTTTTTTCTCCTGATACTGATCTTTTAGTTAGTGATCTTATTGGTTCAACTCTGATATTGGTTCAAGTACCTTAACAGTAGAGTCTCTTGGACTAAACTACCTCGATATTATTAAACAAACAAAACCCCTAATAAGATGTTTCTTCCGTGTAGAAAAGAGACAGCAAGAACCTTCATGGCTAGTGTTGTGTTTCGGAGAAAGTGACGTTGGGAAGATTATTTTTGAGTGAATAAAAGGTAGTATTATCGTTAGTAGTTCATTAATTTTGGGGTTTAGTGCTTAAACCCATTTGATTCTCAAGGAATGTGAATCAGTTTACTTCTTGCTTCTACGAAGGAGTCTTGGAGGATGTTAGTGGATTTGCCCATTTGAGGGTCAGTGAGAACAAACAGACCAGGAAATAGAAATGGAATAGTGTTACCTTTCTCTTCTTTGTAATTGATGGCAAGTAACCAGTTGTTCCTTTTTTATACTTAAGTTTTTATCTTTCTGGTAAGAAAAAGACTTCTTGGATATGGTTACTATTTTATATGAGAGAATAGGTTGATTTGATGAGGGTGGTATTTGAGGAGAGGGGTATCTCCAAAGGTGGAGATAAAAGAAGATATTTTGAATGAAAAAACATCTTTTCTTTTTTTTTCCCAAAATGAATATGTTATAAACTTAAAAATATTTGATAATCATAGAAATTCTTTGCGATATAAAGAAAGTACTAAAGGCAGATTGTTATGATTTTGTGGCATAATGTCATTTTATGACTTGCCTTAATGTTCAGCATTAGACTGTCTCAGAACTCACAGTCCTTAAACCAAGTTAATATGACAACATTTTTAATTAAAAATATTAAGGTCTAAATGGAGTATTTAGTATAATCCATTAATCTATTTATTATTAACTTTTAGTTCACACAAAAGATGTTAGACAACTTCTACAATTTTGCTTCATCGTTTGCTGTCTCTCAGGCCCAGATGACACCAAGTCCATCTGACATGTTCATTCCGGCAAATGTGGTTCTGAAATGGTATGGGGCATTTTGTAGCTCTCATATTAAGGCTTCTAGTAACCTACAAAAAATGTGTATTTTTTGCTTGTGAATGTATTTCTTCTTTGACATTTAAACATATTCTTTTATTGTGGACATCAGCATACATTAACATTTGCATACAATTAAAAAGTATGCACTTTAGAGTTCACATTAGGAATAATTTTTACCCCAAATAATATTTTGTTATATAGTAGCCATTTTGGCTTTATAAAGACAGGAAAATAAAATTGCTTATGTTTTAGGAACCACAATTAAGGGCTGTACATTTTTTTATATTTTGAATTGTAAGTACTGTATATGAGGCTTGAAATATCAATGAACTTTTTTTTTCATAAGTAGAAAGTCTTGATCTAAAATAAACATGTATAAAACATCAGAATGGTTTATACTGCACCCTGTACATGAATCTGTTTCTTCAGCTTTTCTATGTTTCTGTTTTATAGATATTTCTTTTCACTTTGAATATCCCAGTGTTAGGGAGATACATAAGGAGAGTTTGTTGAGAAGTGGTAGCATGGTATAGCATGGATTGTACTAGAATGTATTAGTTTTGAGCTTTGTAATAATGTAGCTATGTGACCTTGAGCAAATTATTCTCATCTATGAAATGAGGGAGAAGGAGTTAGATTTCATTTTTTCTTAGGTCCCTTCTAGCTCTCAGATTTGCAGAAGATAAAAAAATTAATAAAATTTATTATGATTTGTGCTTTCTGATACAGCCAGTTAAATCACTATGCTTGCTGTCTTTTATAAATTAATAATTAAACTCCCAGATTAACTTTTAACTTTCTAAGTTTTTAATCTTAGCATTTTAGAAATGACATGTAAAGTTATTTGCTTTTTGATGAGTCATTTGTCAGATTATGAAAGATTCTAATTAAATTTCGTATAAATATGTTTTTCTTTTGTAGGTATGAAAACTTTCAAAGACGACTGGCACAGAACCCTCTCTTTTGGAAAACATAATTTGAATAAAATAATTTTTAATGGATTCTGAAATTTGTCATGTTTTAAAGATAATCATTCTATTTGAAAGCATGAAGTCAAAAGGATCGTGATGCCTAAGTTTAAAAACTGCTTAGTGACTATGAAGCTTAATTAAAATCTTTATAAAAAATTAGAAACATTGAAAAATGAAAATATGTTCATCATTAATGACTTTTTTCCCTTAAGCTGAAAATATTCAGAGGCAAAACATTTTGTTTGGCTATGATTCATTTTTTACTTAAAAATAAAACATAGTCACAATAGTGTGCCAAATGCATTGCATTTATAATCTTTCATTTATATTTACAGTGGTTTGCTAGAATAGTTAACTTAAAATCAACTATATCAAAATTTGGGGACTTTTGGAAAAATATATCAAATATACATTTTTACATATGGAGAAATTATTTTCAGTTAGTATTTCTTTAGACTAAAAGTTTTTTCAGAGGAATTCCCTGGCAGTCCAGTGGTTAGGACTAGGCGCTTTCACTGCCGTAGCCTGGGCTCTATCCCTGGTTGGGGAACTAAGATCCCACAGGCTGCGTGGTGCAGTCAAAAAAAAAAAAAAGTTTTTTCAATTAACAGATTGGTTGTCACTTTTTATATCTGCAAATTCATACGTTTTTGATTAACAAAATTGCCATAATACTGATCAGGTTTTGTTTAATATTGGTAATGTTACACATTTGTGTATAGACTATAGGATTCATTACTTCTTTGTATGAAGGTAAAGCCTTTGTGTCTCATTCAAAGGCAACCCTTTGACTTTTACTGGTGATGCCCATTGACCAGAAACCACCAGGATCTCACCAGTCCAGTGATCTTTATAGAGATACAACAGGAAGTATTAACTAAAAACAAAGTGTCCCTTGGCTTGCCAAGAGGATATAAAGACAGTGTGATTGTCCATGACAGTCCTGGGTAGTGTTTTTTTATTATTAATTAATTAATTAATTATGGCTGCGTTGGGTCTTTGTTGCCGTGTGCGGACTTTCTCTAGTTGTGGTGCATGGGCTTCTCATTGCGGTGGCTTCTCTTGTTGCAGAGCACGGGCTCTAGGCGTGCAGGCTTCAGTAGTTGTGGCTCATGGACTCTAGAGCACAGGCTCAGAAGTTGTGACGCACGGGCTTAGTTGCTCCACGGCATGTGAGATCTTCCCGGACCAGGGCTCGAACCCATGTGCCCTGCATTGGCAGGCAGATTTTTAACCACTGTGCCACCAGGGAAGTCCCCGGGGTAGTGTATTTAAACTGGTTTGTTGGGCTTTCACAGCAGAGGATGAGGCAAAATTTGGACCACTTTTCTAATTGTATTATTCTTGCTGCTGGAGTAGTAGTCTTGCACAGTATGCATAAAGAGATTCAGTTATCACTTCTGAGAGCTCTCCCGAGCAGCCAATACCTGCTTCATTTTGGAAGTCTCTTGTTACTCTTCTGAAGGATACATGCTACACTGGAGAGAAAAGGGCTTTAAATATCAGAAAGCCTCTTAATTATTCCATACACCCAAGATAGGTTTGGGTGTAGGAGGTGGGCAAAAGCCTAGTGTTGATGTTGCAATTCCTGGTGAGTTACAGATAATAATCAGGAATATAGATTTTTATCTATATTTTATCACAACAGGAGTAAGCCAATAATTGTTTCCTTGTGGTGGGCACATTCTCAGTGGAGCTTAGTTTCTTCATAGACGTCTGGAAAATCTTGGAGGAAATGACCAGTGCAGTGAGAATAACTCCAGCATTTGTTCCTCCCTTGGTGATGTTGGTTCTGCTGACAGTGCTATAATGATTATAGCAGAAGTATTTTGCTGACTTTGAGTAAAGTTCCAATTTTTACAATAATGAAGACTGGGGCTAATGGTGTGAGGAAAGTTCAAATATCAGAAGGAGCCTTTGGGAGGAAATTGGTCTCAGGAGTTTAAAGGAACAACCATTAAATCTTCTACAGTGGAATTTAGCAGGTTCAGAGTCAAATTTCACCGTAAAAGATTTAATAGCGGGCTTCCCTGGTGGCGCAGTGGTTGAGAATCTGCCTGCTAATGCAGGGAACACGGATTCGAGCCCTGGTCTGGGAAGGTCCCACATGCCGCAGTGCAACTAGGCCCGTGAGCCACAACTACTGAGCCTGCGCGTCTGGAGCCTGTGCTCCGCAACGAAAGGCCACGATAGTGAGGCCCGCGCACCGCGATGAAGAGTGGCCCCCACTTGCCGCAGCTAGAGGAAGCCCTCGCACAGAAACGAAGACCCAACACAGCCAAAAATAAATAAATAAATAAATAAATAATAATTAAAAAAAGAAAAAAACTTAAAAAAAATAAAAAATTAAAAATAAAATAGGCTTATAAAAGTAAGCTGGCAGAATTGTAGTGTCTGCTCCTTGCCAATTTTTATTTGATTTAAAAGATTTTTTAAATACTTATATATTGAAATCAGTCTAATCTCTTTAATTAGTTTTTGGGAAAACCTCAAAAAGTTATCCTCCACAATTGTACAGTGTATTGCCTCCTTTCTTGCTCAGCATTAGAAGGAATCAGTGTAAATATTAAAAATACACTAAAAACATTGTTTCTTGAAAGTATATTGTGATATCATTTTGCATTATATTGTAGCCTGTAGAGTTAGATGTTCTCAGGCATTTTTTACTTCCACTGATTATTTAGCATATATTCCAGACTGATATTCAGTCCCCTTGTCCCATTCCTTTTCTATCACCTTGACCAGAAAAACCTGAGTTCTGAATAAGTTCAACCACATGTACTTTTTTTTTTTTTTTTTTGGTAAAAGGCCACTGAGTATTGCATTAAAAAAATCCTGTAACCACAATCTCTAACTTCACCTTGGTTGTCAGTGCTGCTCAGCAATCTTATGTTTTTTGATAAACTCTTCCATCTCATTCACCACAACTGTTATTTTTCCCCTCTGGGTGCCTTTAAGATTTTCCCTTTGTCTTTTATTTTCAGCAGTTTGAAAATGATTTGCCTTAAATGGTTTTTGTTTTTGTTTTTTAATCTTGCTTGGTGTTTTCTGAGCTTCTTGGATCTGTGATTTGATGTCTATCATTAATTTTGGAAAATTCTTGGTGGTTATTTTCTTCCAGTTTTTTCTGTTTCATTCTTTCTGTCTTATCTTTCTTTAATTCTAATTACATGTATGCTTGACCACTGATACTGTGCCACAGCTCTTTTATTTTTTTTTTCTTCACATTTTTCCTTCTTTGTCTTTCAGTTTGATTATTTTCAACAGACCTATACTCAAGTTCACTAAATTTTTCTTTGGTTGCGTCAAGTCTACTGATAAGTTGGTGAAAGCATTCTTCATCTCTCTTACTGAGTTTTAAAATTTCTAGTATTTTCATTTGATTTTTTTCCTTGTAATTTCCATCTCTCTGCTGAAATTACCTATATGATCTTACATGTTGTCCATCTTTTCCATTAGTGCCTTTAACATATTAATTATAGTTATTTAAAATCCTCTATCATGGGCTTCCCTGGTGGCTCAGTGGTTAAGAATCTGCCTGCCAATGCAGGAGACATGGGTTCGAGCCCTGGTCTGGGAAGATCCCACATACCGCGGAGCAACTAAGCCCATGTGCCACAACTGCTGAGCCTGCACTCTAGAGCCCGCGAGCCACAACCGCTGAGCCTGTGCACCACAACTACTGAAGCCCGCACGCCTAGAGTCTCTGCTCCACAACAAGAGAAGCCACCACAATGAGAAGCCCACGTACCGCGACGAAGAGTAGCCCCCACTCGCTGCAACTAGAGAAAAGCCCACATGCAGCAACGAAGACCCAACACAGTCAAAAAAAAAAAAAATCCTCTATCAGTTCCAACATATATATGTCATATCTGAGTCTAGTTCTGATGATTGCTTTGTCTCTTAGGAATATGTTGTTTTTTTTCTTGCCTTTTCCCATTCTTTGTCATTTTATTTTTGAAAGCCAGACATCTTCTTTAGGTCTAGAGTCTGAGGTAAATAGTTTTTGTGCCTGGCAGTAGGCATACCTTATCTTCTACTAGGTCTTTATTCCAGGGTTAGTAGTTGGCCTGGGTTTGAGGCTTTGAGATTACTGTCACTGCACCACAGGCTTAAAATTTCCCTAGCTATACCTTGTGTTTTAGGTGGGGTTAGTTTGCAGAGGTTTTCTTTTTAATGTTTCTCCACCCTCACCTTTAGATTTTCCCTTTGTGTTGCACCTTAGAGAGGGTCTCTCTTGCAAGTTGCTTATTTCTTGATGCTAGTTAACTGGCAGTAGGGATGGGGGGTTGAGGGGGTGGAGATGTTCTCTGGTTTAATGAAGCCTCAGTCTTAAGCAGTCATCACGTTCCTGGGTCTTGGGGATGTGGTCTTCGTGCTCCTGCCTCTGCCAACATAGTTCTGAGCCCAGCACATATTTCTGCCTCTGCCCTTGGGAACAGATTTTTATTCTCTCAGCCACAGTGAGTTTTCACCAGTGCCCTAAGAGTGACAGCTTTTGTCTGCCACAGATTAAGACTTTTTTTCCCTAGGCAGGTAGGAGTGAAGAGTCCCAGCAAAGTATTTTCTACCTCCAGCAAAGACTGTTGTTTCTGTCCCTGAGTTTTGCACAATGAGGACTTTTCCAGTACTCTCAAAATCTTTTATGTGAGCACTCAGTGGGATTCATGAGGAAAAAGCCTGCACCAGGGTGGAGACTCTCCTTTTTTCAGTAGCGGAGACTTCACCCTTTTTGCCAGTCACCCTAGCTGAACTCTTCTTTTCTTTGTACACCTATGCCTTATCTATGTAAGCCTCTGTCACACCTGTTTTCTTGGGTGGTTGCCCTACAACCTCAACACTTGGATGGATTCAAGAAAGTTGTGAACTTGCTCTTTGTTTGTGCATTGTAAGTTTGGCAGCATCTGTTTATCCAGCTTTCTTCATCCCTAAAAGGAGATCAAAAGTCCCACAACAGTTTAAAAAATCCCCTTTTTCTCTTTTTATAAAATTCCTGCACACTACATCCCTCTCATCCGCTGGCAGTTGGTCACTTTCTTAGAAAGTAGACACTATCAGATGGGAATGCTTTCCACTTCTGTCTGTCACTGTGGATGAGGTATTTGTTCCACCTATCCTAGGCTCATCTCTGTTCTAAAGGCCATACTGAGTTAATTTCTTAGGGATCTCCCTTTATCAGTATTCCCTTTCTCTTGTATATCTTATCCCTCTCTTGGCACCCTTCCAACAACATTTAAACAGATTCAAGTCTCTCCTCTCAAACAAAAAGCCCTCTATGACACATCTGTGCCCTTTCTTGGTCCACTCTTCTTCATAGACAGATTTTTCAGTGGAGTTGCTATCTCTACTTCCTTACAGCTCAGTGACTCCTCAACCTCTTGCAATCTGACTTTAGTCCGCACTCTTAAATTAATCCACAAAGTCATTATTGGCCTCTTTGGACACTTCAATCTTAATTTTACTTAGCATTACATGTTTAATCATATCCTTCTTAAAATGATTGAGCTTTGTTTTCACTGTCTACTTATGGCATCCCTTGGAAACCCATGGAACTCTATCCTAGTCCCTCTAAGTTTCACACTATATACTTCTAAAACAGTGCTTTCCAATATAAATATAATGTGAGCCATGCATATAATTTAAAACTTTCTAGCAGCCACATTAAAAAATAAGTGAAGTTAATTTTAATAATATATTTTTAATCCAATATGTGCAAAAAATTACCATTTCAACATGTAATCAATTTAAAAATTAATGAAATATTTCACTTTTTTTGTGCTAACTTTTCAAAATCTGGTGTGTATTTTGTATTTACAGCTCATCTCAGTTTGGATGCCAAATTTTCAAAGGCTAAAGTGAAATGTAGTATTACCAAAACAATGAAGTTGTATTTATGGGAAAACATTGTACTCTGCTTTAACTTTTAAATTTAAATTCATTAAAACCAAAATTTAAAAATTCAGTTCCTGGACTTCCCTGGTGGCGCAGTGGTTAAGCATCCGCCTGCCAATGCAGGGGACACGGGTTCGAGCCCTGGTCCAGGAAGATCCCACATGCTGCGGAGCAACTAAGCCCGTGCACCACAACTACCAAGCCTGTGCTCTAGAGCCCTCGAGCCACAACTGCTGAGGCCCGCGCACCTAGAGCCCGTGCTCTGCAACAAGAGGAGCCACCGCAATGAGAAGCCCGCGCACCGCAACAAAGAGTAGCCCCCGCTCTCCGCAACTAGAGAAAGCCCGCGTGCAGCAATGAAGACCCAACACAGCCAAAAATAAATTATAAATAAATAAATAAATAAATTTATTAAAAAAAAAAATTCAGTTCCTCAGTCACACTAATCCCATTTCATGTGCTCAATGTGCTAGAGGCTGCCATATTGGAAAGTACAGTTCTAGAGTGATCTAATCTATTCCAACACATTTTGATGATTCCAGATCTCTTTTCTGAACTCCTGAAGAGCCTTATGTCCTATAAGAACTTCAAAATCAATATATACAAAACAGAACTCATCTCTTTCTTCTGCCTCTTCCCATGTCCCTTTTCTTAGGAAATGGCATTAAGGAATTTCCTGGTGGTCCAGTGGTTAGGACTCCGTGATTTCACCATGGAGGGCCTGGGTTCAATCCCTGGTCAGGGAACTAAGATCCCACAAGCCGGGTGGTACAGCCAAAAAAAAAAAAAAAACAAAACCAAAATGGCATTAATTTCTATCAAGCTAGTTGCCCACAGCTTAAATATCACTATTGATTTCTCCTTCCTTCCCACCTTATCCATTCAATGATTATGCTAAGTACAATCACATCTCCCTCCAAATAGTTCTTAAATTCGTTCACTAGTCTACTTCTGCATCTACTAGGCAGTTTAGGCCAGTGTTTCTCAAACTCTACTGTACCAGCTAATCATTTGGGGAGCTTGTAAATGTGGATTCTGATTCAGTAGGTCTGGGGTGGGTCTGCACTTCCAGCAAGGTTCCAGGTAATACTACCATTGCTCCTGCTGCTACATTAACCATACTTTGAATGGGAAGGGTTTAGGCTGTCCTTGAAAGAGTCTCTTCAAGAATCTCTTTGCTACTTTTAATCCTTCCTTCCTCTAATCTATTTGCTGCACTGCTGCCACAGTGATCTTTATAATGTGTAAATCTCATCATCTCCATCCCTAGCTTCATATCCTTCAATAATTTCTCATTGATTTCAGAAAGAAGTAGGGAATTTTTACTGATCCTCCTTAACCTCTTCAGCTTTATCCCTTAATACTCATCCCCCCTCGCCCCCCCCCCACAACTTGCACATGTTCCACCATGTGTATATAGCTAGAAGGCCTTTGTACATGTTTTTCTGCTCTGCTTGGTATGTTCTTCTTCCATTCCCTTTGCTTTGGTAATCCTTCCTTAAGTCTTAACTTAGATTTCACTTCCCCTGAGAAGCTTTCTCTGACTCCCCAAAACTAGATAGTCTTCTTTTTTCCCCTTCCTATAGGATTTTGTGACACCTAATCACACTGCATTATTACTACCTATTTACTTGTCATTTTTATCTTCTTCAGGTCAGGAACTATCCTATCTTTTTAATTGTTGACAAATAGTCGATGCTCAATAGATTTTTTTGAAAGGCTGAACAAGATATGAGGGCAGTATGCTTTGTGGAGAAGTAAGTGCTCCCCTCATTAAAATGGCCTTATATCCCTAGTGGCTTCCAACTTGAGGGTTTCAGAAGGATCTGCAAAGGAAGAAATTGAGGAGTGAGAGGTATTTTGGATTTTGTTTTTCAGTAGGGAATGATATTTCTCAAGACTTTAATTTATCCCGTTTCTTGAATATGCTATGTGAATATCATATGTAATATGAACATTAATTTCTTGAATATGGCATAATATATTATTTAAAATGCATTTCATAAAGTACTAATCTGCTAGATACTGTGAAAAAAAAGTTTCTGTGGTCAAATAATTTAAGAAACAGCATAACCTCCCCCCTTCTTAAAATTCATAGCACTACATACTTGCATAATAAAGGCTCTGCAAAATCCTCAGTAAAGAAACCTGTTTAAGTTTGTTTAACTTAGTGTTTTTCTAGCTTATTGGACTATAGAATTCCATTTCAATTTCTCTTTGGCAAGTGCAGTGGTGTAAGGGAAATTTAATTGTTGCTGTCAGACACTTAATAAGTCTAAATATGGTGAAATCATTTAAACATGTTCTGGCTTAAATATTTACTGAAACAGTTTCATGGCCTGCTGTTCCCTTTTTTTTTCCATTTAGAACCTGTTGTGGACCAAATATGTATCAGAGATCTGAGCCATCACCAAATTCAACTTTTCTGTATTTAATTGGTCAAAAACTAATACTTTCTGGGCTTCCCTGGTGGCGCAGTGGTTGAGAATCTGCCTGCCAATGCAGGGGACACGGGTTCGAGCCCTGGTCTGGGAGGATCCCACATGCCGCGGAGCAACTAGGCCCGTGAGCCACAATTACTGAGCCTGCGCGTCTGGAGCCTGTGCTCCGCAACAAGAGAGGCCGCGATAGTGAGAGGCCCGCGCACCGCGATGAAGAGTGGCCCCCACTTGCCACAACTAGAGAAAGCCCTCACACGGAAACGAAGACCCAACACAGCCATAAATAAATAAATAAAAATTAAAAAAAAAAACAAAAACTAATACTTTCTAACAGTTATCTTAGATCTCAATAGCACTAGCAAATAGCTTTTTTCCCCCAAAGAACAAAGGTTTTTTTTTCTTTTTGCAAAGGTGCGTAGAGAACAATAAAGCTGCATTATATAATTTTATTATATAAAGGTCAAGGTAATGGCCTCTAGAGCCAGATAGCTGGGGTTCAAAACCTGGCTTTACCATTAACTTACTGGTGTGACTTTATCAAGTTACTTAGCCTCTCTTAGTTTCCTTAATCTGTAAAACAAAGTGAGAGTAGTATCTGCCTTAGAGGCTCATTATAAGGTACAAATGAGTTGATTTACACAAAACTCATAGACTAGTACTGGTATATCCTATGTGTTCACTAAGTATTACAAATCAGATTATTAAAATCTATCAGGTGGGATATCAGCCAGGGTCACACATTGATGAAGTTACCTACCATTACATACCAGCTTCAAAGAACAATCAAATTGTTATATACCTTTGGGATTTCTTATGAATGATGAAATGACCAATAACTATTTGAAGAAAAGAGAAAATCTTGATGACTTTGGGTGTGCCAATGACTTTTTTTTATTTTAAAGGAATTCCTTTATTTTTATTATTTTTTAAATTTATTTATTTTTGGCTGTGTTGGGTCTTCGTTTCTGTGCAAGGGCTTTCTCTAGTTGCGGCAAGCGGGGGCCACCCTTCATCGCCGTGTGCGGGCCTCTCACTATCGCGGCCTCTCTTGTTGCGGAGCACAAGCTCCAGACGCGCAGGCTCAGTAGTTGTGGCTCACGGGCCTAGTTGCTCCGCGGCATGTGGGATCCTCCCAGACCAGGGCTCGAACCCGTGTCCCCTGCATTGGCAGGCAGATTCTCAACCACTGCACCACCAGGGAAGCCTGGCAATGACTTTTTATGTATACCAAAGGCATGATCCATGAAAGAAAGACTTGATAAACTGTCAGCAGCCATGGAGCAGGGTTCTATTTCCCTGTTCCAAATAGGTTTTTTGTGTACACACTAGACCTTTATAGAATGTTAAGCTGTTCTTTACTAACTAGTCAAATGAGTCTTCCAAAATCATATGGAGTCCATAGGCAGGGAGCAGGCATCCAGCTTTCAGTCTAGTTAACTCTCCCCTGCCCTGCGCGAGACCAGAGAATGACCTCATTGCATAAGTCATCAGGTGACAAAATAACTCAGGAGAGATTCACCGTATTTCTTCGTCTTTTGGGCAAGCCACTCTTCAGCCCACGGAATAAAGATGTTTTAGCCCCTAGTTTCTTTTGTGTCTCATAAATTCTCTTGCATGATATACTCAATGAATGTATACATGTGTTCCTTCTGCTTTTCCCTCCATTTATCTTTGCAGGGAGAGAGGTTCTGTTAAGTGGTAGATTACAGGGGCTGGCCACTGAGTGCTTCCCAGCTGCAACTCGTTTTCTCCTAAAATAACTTGCATTAGTGTGCTATTATGAGGATTAATTTTTATTCCAGGACACTCTGATCTAATCTGCATTAGAAGTGTCTAATCTTCCTATTGACATTTGCCCCTTTCTTTTTCTGGTTTTCATTTCAAAGGACCCTCACACTGCCTGCACATGGCTCTGTTAAAGCCCCCTAATTAAAGCTAGGATTTAATGTTTCTCTTTAATCCTCAAGTTTATTCCCTGATAAAGGGATGAGAGGATGGGTGGTACCATTTTACAGCACCACTCTAGTGATACTTAGTTGTTTTACAAACTTGTAAGCAGACAAGACCACAGATATTAACTTGAGCTAACTTAAAGAGAAAGGAGTTATTGGAAGACTATTAAGAAGCTCACAGAGTAATGGGAGCTGGGAGAATCACACTTGGAAATGGGCAGGAATCATACTGTGGAGGGCTGGGCATTAGGAACCCTGGCCATCTTTGTAAAGTAAGATAGTGAGGAGAACATGCCATCCCTGTAGTGCATATCTTCCAGACTTTTCTATTGTCTCTATGTCATTGGCTCAACAGTCTGAGTCTAAGAAAGAGCATCTAATAACTGAGCTTGGGTCACATGCCTGGGCCCTGGTCCTGCTGAGTGAAGGAGGGCAAGGATCTGTTTCTGTCAGCTCCGGTAACGGAATGTGCTCACCAGGAATTACTGCCCCATCAAGATTGCCCACCGTCTGGATGTATGAATTCCAAAAGGAAATCTGGGTGTTCCTGAGGCAGCCAAAACAAAACAAATGCCAACCGAAACTATGTTTCAATGAACCAGTTGTAATGTAGTAGAAAGGGATTGAGAACTAAGGATGGGAGGAAATAGGGAGGAGGTGAAAGGGCAGGAAACATTCGCTCAAGAAAAATTAATTTTTGACAATAGGTACGTCTACATACGAGTAATCATGGCTTTTTGTCTAACATGATATTTAAAGCTCTCTGAAAGCTCAGAGTATGTAAAACATCTTGGTGACTTAGAAGTATGGTCACCTTCTTTCACCACCAGATGGTGCTTTACATATAAATAGTGTAACATGGATCCTGGGAAGTTCCCAAGCACCTGCTGTTTACAGAGTGCTTTCGTGTAACAATCATTCAAGAAATATTGAGCTCCTATTGAAGATGAGAAATTTAAGTCCAGATGAGGGACACCAAACCTACCTGAACAGATTGGGAGGGCAAGGTTTCCCAATAACAGCTGAGGCTTGGGCACAAGGACATGATAGAAGTTTGGAGGGAAATTCTAACTTAAGAGAGAACCACCAAAGAGGTAGGGAGGCTTGAGAAAGCATAAAGGTGTGAAATATGTACACATAAGTTTAGATTCAACTATGGCTATTTGTTTAGTTTGTTATCTGGCTCATCTCAATTCTGTGTCCTATGACTTGAACTTGGAAAAATTAGCTGTTTAAAATAAGTATTCTGATTCTATCCCCCCAGAATTTCCACTGCTTTCCTTAGCCAGTTATTGTTCTCCAGCTTCCCCATTTTCTCATCCTCTCTTTTTCTGTGCTAGAGCTGGATTGGAACAGACTCATTGCAAAACAGGTGTTACATTAAAAAACACCAGACCCCAAATGTTTATGGAACATCTACACTGTATATATAGAAGACTAAGAAAAAGCCCATGCTGTGTTACTGATGCATTCATTCCGTTTGTAACTTATCCCATGATTTAAGCAATTATTATTTATTGTGTTCTTATGATACATCAGATACTGTGTTAACATTTTACCTGTTATCTCATTAAATCTAATACAGTTTAGAATGATTATGATCCCCATTTTACTGATGATGAAACTAAGACTCACAGAAATTAAGTAGCTTGCCCAAGTTTTCCAGAATAGAAAATTAAAGGCCCCAGGCTTAGTTTTCCACTAAATATTCCCATGGCTGACTTCTTTATATCATTCAGGTCTCTGTTCAAATGTAGCATGTAATAAGAAGCTCAACAAATTTTTGTTTAAAGATTGACGCTCATTCCCAAACTCTTTTTTCTTTTAATTTACTTTATTTTTTGGCTGCTTTGGGTCTTTGTTGCTGTGCGCGGGCTTTCTCTACTTGTGGCGAGCGGAGACTACTCTTTGTTGTGGTGCACGGGCTTCTTATTGTAGTGGCTTCGCTTGTTGCAGAGCACGGTCTCTAGGCGCATGGGCTTCAGTAATTGCAGTACGTGGGCTCAGTAGTTGCGGCACGCAGGCCCTAGAGCACGTGGGCTTCAGTAGTTGTGGTGTGTGGGCTCAGTAGTTGTGTCTCATGGGCTCAGTAGTTGTGGCTCACGGGCTCTAGATCGCAGGCTCAGTAGTTGTGGCGCATGGGCTTAGTTGCTCCGCGGCATGTGGGATCTTCCCGGACCAGGGATCGAACCTGTGTCCCCTGCATTGGCAGGCAGATTCTTTTTTAAAATTTTATTATTTTATTATTTTTTATTTTTTAACATCTTTACTGGAGTATAATTGCTTTACAATGGTGTATTAGTTTCTGCTGTATCACAAAGTGAATCAGCTATATGTATACATATATCCCCACATCCCCTCCCTCTTGCATCTCCCTCCCACCCTGCCTATTCCACCCCTCTAGGTGGTCACAAAGCACAGAGCTGATCTCCCTGGACTATGCGGCTGCTTCCCAAGCTATCTATTTTACGTTTGGTAGTGTATATATGTCCATGCCACTCTCTCACTTCGTCCCAGCTCACCCTGACCCTCCTCGTGTCCTCAAATCCATTCTCTACATCTACGACTTTATTCCTGTCCTGCACCTAGGTTCTTCTGAAACTTTTTTTTTTTTTTAGATTCCATATATATGTGTTAGCATACGATATTTGTTTTTCTCTTTCTGACTTACTTCACTCTGTATGACAGACTCTAGGTCCACCCACCTCACTACAAATAACTCAATTTTATTTCTTTTTATGGCTAAGTAACATTCCATTGTATATATGTGCCACATCTTCTTTATCCATTCATCTGGCAGGCAGATTCTTAACCACTGCACCACTAGGTCAATCCCAAACTCTTAACCACTATGCTATATTGTGTCCCTAGATGGGATTAAGAAGATTTAACTTTTAAATTCCCTGATACCAAAGAACATGCTGTGCAAAGGCTGTGCATGCAATGTGCCAAATAATATATGCATTGCTGGTCCTTACTTTTTTTTTTAAATTAGAGTTTAATTTGCCTATAGTAAAATAAATATTAAGCATGTATGTGTTTTTACAGGTGTATATACCTGTGTAATCACCACCCAGATCAAGATACAGAACATTTTCAGCCCCCAAGGAAACTCTCGGTGCTACCTTCCGGTTGATACCCCATCTCCCAGAGGTAGGTTTTCTGAATTCAATCACATAAATTAGTTTGCTGGTTCTTCAGCTTCATATAAATGTAATCTATAGTTGGTATTCTTGCATTCTTCTTTTTTGCTCACCATAATATCTTGAAGATTTATCTATGTTGTTCATATCAGTAGTTTCTTCTTTTTTTATTATCATATTCCTTTGTATGAAGATACCACAATTTGTTTATCCATCCATTAACCCGTTAATGGATGTTTAGGTTGCTGCTAGTTTTTGGCTATTAGGAGTAAAGCTGCTATAAACATTCTTATACAAGTTTTTACAGACATTTGCACTCAATGTGTTATTTGGGGGAGGATATACTTAGGAGTGAAACTGCTGCATCATAAGGTAGATGTAAGTTTAGCTTCCTTTTTTAAGAAGTGCATGTTCAAGTATTTTGCTAAATTTAAAAGCTTTCTTATTGATCTGTAGAGTTCTTTATATGAATATTATGGATATAATCCTTTATCAGATATATCAGATATATGTATTACAAATATATTCTCTCAGTTTGTGATTTGCCTATTCAACTTTCTGCTAATGTGTTCTGATGATAGAAGTTCTCAATTTTAATGAAGTCAGATTTATCAATTTTGTCTTTAAAGGTTTGTGCTTTTTCTGTCATGTTTAAGAAATCTTTACCTACCCCAAAATTGTCAAGTTGCTCTCCTGCATTTTCTTCTAGAGCTTTATTTTTTTAGCTTTCATGTTTAAATCTATGATCCACCTTGAATTAATTTTGGGGTTTGATGTGAGGTAGGGTTTATTGCTTTTCCTATATGAATATAAAATTGTTGAAGTGCCTTTTAATGAAGAAGACTATCATTTCCCTGCGGAACTGCAGTGATACTTTTGTCATAAGCCAAGTGACTCTATAGGTATAGGTGTATTTCTGATCTCTGTTTTGTTACATTGGTCTATTTGTCTATCCTTGTACTAATACCCCACTGTCTTAATTACTGCAGCTTTTAATAAGTTTTGAAACTCTGATAGTATAAGTTCTCCAACTTTATTCATCTTTAAGATTATCTTGGCTATTTTAGGTCCTTTTTGTATTTCCATATAGATTTAAGATTCAGCCTGTCAATATGCACCAACTATTCATGCTGGGCTTTTGATTGCATTTACATTGAACCCACACATCAAATTGGGGGAAACTGACATCAATATTCAGCCTTTTGATTCATAAACATGATGTAGCTCTCCATTTATTTAGGTCATCTTTAATTTCTTTCTATAGTACAAACTTGCAATATTTTATACTTTTCAATATTAGCTTTATGGAACTTTTCTTAAACTTGTTTCTAGATAATTGATTTTTTTCATTCTACTATAAGTGGTATTTTTAAAAATTTCATTTTCTGATAGTTTCTTGCTAGTATATAGAAATATTTTTTTTTATATGTTGACCTTATATCTAGAGAGCTTGTTGCTAAATTCATTTGATTTTAACAGTTGATATATTTTCAGTTTTTCTTTTTTTACAATCATGTAATATGTAAATGAAAATTGTACTTTTTGTTTCCTATAGTGTACCTTTTATTTCTTTCTAGTCTTGTAGCACTGTCTAGGGCCTCTAGCACAATGGTGAATAAAAGCTGTGGTAGTGGACATCCTCATCTTTTTGGGGAGAAAGCTTTGACTATTGCACCACTGAGAATGGTTTAGCTGTAGTGTTTTATTACTAGAAAACCTTTTAAAAATAAAAGATTTTTCCTTTCATTTCTACTTTTTGAGGATTTTTTTCCCCCTGAAATCGTGAATGCATGTTTAGTTTTATCAAATGTGCTTTCTTCATCTATTGAAATGATTGTGCTTTCCCCCTATTTTTAAAATTCTGTTAATGTTGTGAATTACACTGATGGAATTTTAAAATGTTAAACTGTCCTTTTATTCCTGGAATAAACCCCCTCTTGGTTATGATGCATTATGTATTTTTTTATATCCCTGGAATCCTATTTATTAATATTTTGTTAGGATTTTTACATCTACATTCAAAGGAGATACTGGCCTGTAATTTTTCTTTTTTGTAATGTCCTTTTTAGGTTTGATATTAATGTTTTACTGGTCTTAAAAAAGTGAGATCAAAAGTATTCCCTCTTTTTCTATTCTTTGGAAGAGTTTTTGTAAATTTGGTATTATTTTGCCCTTAAATATTTGGAAGAATTCACCATTAAAGCCATATGGGTCTGATATTTTTTTTGTGGAAAAGTTTTTTAAAAATCTGGAAGTAATTTGTTTTGAGTCAATGCATCAGATTTTAGTCATGGGTAATTTCCTTGTTCAAGATAAATGTTATTATATCTTAAATGATGAATTAAAAGTTTATATAAAAATAATAAGCTATAGATATGTCTTTATATTAAGAAAATAAAAAACTGGTAATCCTCAACTTAGTTTTTGCTTCATGTATTTTGAAGCTCTGTTATTAACAGCATAAAAGTAATAGGATAATTAGGATATAAAAATTAGGATTTTTATGTCTTGTTCATAAATTAACCCTTTTATCATTATGAAATGACACTCTTTATCTCTGGTAACATTCTTTGCTCTGAAATCTAACTTGTCTGATGTTAATATAACCACTCCAGTTTTCTGTTGATTAGTGTTAGCGTGGTATACTTTTTGCCACCCGTTTAGTTTGTTCCTATTTGTTTATATTCCAAATGTGTTTCTGGTAAGCAACCTATAGTGGAGTCTTGCTTTTTAACTAACCTGACAATCTCTGCCTTTTTATTAGGGGTGTTTAGATGACTTAGATTATGTTTAACATGATTATCGATATGGTTGGGTTTAAATCTACCATCCTGCTGTTTTCTATTTGTCTTACCTGGTTTTTGTTTCCTTTGTTCTCTTCTTCTGCCTTCTTTTGGATTAACTGATTTTTAAATTCCATTTTGGGGGACTTACTTGTTATAATCCTTTGTTGTATTATTTTAGTGGTTAAGTACAGGGTTTATAGTATACATGTTTAACCTATCACAATCTATCTTCAAATGATAACATACCACTTCACATATAGTATAAGAACCTTACCAGTGTATAATTCCATTTCCCCTTTCCAGCCTTTGTACTATTGTTGACATACATTTTACTTTCATATATTTTATAAACCCTGAAATACATTGTTATAATTTTTGCTATAGACAGTCAATTTCCTTTCTAAAAGAAGTATCAGTCTGTTAAATCATGTAGAAAACTAAAACTGAAATCACAAACTGTTGTTACAATAGAACTATGTTATATAATTGCCCATGTATTTACTTTTACTTAGATCTTTATTTCTTCATATGGCTTTGAGTTACTTCAAATGTCCTTTCATTTCAATTTGCAAGATTCATTTTAGCATTTCTTGCAGGACAGGTGTATAGGTAATAAACGTCCTCAGCTTTTGTTTATCTGGGAATATCTTGATTTCGCTCTCTTTTTTTTTTTTTTTCTGCACTGCACGGCTTGTGGGATCTTAGTTCTACAACCAGTGATTGAACCCGGGCCCTTGACAGTGAAAGCGCGAGTCCTAAACACTGGACCGCTGGGGAATTCCCTCTCCCTCACTTTTGAAGGACCATTTTGCCAGTTAAAGGATTCTTGGTTGATTGTTTTTTTTTGTTGTTTTTTTCTTTCTTTTAGCAGTTTGAATATATTGACCCACTGCCTTTTGGCCTCCAAAGTTTCTGATGAAAGCTCTTTTAATTTTATTGAGAATCCCCTGTATGTGATGTGTCACCTCTCTCTTGTTGCTTTCAAGATTCTATCTTTGTCTTTGTTTTTCAAAAGTTTGATTACATTGTGTCTCAGTGTGGGTCTCTTCCAGTTCATCCAACTTGGAGTTTGTTGAGTTTCTTGGATGCTTATGTTCATGTCTTTCATCAAATTTGGGAAGTTCTCAGCCATTATTTCTTTAAATATTCTCTCTGCCCCTTTCTCTCTCTCTTCTCCTCCTGGGACTTCCAAAATGCATATGATGATCTGCTTGAAGATGTCCCACAAGTCTGTTAGGTCCTGTTTACTTTTCTTCAATCTTTTCTTCTTTATGTTACTCAGACTCAATAATTTCCATTGTCCTATCTTCAACTTCACCGATTCTTTCTTCTGCCTGTTTAAATCTACCTTTGAATCACCATAGTGAATTTTTCATTTTAGTTATTTTACTTTTCAGCTCCAGAATTTTTTTGTTTTCTTTTTAGCTTTTCTCTTTATTGATATTTCCATTTTGTTCATACATTGTTTTCTAGACTTCCTCTATGTCTTTCTTTAGTTCTTTGGGCATCTTTAAGACAGTTAATTTAAAGTCTTTGTCTAGTATATCTGCCATAATGTCTTTTCAGGGACAGTTTCTGTTGATTTATTTTTCCCTTTCAATGGGCCATACTTTCCTGTGTCTTTGTATGCCTTGTGATTTTGTTGTTGTTGTTGTTGGAAACTGGATACTGAATCTAATAAAGTGGTAACTCTGGAAATCAGATTCTCCTCTTTTATCAGAGTTTGCTTTTTTTTGTTTTTGTGAATTGCTTTTGTTTTTTTTCTTGTAGGCTGTTTCTGTGCCAAGAATCAGCCTGAGGAGAAAACTTAAGATCTTCTAAGGTCTTTTCTGAGTGTTTGCTTTTCCCTGGGCATGTGTAGTGACTTGCTGATTTCCCCCATATATGCAGTTGCCTTTGAATGTCCTAGTCTTTAATGCATGGCTCCCAAAAGGGGAAAAAGAGAAAAATGAAGCGGGGGAACAGGGTGCTGGCCCTTAAATCTCATGGAAGTCACTTCACCTGGAGGGAGAGGGGCTTGTAACAGTGGGGTGGGGAAGGAGGTGTAACAATGATTGGTTGCCTCTTTGTCAGCACCTTTGTGATCAGAAGCAGCAATCAGTGGTCAGAGAACAGAGCACTGATTTTTGGAGGA
The DNA here is from genome assembly GCF_028023285.1 of Balaenoptera ricei. Taxonomy (NCBI): domain Eukaryota; kingdom Metazoa; phylum Chordata; class Mammalia; order Artiodactyla; family Balaenopteridae; genus Balaenoptera; species Balaenoptera ricei. The sequence continues at coordinate 49,302,794 of NC_082646.1, read as the reverse complement.
CAGGTTCCTTTTTGCCCACCCTGACTGCTGCAGGAACACAGGTGCCTTCTATGGGATGGGGGTGGGGTGTAGATAGCAGCTACTGTGCTAAGAGCTGAAATTGACCAAAATTAACTGCATTTTACCATCCAAGCCTTCACCTGGTAGATGCAAGCATTTAATAGACTCCAGAGTTCCAAAATAGAGATAGATTCTGAGATAGATTCTGCATTGTCTAAGTGAGGAGACAGATTTCTGGTGCTTCCTACTCCACCAACTTCCCAGAATACTCTCCAGCTGATTGCCTTTTAAAGAGATTTAAATAATAAGAAAAAAGTCTTTATGTTTACCCATGTAGTTACCATTTCTTGTGCTCTTCATTCCTTTGTACAAATTCAGGTTTCCATCTGGTATTATTTTCCTTCTACTTGAAGGACTTTCTTTAATATTTCTTGTGGTGCAGGTTTTCTAGTGAGGATTCTTTTAACTTCTGTATCTCTGAAAAAATTCTTTATAGTTACTTAATTTTTGAAAGTTATTTTTGATGGGTAAAAAATTTTAAGTTGACAGATTTTGGTTTTAGCATTTTAAAAACATTGCTTTAACTTCCATTGTCTTCTAACTTACATTGTTTCCAACAAGAAATTTACTGTCATACTTATCATTATTTGTTGTGAGTAAGTAGTCTTTTCTCTTTGGTGGCTTTTAAGTTTTCTCATTGTCATTGGTTTTAAGTAATTTGAATATGATATACCCTAGTGTAAATTTCTTTGTTTCTTGTGCTTGATGTTCACTGAGCTTCTTGGATCTGTGGGTATATCATCTTCATTAAATTTGGAAAAAATTTGCTAATTATTTCTTAAAATATTTTTTTATGTTCCTACCTTTCTTCTCATTAATGGAATCCAGTTATATTTTTCTTCTTGAGGTTGTCCCACAGCTCACTGGTGCTCTGTTCACTTTTTTTTCCAGCTTTTTTCTCTCTGTACTTCATTATGGATTTTTTTTTTTTTTGGCTGTGTTTTCAAATTCACCAATCTTTCTTCTGCCACTAATCCCATCCAATATATTTTTCATCTCAGGCATTGTAACTTTTATTTCTAGAAGTTTACATTGAGTCTTATTTTTTTAATCACCAATGTCACTACTTAACATGTTCTATCTTCTTGAACATATAATATATTAAAAAAATAACTGTTTTAATGTCCTTGCCTACTAATTCTACTATTTTTGTCACTTCTGGGTCAGTTTCAGTTATGTGATTTTTGGCCTCATTATGGATAATATCAATATTTTCCTGCTTTCTTGCATGCCTGATAATTTTTTACTGGATGTTTGTTAAACATTGTAAATTTTACCTTGTTTGGTGCTTGAGACTTTTGTATTCCTACAAATACTGAGTTTTGTTCTGGGAGGCAGTTAAGCTACTTTGAAACAGGTTGACTCTTTGGGGTCTTCCTTTTGAGCTTTTTTGGGCAGAACCAGAGCAGTATTTAGTCCAGGGTTAATTTTCCCCAGTATTGAGGCAAGACTCTTATTACTCTACCCAGTGCCCCATGAATGATGAAGTTTTCTACTCTGACTGTTGGGAACAGGTACTTTTCCTGGGCCTGTCTGATCTGTGGACACTGTTCCCTCTGATCCTGTTGGTTGGTTCTTTTCCTGGCCTCAGGGAGTTTTCTCACATGCATTCGCTAATCAGTACTCAACTGAATACTTCAGGGGATCCTCTAAAGATCTCTGTATCTCTCTCTTTTTGTGGCTCTCTCCCCTTTCTGTACTGTGGCTTGAAAAGTTCCTGCAGGAGGTTAGCTGGGGCTATAGTTGAATTTACCTAATCTATTTCCCATCTCTCAGGGATTCCTTTCTTGCCTGATGCCTTATTTTGATTTTCTTATCATATATTTTATTTCTACATGCTATAAACCTCAGATGATATAGCTATTAATTGTTTCCCTTAACAGTCAATAATTTTCTATTTTTTCCCATTAATTTATCCTCCCTAGGGCTGTTCATTCCTTCCTGAACTTTCATGGGATAATTTTCCTTTAATCAGAAGTACATCCTCATTTTTTTCTCTTAGATTTTATCTGAGAAACTTTTGAAATGTTGTTTTTGATTTTGAAGGATATTTCCTAGGTATAGTATTCTAGTTTGGCAGTTTTTTCTTTCAGCACTTTAAAGCTACCACTCCATTGTTTTGTGCTTTGATGTTTTTGTTGTGAAATCAGTGGTATTTCTTGCTATTGTCTTTTTTGACTGATTCTTTCAAGGTTGTCTTTTTAGCTTTAGTTTCATCAGGTATGGTTTCCGTGTATTTATCCTTAACCTTGGAGCTGTGGTTAATGTCTTTCATCAGTTCGGTTATTTCTCAGCCATTGTTTCTTCTTTTTTTTTTTTTAATTTTCTTTTATTTATTTATTTGGCTGTGTTGGGTGTTCATTGCTGCATGCGGGCTTTCTCTAGTTGCAGTGACCAGGGGCTACTCTTCAGTGCAGTGCCTGGGCTTCTCATTGTGGTGGCTTCTCTTGTTGTGGAGCACAGGCTCTAGGCACACGGGCTTCAGTAGTTGTGGCACATGAGCTCAGTAGTTGTGGCTCGCGGGCTCCAGAGTGCAGGCTCAGTAGTTATGGCGCATGGACTTAGTTGCTCTGTGGCATGTGGGATCTTCCTGGACCAGGGCTCGAACCTGTGTCCCCTGCATTGGCAGGCAGATTCTTAACAACTGCGCCACTAGGGAAGTCCCCATTGTTTCTTAAATAACTTCATCTTTCTCATTCTCTCTTCCTAGAACTTATTTGTCTAACATTTCTCATACTATGTGAGGTTCTTTTTACCCATTTTCCTTTTTGAGGTTCAATGTGGATAATTTCTTCAAGTTCATTAATCCTGACATATGCTGTTTTGTTTTCTGTCTGCTGTTAAGATCCCCCAATGAGTTCTTTATTTTGAGTTTACTTATGAATTATTTATATAAGCTTACTTATCCCAGAACTCTGGGCTACTTCTTATTAAAAAATCCTCATTGAGATATATTTTATATACAACAAACTATACCTATTTAAAGAGTACATTTTGATGAGTTTTGACAGTTGTATGCTACTGTGAAAGTATTTCCACACTCAAGATACTGAATATCTTCATTACCCCCAAAAGATTTCTCATGCCCATTTGCAATTCATCTCTGCTTCTGATCCTGGCCCCAGCCAGTTACTGAATTGCTTGATCCCTCTAAATTAGTTTGCATTTTCTAGAATTTTATACAAATGGAGTCACACAGTATGTACTCTTTGTATCTGGTTTCTATCAATCAATATAATGATTTTGAGGTTCATCAGTGTTGTTGCCTATACCAGTAGTTCATTCCTTTCCATTACTGAATAGTGTTACATTGTATGGATATACTACCTGTTGTTTATTTATTTACCATTTAATGGACATATGGGTCATTTCACAGTTTTGGCTATTGTGAATAAAGCTGCTGTGAATATTTATGTATAACAGTTTGTGTGAACATATGTTTTTATTTTTTCCTGTTGAATGCTTAGAACCAGAGTGGATAAGTCATATGGTAGATGTATATTTAACTTTGTAAGAAAGGGCCAGTTTTTCAGAGTACATTGAACCACATGACGTTCTTACCTGCAGAATATAAGTTCTAATTACTCCATATCTTCATCAACACTTGTGTTACCAGCCTTTTTAATTGTAGCCATTCTAATGTTGCAGTGGTATCTCACTGTGGTTTTAATATGTGTTTCCCTAATAACCAGTTATGTTGAGAATCTTTTCATCTGCTTATTGGTTATTTGTATATCTACTTTTGTAAAATATATGTTCAAACATTTTGCCCATTTAAAAAATTGAGCTGTCTTCTTATTATTGAGTTTTAGGAATATTAAAAAAATATATATTCTGTATACCAGTTGTCAGATATTTGCATTGTGAATATTTTTTTCCTGGTATGTCTTTCCTTTTCATTTCATAATGGCGTCTTTTAAAGAGCAAAAGTTTTTAATTTTGATAAAGTCCCATTTATGAAATTTTAAACTTTTATTATTAATGCTTTTTGTGTTCTAATAAATATTTGCTTAACCCCAAGATTTTCTCTTACATTTTATTCTAGAAGTTTTATAGTTTTTACTTTTAGATTTAGGTCTATGATCCATTTTCAGTTAATCTTTGTGTATTGTGTGAAGTGAGTTGGCTGACCAATTTATCACACAATGCCAAAATCAACTACATTTCAGTTCTTTTCAGAGTATGTTCATTTATCAGTAGTCTCCATTTAAAGAACAGTCAAGAAGTATTCTTTTGTCTATAGAAATTACATTTTATTTTGGTGTGCAGAATGGTACAATATAATGGTAAAATTGGGTGAGTAACTGTGAGTTTAGTATTTTTGGAAGCAAAATTTTTTTCTCATTTAACTTTTCCCATTGTTTCTTTAAGCATACTGGAATTTCCTCTATTAGCATTTATCATCATTATTCTTATTTTATGAATGAAAAACTGAAGCTCTGAAGTATTAACATTTTTTCAGCCATACAATTATTTATGCTAACATCAGGTGTAAACTCAGGTCTTCAATTGCAAAATTTTTTATTTTAGCTTATGTGAAATGGAAAAAAAGGTGCAAAATGTTTATAAGAATGACAGGTCAGATGAGTATAGCATAAATATTAACTTAGTATTCATAAATAGATAATATTATATACATGGGTATCATTATCATATTTATTATTCATTGAGGTCACATCTATTAAACATGGGAAAGTCCTATTGTATGACTTTTATCCTGCAGATAGGCCAGGTAGAATGGTGACAGTGTGCTATCTATTACTTGAAATATTTTCTTTTTAAATAGTCTGACTTGATGAATTTTCCTACATTTCTTCCTTGGGATATCATTCTATAGCTTAGTCTTAAAGTATTCTCATTTGTCATATTATCTAATTTATCTTTGGTCAGTTGTGTTACATCTTTGCCATTTTGTCTGTCAAAAGTTTATAAATAGCAGTCACTCCCAATGACATTAATCATTCTGGGGCCAATCTTCCCAAGACTAGCACTTATCCTTTTAGTTGTTTGGTAGCTTCCCCTCATCTCTCTCAGAAATTTCTCTGATTGCAGTTGACCCTTGAACAATGGGGAGAGGGTGAGGTTTGGAGTGCCAACGCTCCCTGCAGTGGAAAATCCCCCTATAACTTTACAGTTGGCTCTCAGCCCCCACCCCCCCACCCCCATATCTGCTGTTCTGCATCTGTGGATTCAACCATCCCAGGATCTGTAGTACCATAGGATATGTTTAGTGAAAAAAAATCTGCATGCAAGTGGGCCCGGGCAATTCAAACTCGTGCTGTTTGAGGATCAACTGTTTAGTTGCCTTCTGACATATGGATTCTTTATGCCATGTAATGAAATACCAACTCCATTTTAATACAGTACTGAAGAATATAATAGTCTGTGTGAGTGATCAGGTCATCCTCTTATTCCAGAACTTTCAGGAACCATCTACACCTTCCAAGTAACCCCAAACCTCTTTACTAAGCATTCAGACCAATCATCTCAGAAGTAACCTCCCTCCCCTTGTACTCCTATTACATTGTCTTTATACCTCTAACATGAGAGTTAAACATAGCTTTACAATAGAGTTGCAGTGCATAAACACTTAATTTATGTGAATTCAAGTCTATGTAAAGCTGAAAGAGAATAATTTGATTTAAATATTTCAGTTTTAACCACCAGTCCTTTATCAGTTAGGGTTAAATCAAAGAAACAGAACCTCTATAAATGATAGAAAATATGGGATTTATCATGGGCATTAGCTCTTACAATTATGTAAGACCTGGTTAAGCAGGCTGTGTCTGGTGTTGGGCTTAAAGTCAGCAGGGCAGCAGTCAGGAAGGAAAGTGGTCATAAAATGGGATAGAGTAAGGAAAGATTGGAACTGGTGAGGACAAGCTGGAACCACAAGGACAAAGTGGAACCTGCATGTGTCTCTCATTGCATCCAACTTCAGTGATATGAATGACCTGTAGGATAACGTGGTACCATTGGCCACACTGTTGAACATGCACCTAGTTGAGGATTCAGAAAAGCTGAAGGAGAGACCTGGCGGGAGCTGGAGAGCTGCAGGACAGGCTGCTTGCCCATGCCAACACGGTGAGCTGCCATGATTAGTGCCTGGCCCTAAAGTGATTTTCAGAGCAAAAAAAGTCTTCTACTTTACTTCTGCCTTCCAAATCTCACACAAATTTCTCTTTTAACTAACCCTAACCTAGAGTCATACAGGGAAGGGGATTCTGAGAAATGCAGTTCCATCTTAGCTAACTTGACATAGTACAAAGTCACCATAAACCCTTGAGTTAGCAAAGGGTTGAAGATATACATCTGGTAATTTTCTTTCTTTCTTTCTTTCTTTCTTTTTTTAATGTATAAGGACATTCGTTCTATTTTTTAATATAAATTTATTTATTTATTTATTTTTATTTTTGGCTGTGTTGGGTCTTCATTGCTGCATGCGGGCTTTCTCTAGTTGCGGTGAGTGGGGGCTACTCTTCATTGTGGTGCACGGGCTTCTCATTGCGGTGGCTTCTTTTGTTGCAGAGCATGGGCTCTAGGCATGCGGGCTTCAGTAGTTGTGGCATGTGGACTCAGTAGTTGTGGCTTGAGGGCTCTAGAGCGCAGGTTCAGTAGTTACGGTGCACAGGCTTCATTGCTCTGCGGCATGTGGGATCTTCCCAGACCAGGGCTTGAACCTGTGTCCCCTGCATTGGCAGGCAGATTCTTAACCACTGTGCCACCAGTGGAGTCCCACATCTGGTAATTTCCAATCTGTCTCAGTTCCCAAGTACCTTTCATAGTGTAAGCATCTCACCATGCTGAGTTCAATTCTACTACTTGGTTGAATTTTTCAAACAAGACTGCTTTCCTAATCACCAGCCAACTGCTTCATTACATGCTCACCTGAAGAAAGTGACCTGATCCAATGCTGGAGAGAAAGACTGGCTGTATTGGGTTTATGAACCAAGAGGTGTTATATGGGTCTCCAACATGGTACTTTCCTAAAAAGGTATTTCTAGAGTAATTTTGCCCATATTCAGTTTTCAATTTATGCTTTGTCTTTGGAACCAAATCCTGGTTTTAGAACCATCTTCAATAAATATTTATTAAATGTGAATGAATTGTATACTTCTCATGTGTAGGGATTTTCTACTGCTGTATTTCTCTTAGCAAATAGCAAAGTGCTTGATACAAATTAGATATTCAATAGATGTGGATTAAATTATTTATTGCAGATTTTTATTCTGGTGCTGTGTAATATCAAAACAAGAGTATGTATTTTTTTTTCAGTGAAAATAGTGTCTATATTTACATTTTTAAAAATTGGGGTAAGACTTGCACTCAGTGAAATGCACATTTTTTTTTAAGTTTTTTTAAAAAATTAATTAATTAATGTATTTATTTATTTACTTTTGGCTGTGTTGGGTCTTCATTTCTGCTGCGAGTGGGGGCCACCCTTCATCGCGGTGCGCGGGCCTCTCACTATCGTGGCCTCTCTTGTTGCGGAGCACAGGCTCCAGACGCGCACGCTCAGTAGTTGTGGCTCACGGGCCCAGTTGCTCCGCGGCATGTGGGATCTTCCCAGACCAGGGCTCGAACCCGTGTCCCCTGCATTAGCAGGCAGATTCTCAACCACTGCGCCACCAGGGAAGCCCCAATGCACATGTTTTAAGTGTACAATTCTGTAAGTTTTGACAAAAATATACACCTGGAACCAACACCACAGTCAAGATATAGAACATTTCCATCACTCCAGAAAGTTCCCTTGTGTCACACTGCAGTGAATCCTTACCATTCATAACCACCTACTGCTCTGATTTCTACTACTGTAGAGTAGTTTGATCTGTCTTGAAGTTCAAAAAAATGAAATGATATAGAATGTACTTTTTTGTGTCTGGCATCTTTCGTTCAACATGTTTTTGAGATTCATACATGTTACTGTATGTGTCAGTGGATTAGTGTTCCATTGTATTACATTGCATAAATGGTTTATTCATCCTTCTGTTGATGAACATTTGGGGTTGTACTTAGCTTTTGGCTATTATGAATAAAGATGCTATGTACATTTGTGGACAAGTTTTGTGTGGACATAAATTTCTTTTCTCTTGGGTAAATATCTAAAAGTGGAGTTGCTGGGTCATGTGGTAAGTGTATGTTTAAATTCCTAAGAAACTGCTAATTTTCAGAGGTGGTTGTACCTTTTTAAACTCCACAAGCAATGTATGTTGTTTTACATCGTTGCCAGCATTTGGTGCTGTCAATTTTTTAAATTGTACTGTAAATGTTTTCTTTTTCAGTAGGTTTCTAAGTTGCCCTGAATATGAGCCACTGAATATTGTGTATGCTTTGGGACCTGGGTAAAAGCGACTGCTCATTCAGTGTGGGTTTTGGGAGGCAAGTTGGAGCTTGCAGAAAATTATACGTACATTGAAACACTTTGGAAAACTTTGGCCCAGTTTGTTTGTTTCAGTGTTTACATGAATCTCTGCACTCTGCCTGTACCTCTCTCTCTCTGTCTCTCTTTCTTTGGTAAATTATCTCTAAAATATTATTAAAGTAATCCATGTTCTTGGTAAACAGTAAATAAAGGAGAAAAGTGAAAGGTTCTCTGAACTCTTGTACTTCTACACACAATTTCACGGTATCCAAAAATAACCATTGCTAATATTTTTTGTGTATCTTTTCTCAAATATTCTATGTATTTACTAACATATATATCAATATGCATGTATAATTACATATATATGTGTTTTTGGAACAGATAGGATCATATTATAAATACTATTCTGCAACAGGTTTTTACTTAATAATCTTGAAACTTTTAAAATATCAGCACATAAGTGTAATCTTTCTTTTAAGCAAACTCTTAAAAATGTATTTCAAAGTACAGATTTATAATTTTACTAGTTTCCTATGCTGGTTATCTTAGGTTAATTCTAAGATTTAGCATTACAAACAATGTTGCATACACATTTTTTTTTTAATGTATCATGCAGGTATATCCAAAGAGTGAATTATTAGCAGTGGAATTGCACAGTTTGCTCAAGCTTTATTTTCAGCTGAAGTGTATGTAGTTTCAGGATATGAACAGCTCATTGGAAGTTGCTAGTAAACACAGGGTCGTGTGTGTTTCCACAGCCTCTTTTGTCAAGAGACCTTTGACAAAAGGAAAAGATGACCTTGAAAGAAAGGACTTCATCTTTTGTAGATCCTCCTTTGGCCATCTACAAGTCACTAATAATTAGCAGTCATTCATAACCATCTTCTGAAACTGAAGACAGCTTTTCTAGAGACTAAAATTGTCATCACCATAATTCACTCAAAATCTAATCTATTATTCTAGGAAACTAATATATTTTTACAATTCCATTATTATCTTAAGATAGAACAATAATGCTGATATTGCCACTAAAAATAGCTGGCTGGGCAACTGTTCAAATGTCACAAAAGAGTTTGCCCTTTGCTTGCTGCTGAGCCATTTAGCAGTCTTCTCTGCTTATTTCCCCAAAAGATTTGAGACATCTATGCTGCAAGGACAAGTGCTTCAAGACACAACACCATCAATAGACTAAAAAGGCAGATGGTAAAAGGGAGGGTGAGGGGAACTTATTTTTCCAAGAAACTAGCTTAAGAAAGGCCCAGAACTTAGTTCTGAGCTTCTTAGTAAACAAGGTAGAGAGAGAAAGAGGCTGAGTTATAGAGCTTGCCATTTTCTAACACAGAGGTTCTCAGTTTTATTAGATAGAACAATTCTTCTTTTTATTAATTAAAAAAATTTTTTTTTAATTTATTTATTTAATTAATTTATTTTTGGCTGCATTGGGTTTTCGTTGCTGCGTGCGGGCTTTCTCTAGTTGGGGCTATTCTTCGTTGTGTTGCTCTGGCTTCTCATTGTGGTGGCTTCTCTTGTTGTGGAGCACGGGCTCTAGGCGTGCAGGCTCAGTAGTTGTGGCTCGTGGGCTCTAGAGCGCAGGCTCAGTAGTTGTGGATCACGGGCTTAGTTGCTCCGACGCATGTGGCATCTTCCCGGACCAGGGCTCAAACCTGTGTCCCTTGCATTGGCAGGCGGATTCTTAACCACCGAGCCACCAGGGAAGCCCTCTTTTTGATAACAAATATTTTGTAATGCCTTCTTATTATCCTGAAATGAGGTTTATGTATAATACACCATATAATACAGCATACCATTTAAAATGAATATAAAGTCATAACTCTAGTATATCAGAGAAATTAAAGGTAAGTACTGTATAGTAAAATAATACATATTTTAACACATATACGTCCAGGCATGATTATGCTGGAAGGCAAATAAAGTTACCACATGCTTTATCTATAGGAAAAATCACTTTGAATGCAACAGCTACAAATTCAGCTTAGTTCAGGTGTGTTGGCTACTCAGCTACCACCAGCCTAATTGATGGTGATGATATAATTTTCCTAACTGGTGAAGAATTCTTCTTAAATCCTGAAAAAGAGCATAGTCTCCCCCCAATTTACTTGGGTTTTAAATTCTTGGGAAATTAAGTGATATTGAAATTGAACAAAGATTTCTTTGTATTTACATGTAAAGTGGATTTTTTTCTAGGCTCATAAGCAGCCTTTTTTTTTTTCCTTCTTACATGGAAATCTGATGAGATATGAAAAATGATGCAGAATGTGGAACAATTTTCACTGTGCAGGACTGCCCTGTGCATTGCAGGCTGCAAAGCATCTCTGGTTTCTGCCCACACTATGTGCCAGAAGTTCTTCCCTCCCACCACCATTGGGACAACCACTTTAGAAATCCGCTTGGCATTATTTGTTAAAATCTGCATTTCTCATGACCCAGTCATCTACTCCTAGTTATATACATATCAGAAATGTGTACATATGTGCATCAAAAATTGTGTACAAGAATGTTTGCAGCAACATTATTCCTAATGGCTCCAGATGGAAACAACTCACATCCCCTCAACAGAGGAATGGATAAATAGTGCCATAGTCACACAAAGGAATAACATGCAACATTGAAAATGAACAAATTGCTACTGCAGAAACCACGGAGAAATCTCACAACGTTTAGTGACAGAGCCACACACAGAAGAATACATACTGTATGATTCCAAAAGTTCAAACACAGGTAAAACTAATTTATAGTATTTGTTGGAATAATGCCTGGTGGGGGAATGAAGTGCGTTTCTGTGGTACTGATGGAGTTCTATTTCTTGATCTGGATGGGGTTTACATGGGTGTGTTTGCTTTGTGATAATTCATTATCAGCAGAGGAGAGAGTATGAAAATGATTCTACAGAATGAGATTGGTTAACTGTAAAAGGAAGGGGGGAAAATGACTGTAATGAAAAAAAAAGTCAACTCCCTCCCCAAACCTACTGCCCTCCATTTCCTATGAGGGGAGCCTAGGAAAAATCAAACCCGAGAAACAAATTCCGGCTCACACTCAAACCCTCAAACAGATCCAGAGACCCAAAAGTCCATCACTCGGGGCAAAAGGTTATTCCCAGATTTTGTCCAAGGTGATTACAAAAGTGACCAAGACTCTTCGCTGCTCAGGGTAAGAGGGTAAGGAAAAAACAAAGTTAAAAACCATTAAGTTACTTCCCAATCTCTTCCCGGGATCACCTGGGCCACCTGGGACCCGATCCACCTAAGGGGGCGGGGCCGAGGCCCTACTCTGACTCCCTGGCAACGGAGCAAGCCTTTGTCGCATCCTAGCAACGCGCTCCTCCCTCCCCTTGGCTGGCCTGCCCTCCCTCAGTCCCCCTACCTTGCTCACCGCTCCGGCATACACTCTCACTGGGCCACTTGGTGGTCCCGAGGGCTTGGATTTGCACTTTCTGATTCAAACGCCAGACAGCGCTCTGAGTTCCTGTAGTGGGAGCCTTTCCGGGAGAGCCAGAGTGGGGGAGGGACGGCGAGAAAAAACGTTTAAGAAAGAAAAAAAAAAAAATCAAGATTTGATAATTTTTATTTTTAAGACACATCCAAATTTCCCAGAAGAGTGGGAAAACCACATTTGTGTAAACTCCATATAAAGAAGGAAGAAAAGAGACCCTTTGAAGACCCAGCCGACTGGGGACTGGAGATGTTGGATACCATCGTCCCTTCCCTGCAGGACCTAGGCAGGCACGTACTGCACACGCTGCCCTCGCTGAGCAAGGAGGGTAAGCGACATGGGGCAGGGGGCCCTGGGAACGAAGCTTTACCTGCTTGGGGGTCAAGGCGGAGACCTTCTTCCCTATCCCTTGTCTCTGGCCGGCCTTGACTGGCCGTGTTGCCTTGGCAGCCTCACGCTGGATGTCCAAATACACTTTCTTTATTGACTTCTTTAATGAGAGAAAAGGGCCAGCTGAGGGTTTTTATAAATTTATTTATTTTACTTTTGGCTGCCTTGGGTCTTCGTTGCTGACAGTGGGCTTTCTTTAGCTGCGGTGAGTGGGGCTACTCTTCCATGCGGTGCGTGGGCTTCTCATTGAGGTGGCTTCTCCTCTTGTGGAGCACAGGCTCTAGGTGCACCGGCTTCAGTAGTTGTGGCTGGCGGGCCCTAGAGCGCAGGCTCAGTAGTTGTGGCACATGGGCTTAATTGCTCTGTGGCATGTGGGATCTTCTGGGACCAGGGCTTGAACCAGTGTCCCCTGCATTGGCAGGCAGATTCTTAACCACTGCGCCACCAGGGAAGCCCCAGCTGAGAGTTTTTGATTAAACAAGATAATGTATACATAGGGATTAGCTCAGGGACTAGCACAGAGTAAGTGCTCAATAAACGTTAGCTAAAACAACCACCCCAAAGGGCTCCTTCTCAGAATTCATGCAAAGACAAGGCTACTTTTGTTGCCAGTGGTATCTTGGGGTTGTGTTAAGAAAGTGAGATAAAACGAAAAAACAAAAAAAACTGGGTGTTTGGAAGAAGACCTGACATCTTCTCATAAAAAACTTACTAGGCTTGGTTAAAAACATAGTTTCTTAAAAAAGTGACCCTAAAGTGACACTGAGATCTGTCTACAAGCAACAGGAGCCCTTGGGAAGAAAGGAGCTCCAGAAATGCAAGCTATTATTGCTATTAAGTCATTGTAACTTAGGGATGATGCCTAGGCTTTAACCAAACGATTTTAGGAGACAAAATAAATAGGAGTACATGCCTCTTCTTTCTCTTTCCCCTGCATCACTCCTATTTTTCCTGTTAATTCTAAAAGAAGTGTTTAAAATAATGGTTTTACGGATTTTTAAATATTTGCCATATTTATAAATTTATATATAATTTCTTCAATTCAAGTATTTTGAGAACTTACTATGTGCTGGGCACTAGAGAACTGATGTTGAGCAAAACCTTGGAATTTACAATCTAATGGGGAAGATACACATTAACCAAGTAGTCACAGAAATAAATATAAATTTACATTTAGTCAGTGCTACTAAGGAGGTGCATGGTACAATGAGAACTTTTAATGAGGGTGAGGATGGAGGTGTGTGTCAAGATTTGCTGAAGAAGGGAAGATTTGAGCTGAGATGTGAAGAATGAGTTGGAATTGTTATGAAACCAAACTTGGGTCCATTTGCCCAATGTGCAGCAAAGTCAATCTACTGACACCAGGTTGTGGTGAAGGAAAGTATAGCCTTTATTGCAGGGCCAAGCAAGGAGAATGGGAAGCTCATGCTCAAAAGAACCGAATTCCTCGATGGCTTTCAGGGAAGGGTTTTTAAAAACAGTGTGAGGGAGAGGGTTGCAGGGTGCATGATCAGCTCGTGTATGATTCTCTGCTTCGTGATGTTGAGGTAACAGGGTGATGTTTCAGGAATCTCAGTTACCAACCTTCTAATTCCAACCTGTCTGGGATCTACATGCTTGTGGTCTGCATGCAGTTAACTTCCTCCACCTGGTGGGGCTTTTAGTATCCGCAAAACAACTCAAGGATATGGCTCAGGACATTATCTTTATCCCTTGAAGAGGAACTGAAGGTTCTTGACTTTGCTTTATGGCTAAACTCTTATTATTTTGTCTTGCTTGACTGTTTTCCTTCGTTTTTGCATTTTCTCACTTCTCTGATTAAATTTGCTCTTTGGAACTCGGGGAAGGCCTAGGAGGCTAAAGCTTTCCTACAAGCAATAGGCAGGGGACACAGAGGGTGGGGGGTTTGTCCCTGGGAAGGCCCCACAGCGTCCTGCTAGGTTTCAGAATTTAGTAGGTGAAATGGATCAGTTGAATAGGGAGTGGAGGGGAGGTGAGAGTGTTCTTGGCAGAGAGAATAGCAAGAGCAAAAGCTCTGGAGGGAGGGAGCATGGTGTGATTGAGGAGCTGAAAGAAGGTCAACATGCTCTGTGGCGCTATAGCTGCACTAGGGAATGTGTTCGTAAAGGAGGCGGGAGGGAAATGGAGGGGTCAGATTAGGCATGGCCTCATAAGTCACGTTAAGGATGTTGGCTTTTATGTTCAGCCTGAGGGGAAGCTGTTAAGTGTTTTGAGTGGAGCTAAAGGAGGAGCTGAATGACATGGTCAAATTTGCGTTTTGAGGAGACTGGTCTGGTGGCAATGTGGAGAATGAATTGGAGGGTCAAGAATGCCTATAACAGTAACCTAAGTGGGAATGAGTCATCTGAATTCACTCTTGGTTTGAATTGGTAGCAGTAAAAATGGAGAGAAGTGGACAGACTGAAAGGCTATTTGGAGAAAAACTCTACAAATTATAGTGATGGACTGGATATAGAGGTGACAGAGAAGGGGAGTTTCAAGGATGCCTTCTGAGTCCCCGGCTTATATAACTGAGTAAATGATGGGACCATTTGTTGAGATTGAAACCCTGGGAAAAGGACAACATTTAAGGGAAGGAAAATCCAAGTTAAAGTGCCTTCGTGAGATATCCAAGAAGGCAGTTGGGTACACAGGTCTGCAACCTCAAAAGACCAGAGGGTGTCTGGGCTTCTAAATAAACATTTGGGGTCATCTGCATATTGGTGGTCATTAAAGCCCTGGGCATAGATGTGACTGCTTAGGCAGAAAGTATAGAGTGAAAAGGGAAGGCGGCTTAGGGTTGTGTCTTGAGAAACTCCAACATTTAATGGCTGGGTTGAGGAAGGTAGGCTTGCAAAGGAGACTGAGAAGAAATACCTAGAGAGGTAAGAAGAAAACCCAGGAGAGAGTAGTGTCACAAAAGCCAAAAAGACAGGGGCTTAAAGGAGGAGGGAGTGGTCAGAGAGGTGAACAATTAAACAAGTCCATTGAATTTATTGACAAGGAGACCATTGGTGATTTCAGCAAGAGCTTTATTGATTGAATGACAGAAGCAGAAGTCAAATGACTATTTACTTAACTTTCACAAATGACCCACTGTAAAGGAGATGAAGATAAACTCCCAGTATCAGCAAAACACACAAATTAATTTTTCATCATTGTGTGTGTTAAGGCCTGCTGCTTTCATATGTTTCACCAAAGTTTAATATTATGTAGTTATAGTACTTAGAGGTTACCATCATCATTTTACAGATGTGAACTGGTTGAAAGTATTGAAGACTACACAGCCAGCAATCCATGAAGACAGGAAGGCTGTAGGTCTTCAGACACACAGCACACTGGTGTTTCCACTGTACTGTGCTCTGGGAATATGTTTCCTTGTGCAAATCACTCTGTAATAATTTGCTGTGTTTGTATATCAGTATTTTAATTTTAGAAGGTGTTTTATAAAGTCAGGGGGCTTGTCTTTTGATATTAATATCTATTTCAAGTATATATTATTCTATAATTACATAATGGGCACTTGGCCCTTTTTTTTATAATGATTATAACTAAGATACAGTATTCCTGCTTGGAATATACTTGGCATTGTGTTTAAAAATATGGTTTTGAGTGCACAAAATGTTTAGAATTTGAAGTCAGATGAAGGTTGAATTGAATATAGAACGTATGTTCAGGGATTATTTCTTGTGATTCTTGGTATTTCAGTATCTGATTAAAATAAATAATAACCTCAGCTTTCCTAAAAATATAAAAGTAGCATATTCTTTAATTTGCTTTTTAGACTGGATTAAAATTATTTTTCTTTTGAGATTTAATGATACCTTTTCTGACACTTTGGGATATAGAAAACATCAAAGTTAGAAATCACAGTCTGTAAGATTTCCAAATCTATTCCATTTGAATTGCAGGAGTCTAAAACTTCTTAAAGGAAATCTTGTACATGTTTTCCTTTTCCTTCAGTGAAAAATATCAAATTTCAGTTCAGAATAATAACCCTGCTCTTATATGACTTTGCCTATTAGATTTTATAGAGTAAAACGACACAGGGGACTTGAATGTATCATTCAAATGAGGAAAGACAATCTTCAAATTTCTAATTAAGCGCAGTCAAGTCTTTCTACTAGGGTTTGGTTGCAAGCTATCTAGTTTCTCCTGGCCCTAATTAAATCATTTCCTTTGGTTAGATTGTTTTCCTGAAATTTGAGCTTCATATCACGAGTCTAGGTGAAAGGCTTCACAGTTTTGCTTTGAAAAGTCTCCATGCAAGTCTGGATATTGAGATTCTGTATCATTAGTGAATTAATAATATTTTTAGTCATGATGAAAATTTGAACTCAGAAAACAGTTGGGACTGTTTGAAAGCCCTTCTTAGTTCTTAGCAGCCAGCAGTAGAATCCTTTTGTCTGCGGGGGTGAGGAGCAGTGGGAAATGCAGTAGGATGGGATAGAATAGAAGAAATACCTGATTATCGTAAACTGTATATCCGTGGTTTGGAGTGAAGGGCAGAATCTTGGCATTTGGCTCACTGTAGCATGCAGCCCTAGTTTTCTTGGTGACTGAGTAAGTTTCCATCACCCAACTTGTTCCTAGATGCTCATAAGAGTCACTGCTACTTCTTGTTGCCTAACCTGCTCTTTCCCTGGCATATTAAAAATATTTATAACCCTGATATACTGGCTTAAAAGACTGCAATTTGCTGCTGTAGGTAGTGGTTTAAACCATTAGGAAAAACAGTTATACCAATAAATCAAGCAGTTTCTAAAATGGGGAAAGAATTGGTTTTTGTCCCCAACTGCATCTATGACCTGAGGTGGCAACCTGGTAAATGCCACTGTTCTTGATCCTTTATTTTGAGAATTAAAACATAACACTCTTTTCATTTGTCAAGAGTTCATCAGTGGAATGTATCTGTAATAAACTCCTGACTAGGTTTGGAATGGAAATGTCAACACAGACATAGTTTTCTATATTTATGAATATTAGTTATAACTAGAGTATACCTTCATATCGTACATTAACACTTGAGTTATTGGTAACTACTTATTTTTCTACCACAGTTTTTTGGGAACACAGCTCAGAACAAGAAAATAAGCCTAGAAGGCCTCCCTTTGACCATTCAAAAGCAGAAAGTGCAAAGTACTAGTAGCAGAGAGAAGCAATAGCTGGAGTCCAACGGTGACAAATGAGAGTGAAAAGCAGAGTCAAGAATTTAGCCAAAATAGAAGTACAGAAACAGTGTACAGACAACAGCCTTTCATGCCTTAGTGGCCCCTGGCCGTCTTCCTGTGTTATAGAATGGTGCAAGAATGAATGTTCATGTTAATCAGATACTAGAGTAGACCCTTAGAGGTTTGTTGAATGGGTCATTAATAAAAGGCTATATTATACTTGGTTAACTCTATTTATAGAATAAAGGGAAAGGAGTGACAGATTTCTCTTTATTCTAGGAAGATTTTCTTCAGAAATTTCTTCTTCTTCCCCTCCCCCTCCTCCCTTCCTCCCTTTCCCCCATCCTTTCCCTCCTCCTCCTCCTTCACATTTTGGGAACTTAAAGGGGTAAGCTTTACTTACCAGGAAAATTAACTTTGGAGAATGACCTTATTTTCTGTTAATTCTAAATTAATTAGAAATTACTGTTATTGTATTCTGCATTTACATTTTAATTTATTAACACTAAGATACTATCACAGGGGTGCTCTCATAAATTATTTTTTGTTTCCTTTGAATTTCAGAAGTCTCTACTATCTGGGGGCATGTGTCAGAATTCGTGGAACGGCAGCTATCCCTACACAAGGTAGGATTTATACTTTAACTTTAATGTAGGAAGTCAAAGAATCTTTCCTCCTTGGTCTCATATAGTTTTGCTGGGAGCAGGATAGCAGACTTTAGAGCCACTCAGTTTAACTTGCAGTTTTGGGATTTTATGATGCACACACTTAGGACTTGTGGGTAGTAGATTTAACAAACACAGATTTCACCCTTAGGTAATGAATTTGAAAGTTCTGCTCCCCTGGTGATAGGAAGTGTATCGCTGGTCAGCCCGGGTGCATGTAGACGAACTAGGTGAATTCTGTTCATCTGTGATCTGATAGTTCCTGGCGTGGCTGTAGAAGGATATGATGCTTTTTGTTTTGCCTCTTTGCAGGGGATGGATTTTAATTGAAATATAAGAAGGCAGTCAGGAACTGAACTCAACTTGCCAAAAGTGAGAAACTTTGCCCAGGGCTGGGCTATTTCCTCCCATCAAGTCTTGTTTGGATGCCAAAGAACTGATTGGAGATCTGGGGAGTTTGGAGGGAGCTGGGATGTTGTGAAAGTTTTATAGCCTGCTCAGAGGTCCCAATATGACAGCTCTTGAGCTGAATTCATCCTTGAAACCTATTTTATTTGGTCTGATAATTTGAATTAGTCATGAGCACTTAAAATTGGAAGAGTTTATACAAAGATTTGTATTTATTTTCTCAAAAAATCAGCAGATTAATGATACCGGTTTTCCTTCCCTACCTGTGACACTTGACTGGAGCTGACAAGGGGCTTTCCCCTTTAGATGGGGCATGCATTCCTTAGCCATCACATTCTCTGGCTTGATACCTTCACTCCGTTGCATTCTTTCTTTGCTCCTGCAGGCATTTGAGTTTGTAACCCTTGATGTATGATATTTCCAGGGAGACAGAGACCCAGTGTGAGAGCCAGAAGTGTTTGCTTCTACCCTCAGCCAAGATCACCACACTGCAGCATGTGTCTTGGATGTTTTGTGTTGTCTGATTTTAAGTGAGGGACATAAAACCTAAAAGAATGAGAAAGCAGAGATTCTCATGACCCCTTAAATCCCCCTCCTATGGCAAGGGATTAAAATTTAAAATGCCACACAATTTAGGACAAGAGTAATCTTAGATATAGATTAAAAGAAGCTATGGCATCCATACAAGTTTTCTTTGTCCTCATAGCCTTTGAATGATATGGAGATGAAGGATCAGAAAAGCATCGTGGATTGATATATTTTATACTGATTTGAAAACTTAGAGTCATAAAATACTAAAGCTGTAAGGAATCATAAAGATCATTGAATTTTAAGGTCCAAGCTTAATTCTCTTCATGTTTTTTGGGATAACAGTGCTAAGGATTATTTTTCTTTACATTTACAGTGAATTCTCTTTGTTGTTTTTTTCCCCCTTCTTTGTCTGCTCAGGGAGCTCAGATTCCAGGACTTGGAACTTTCACTTTCACGAGACAAAAACTTGAGGTGGGAAACAACAAGTTTATTCTAATTCAGAGGCCCATGTTTATCATGGCGGAGAAGTTAGTACAGATCCATGGACTCAAACAAAACAAAGTATATACTCCTGGTAAATATATTTCATTTTTAAGACTTTCCCAGAAGGTGACCAGCCTGGGGATAAAAATGAAAGGGCAAAGCTTGGCCAGTTGCTGCTTTATTGGTTTCTTATTTGAGGAGCTCTCTTTTCACGTGGTACATTTGGCAGAGGGAGCGGCCAAGGTAGGAAATTATATACAGTCTTCCTGTGGGCCATTTTAAATCTCAGTAGCTTAAAACCTGATGTGACATCAAGGCAAATTTACATAAAAGCCACATCACCAAGTCATACAGATTTTTATTCATATTTCAGATCCTAAGAAATTAAAAGTGGTTATAAAGAAGAGAAAGTTAGTTAGGGTCACAGGTTGGAAGAATCGCAGTTAATATCAGCTCAGAAAAGATTACTGTGTTTCTATCATATATAATCTAAACTATTAAAATTTAAAAGTTATTAGAAGCTTAATAATTCCGTAAAGACTTAATACTGTATACACCTCTTGCACCCTAAAATCTTCCTTCTTTCTTCCCTTCCTTGTTCACTCCCTCCTTTCCTCCCTCTTTTCCTTCCTTCCTCCCTCCCTTCCCTCCTTCCTTCCTTCCTTCCTTCCTTGCTTCCTTCCTTCCTTCCTTCCTTCTACAAATATTTACTGAGGGCCAACTATGTGCCAGGCCTTGTTCCAGGTGCTAGAGGCATAGTGGGAGATGTGATGCCTGCCACAGGATGCTTGAATTCCAACTTTAATGTGTGGCTTTCTGACACCTGCCCTGGTTACTTAGAGGCCTTTGGGGGCTTCCTTCCTAATTTCTGGTTGTGTTCCTTTTGATCTTCGTTATCATGCCCTCGTGCATCAGACTCAAATATGGATGAAGAGAGATCGTCTACCCCCAATGCCAACAGGTGAAAAGGCTGAAACTTTCCTTTATGTTAACATCCCTGAAGGTTAATTTTCAGAGTAACTTTCCACCAAAAAAATGATATATTGGAAAAACAAACAAACACCAACAAACTATACTTAGAATTCATTATGCATATATTCTGTATGGTGAGTTTGATGGATTTTCCAGCCTATTTTTTAATCTAGAATGTTATGACAGAAGAAATGTAATATCCTAATTCATCAAAAACCTACCAAATGAAGTGAAAATAAAGCCAACTTTTTTTGCAAAAACATTTGTGCCTTAGAACAGGACTTATTTTGCACCTTGGATTTTGTAGTGTGGTCCAAAAAAGTACTTTAGATTTATAATTAATTTTTTTATGAGGTGGAGGAAATTTCAGAATTAAACATGTATGATTGAACTCATTTATAAGAACAGAGACAGTTTAGCTTTTTTTTTGGCCATGCTGCACGGCTTGTGGGATCTTAGTTCCCCGACCAAGGATCGAACCCGGGTCCTTGGCAGTGAAAGCACGTAGTCCTAACCACTGGACCGCCAGGGAATTCCCGACAGTTTAGCTTTGGGGTGACGATTCTTCATCATTAATTAGGTAACTAATCAAACATTGTACAGTGATTCTTAAAGATTATTAAGACATGGTCCTTGCTTTGAAGAGCTCAGAATCTAGCATGGTAGATAAATATATAAGAAAATGATGCAACATGATTAAGTGCTGTAAAAGCAACATTGATCAGAACTGGGTCATTGAGCAGAACTGGATCAATGCCAGGGGAGCCCAGAGGGGAGGATGCCTAACTCTGCTTGGGGAGATTTAGGAGGATGACATGCCAGGAGGTCTTAAAGGATGATAAGATTTTGCTGGCAGTGGAAGGCATTTCAGGAACAGTATGAACAATTCAAGCATAAGGGAAAGAGTGAAGCCTGTTAAGGGAATAACAGATGCTTCTGTGTGGCCGGAGCATTTGACTATGGAGGCAAATAGAGGGAAGTAAGAGGTTTGTAAGTGTAAAATTGTGAGGAGCCTTATATGGTTTGATAAGGACTTTGGAATTCATCCTCGAGGCACTGAGGAGCCACTGAAATTTTTTGAGCAGGGATTTATCTGTACTGGTCCAGCTTTTAGTTTAAGAAGGTAGCTCTTTTAAGTAAAGTAGTTTGGTAAAATATGTGAAAGCCTGAATGAAGGCAGTGGCAATCAGGAGGAAGATGAGGGAATCTACTCATGAGATATTTCAGATGTAGAACTGGTGGGATTTGGTTACCAGTGGAGATCGGTGGGTAGCAAGAGGAAGGAAGGTATTTAGGATGACTCAGATTTCTCAGAGAATAGATGGATACTCATGCCATTAACTGCCATAGGGAATGAAGGGGAAGTCAGGCTGTGGTGGTGGATAAAATAATGAGTTTGCTTTTGGACATGTTGAATTTGAGATTCCTATCAGGATGTTTAGGTATAGATAATTTCAGAGGTCAGGAGAGGGGTGGAGACTAGAGGTCAGGATTAGGATAAATTTACCCAGGAGACAATATAGAGTAAGAAGAGGAGACCTACAAAGACAAAATCCTGTTAAAACAAACAAACACCATCTTATAAGAAGCAGAAGGGGAAGGAAGCCAGCAAAAGAGACCAAGGAGGAAGAAATTGGAGAGCCAAGAGTGGTGCCATGGATACAAGAGAAAAGCGAGGGTATAGCCCACAGAAGTTACAGAGAAGTCATGAGAATGAGATTTGCAACGTCTCTGCTGGCTTGTCCATCATGAGATGACAGCATCCTTATATAAATGGGCTGGAAGGCAGATTGCAGATAGGCGTTGGGCAAATGGGAGGGGAGAATCTAGGGGGAGATGGTATAGAATCACCATTAAATTGTGCAGGAGGCTGTGGGCTGATATAGGGAAGCTTGTGTATT
The DNA here is from genome assembly GCF_028023285.1 of Balaenoptera ricei. Lineage (NCBI taxonomy): Eukaryota > Metazoa > Chordata > Mammalia > Artiodactyla > Balaenopteridae > Balaenoptera > Balaenoptera ricei. The sequence continues at coordinate 49,280,395 of NC_082646.1, read as the reverse complement.
GTAGAGCTGGTAATTCTCATCATCCAGCAGTAGTAAACATTGGAAAGGCTCTAAATTAATGTTTTGCCGAGTGAATGTTTAGAATGTCCCTATCTTCTCTCTGTCCTGGTCCTCTATCAGTGGACCTTGCCTACTGTCTCTCTTTCAATTTATCATCTTGATCATCTTTCCTATTTTCCCTCTTTTCTGACTTGTGGACCCTGCATAGCTCCTATATCTGTTCTAGTTGAATAGACCCTGTGCTTACTTTCATGCTAGATATAACCATATTCCCCTGCACTGCCATTTATGGACTCATTAGAGAGGAAAAGCTGGCTGCAAGTCACTCAGACTGATACCCTCTGATAAGACCCACTTTTGCTTGAAAGGTAACTTCTAGTGGAGATAACTATCTTTTCAAAACACTTAATGTTTGTAGATATTTATAATCATTTAAAAATGATAAGATAACTGGAGGAGAGAGGCAAATATTGCTGCAGCGTGTCCTGAAAGGGGACTGAAAACTTCAGAAAACCCTCTGATGAAGAGGAACAGTTAGTTATAAATATGTCTCCAAGAGAAAATAAAAATCTTGTCTGGAGTATTGCTTAGGAAGCTATTTGTTCTTATTCTGAGCAAAAAACATTCTACTTTTAGGGAAAATTGTATTGATTAATATCTATTAATAGGGTACAACTAAAGGCTTCACATGGACAGTTCTATTTTTGAGTATTAAGTGAGAATCAGATAATTATTTGTGAGTGTGTATATGTCCTTATTGTAATTTCCACTTCTTTCCCCTCACCCCAACTGTCTTTTTCTCCTCTAGGTGATATCCCAGTTGTTCCACTTAATTTTGTCATGATATCTCTAGAGGGTCCATTTAACAGAGATACGGTGGAAAGATGTGTGAAGGAGACGTTGCTTTTTTTATCACGATCCATTTCCACCAAACAAAACGTGGAGTTTACATTCAAAGGAATTGGGGTCCTTGTGATCAAAGATGGCAAAGTGAAGATGAGATTTTATAAGGACTTCCTTTGTACAATGGATGGAAGTGGGGCTTTGGCGAGAGCCCTAGCAAATGTAAATTAATATTTTCCTTCTCCTAACCCCTTTCCTGATTGTAACTCTGAATCATCTGTAAATGGGTCATCTTTAAGAAAAACTAAGGTTGACATATTTTGAATGGCAGTTACCCCAAGTCAAAGAAGTACTTGTTTTATAGATGATTAACTCTCTGACAAAAAAATTAGAGGGGCTAAGGAACTTTAAGTTTTAATTCAATGCCACCTGAAAAATATAGTGATAGAAACTCTTATAATTCTGAACATTTTATAATACCTTATGGTTTAAAAAATTCTTCCTCGTATATTATTTCATTTGAGTCTCAAAACATTATAAAACCAGAATTATTATCCTGATTTTACCAATGAGAAAAATGGGGACTCAGAGAGGTTATGTGGGAACCTGAAGTCAGGGTGCCCTGCCGTAGAACTGAAATTCAAGCCCAGACTTCCTAATTACTCTTTTTGTGCTGATTACACTATTTTATTTCAATGAAAGTCTACAGAAAAATCACATGCAAGTCATGGAAATGTATCTTTAGCTTTTAATTTGCATTGTTGTAGAAGAAATTTCATAATTGACCCATCGCTGTTAACCGTTAAGTAGCTGGTGTGACCTTCATGCTAAGTTGGACATAGCAGACTTTAAGGAGGCAGTTAAACAGTCAATCAACAGGACTCACTGAATCTTAATGTACTAAGTTTGTATGAGCGAATTGGATTATCATGAATGTTATATAATCCTGTGTCCCATAGAGCAAAAGCCAGACTTTTAAATGAAAAAGCTATGAAAGGAAAGGTTATAAATATGGTTTAATTCTACCCTCTAATTTCTCCTTTCGTGGTGCTCTGGGATGGGTATTTAGGAGATGGAGTTGTGCATAATGAAGCTCTTGGTGTTTTCTCCACACTCTGGCTTCATACAGGATTGCTAAGAGGGATGCCAACCCTGTGTGTGCAAAGTGGAAACACACACACAAGTATCACCCTCTCTTTTTCATAAAAACATAGGCAAGATTTGCAAAACCAGAAGCAAGGCCGAAGTGCTGCTTCATCTCTCACCCTCAGGAATTCTACAGAAATTTGTAAGCTTCAATATGTGTTTAAAAGAAAGGATAATGTTTTAATTGGACTGCTGCACTCTAAGACCTACCTTTTAAGGAGCATTTTCCAAAAGAACTAGTCTTGAGAAATATTCTATGAAAAAATGGTCTGGAGGCCAAAGCACAGGGGCATGTTAAAGGATCTGAGAGGTCTGGCTGGAAAGAAGCTGCTTTAACCGCCCGAATGTATTTAATCATGGAACTTTAGGTTGAGTCAATATTCATTAACATCTATAAAACACATTTTGGGAAACTGCTATAAAGTTGTGAGAGTGACTGTTTTTCTCCCAAATGTTCCATAACGTAAACCTGAGTGCTGTCCTGCAGAAGAGTTCTCTTGGGAAGCTGTGTGCTAACTTCACTGATGCTGTTTTTGCTCGAAATATTTTTAAAACGTCTACTTTTGGAATCCCCTTCAAAGCCTTTTATAAACCATATCATTAATCCAAAAAGAATAACTTTATATATCATTCTATACTAGTATAATTTAATAATGTGATTATTATCCGTTAGTATATATTTTATAACTTATATATTATAATTATATAATTATAATTTAAATCATATATAATATTATATATTAGAATATTATTATATATAATTATAATAGCCGCTATTTGTGGAATGCTTATATGTGCTAGTCACTTATATACAGTACCTCATTAAAATCCTGTGACTCTGATCCTATTATTATCCCCACGTACCTAGGGTCTAAGGCTATGTGGCTGTTAGCAGTGAGAGGATTTAAACATGAGGATGCCTGACTCCAAAGCCCTTCTCTTAACTACCCAGTTTTAGAGTTATTTGGGTCAAGAGTGGAATTAGCCAGCTTGCTCATTTTCCTGAGAGTTTTAGCAAGTCGGCTGTCCTCTTAAAGATGTCTGAAAGGAGCTGTCAACTCTGAGGGCAGTTTCCAAGGAGGAAATGGGTTGAGAAAAGGCAGCATCAATGGAATTGGTAGGCGACCATGCAGGGTGACTACTTTGATAAATGAGATCATTCCTCATTGCATTTTAAGCTCTAGGCTTTGAGCACTAAACAAAAATAACAGTAGAGAGCATCATGGTAGTTTGAGGCTTCTGAGCACCCTGTGTCCTGGACCACAGCCCAAGTATAACCTGTCTCTGTCCCTGTCCCCAGAGGCCTGACACTGTGGACTCAGTGTTGTCTAGCAGAGAATCCTTGGGGAAGCGGCCCAACAGCATGCTTTCATTTCCAAGGTCAGTGCTTTCCTCCACAGGTTCCTCCAGGCACAGCAATCCTTGGGGACCTATTGATGGAACTGGACAGTGTGTCACACTTGAGTTTTCTAGCTCATGCTCTCTCTCTCTCTCTCTTTATCTCTCTCTGTTGCTCTCTCAGTGCTCCAACAAATAAGAGTTTATTGCATACACTTTCTGTAGTTAAGTTAAAAAACAACGGCACTTAGGATACTGTTCTTTTAAACTACTCTTGGTCCCCTGGAAATTTTCATACTACCTCCCACCAACCTTAGTCCTTGCAGTGTTAGTAAAATTCTTCTTACCTGCTAGGCTTTGCTCTACCTTTCACCCCTTCCTCTGACCTAGCTTCTTCCTTGTCGTGCAGTCTAGACTACCTCCTCTCTGAGCTCTGTTTTTTACCACTGAAGCAGCTAGAAGGACAAGGTACAGCTTCACTCCAAGAGCATAGTGGGCATTACCAGCGGCTGCTGCTGACAATGATTATAATAATGATAATGATAACAATAATGATAACAATAACAATAATAGTTATCATCTATGGAGCACTTACTAGATGCTAGGTATTGTTAAGCACTTTCTCAGTAGTCCTGTATTTAATCTTTACTACAACCATTTGAGATGCATATTATAATTTTATTCATTTTATAGAGGAGCAAAATTAATTGTAATTTTAATTCTTTTTTTAATTTTTAATTAAAAAAATTTTGGGGCTTCTCTGGTGGCGCAGTGGTTGGGGGTCTGCCTGCCAATGCAGGGGACGCGGGTTCGGGCCCTGGTCTGGGAGGATCCCACATGCCGCGGAGCAACTGGGCCCGTGAGCCACAGCTGCTGAGCCTGCGCGTCTGGAGCTTGTGCTCCGCAACAAGAGAGGCCGCGATGGTGAGAGGCCCGCGCACCGCGATGAAGAGTGGCCCCCACTTGCCACAACTAGAGAAAGCCCTCGCACAGAAACGAAGACCCAACAAAGCCATACATACATACATACATACATAAATAAAAAGAATGTAAGCAGACAAGAATAGCATTAAAAAAAATTTTTTTTTTTAAATTTTATTGGAGTATAGTTGATTTACAATGTTGTGTTAGTTTTAGGTGTACAGCATGTAATTGTAATTCTTTTTTTTTTTTTTAACAAGTGAAGTGACAGGATGCAGTATTAAAAGCACTGGAATAGGAGTCAGGAGACTTGGGTTTTATTTCCAGTTTGTTCATTACTTACCCATTATTAGCTCTTAATCATGTTTTTAATCTTAATTGCTGTGCCATTAACTACTATGCATTTTGGGTAAAGGAAGTTTGGGAAACAGTAACCAGCTTCCCAAAGTATTATTTTCTCTCTCTCTCTCTTTTTTTTTTTCTCATGTTTTTGAGTCTGTGACATCCTCTTGTGTTTGTTGGTTTGGAACAAGTCCCTCCTGGAAAAACTGTATGCCACAGACCTCAGCAAAATCAGTGTAAGGGGGAGAATAAGCCTTAAAGATTCATCTTACAGGTGAAATGGTTACAAAACTGAGGGGCCAATCCAGAAATAAAACCATGGCTCCTGACTGTTTCAGTGTTGTTTCCATTGTAGCATGTTGCCTTACTCATTAAATATAAATCAGTGGTTTACAAATAGTTTTATTTTGATTATATTTTGGAAGGCAAATTTGGCTGTCCTCTTGGACATAGTTTGGCTTAAGCAATCCAGGAGGGAAATAATTGCAGTTAGTTAAGGAACAGAGATGGAAGTTCCTGTCAAATAGAGAGCCTGGAATTGGACATGAGGACTCAAATATTCAAAACAGCTGTAGGTGTTTCATTTATTTGAAGTTTGGCCCTTGAATTTACTGCAAGTATCGCCTCTTGAAAAGAAAATCTACAACTACACACACCAACTAAACAAATCCCTTCCTCCCTTGCCTTTGCAAGTCCCTCATTTTTGCCTGGGGAGAGGATGGAGAAGTGGGGAGGAGAAAGAGGGAGGAGAGGAGTGGTTATTTGTGGGCACACCCTGCCTACCAGGCTATGAATCCTTGCCTTCAAGCTATCCAATGACTACCTTTCACTGTTTCAGGCCTATGGCATCTGGTTACAGAACTAGAAAAGACAAATTCAAGCTGATGTAAAAAACAAAACTTAAATCCAGGCCTTCAAAGCAATTTATCTATATAAAAAGGGGGAGGGTCATGGTTGGCTCCCAAAGAGAATGAGTCCATGATTTGAACTTAGTAAATAAAAGCACTTGCCCCCTTGAGAGAAGTAGGCTTATTTCATTCAGAAGCAGTGAGCAAGCTTGGCTGCTTCTCAGAATTGAGAGTTTACACAGTCACCTATGGACAAATATCTTGGTTCATTCCTAGGATTGAGCTCAAGGAGATGGAGAACAAACTGCCTATGGAGACCACTGTAGAAGAAGGTGGACAGAATGGACAAAGGAAGAGCAAGTTAAAAGACCAGTCAGACAAAGAAGAAGGTGTCCGAGGTAGGTCGATGATTTCTGGGTATAATCTGTCACTCTTTACTACTTATGAGCCAAGCCATACTGCTTAGCGACTCCTATGGCCAAAATAAATAAAGTTAGTTTCATGAATAATCACTGTATTCTTCTCTCTAACAAACATCTTATATTCCTGGAATCTTGTATCTCACCTTAACCACTTTATGACTCTCAGACTCTTAAACTGTGATCTCTTTGCTGGCTCTGCACGGCTCAAAACTCAGCTGCCTGCAAGGTCCAGGCAGCTAACGTAAATGCATGAACTGGGCTGGATGTCACATGATAGGGAGACATGTTAGCATAAATAATAATTTTTATGAAAAATGAAGAGAGGTAGTTTTATATCTTTGATATCTGGCTTTATAGAAGATAGTGGATTCTTATATCTGCGTCTTCATATAATCTGGTGTGATATGTTGTTTTGATTGAAGCATGTGAAGAAAATCTTAGGACTTCAACGACTTTTTGAAAGGGTCCTAGGGATCCCCAGGGGTTGCCAAACTACCCTTTGATAAGGTAGTCTAGCAGATTATTGATTTGTGGAAATGTGGGCCAAGTGGTAGCAAATTTTCTGATTCTTCAAGAGAAGCAGATATCCTGACATATGAAATCTATTGACCGTTAAATTTTGGCAACCAATTTACATTGAAACAAAAATGCTAACTGGGCCAAACAAAATATATATCAATGCGTAAACATTGGCTTGTGAATGTTGGTTTTGTGACATGTGGCCTACAGGATTATATACAAACTTTTAGCCTAATACACGCTTTCATTCTTTAGCTTCATTTGTCACTGTTCCTTACAGACTCTTTTTTTGAGCAAAATTGTCTATTCATGCTCTTCTAACATGCCTTGCCCTTCCTCAACTTCATGCTTCTCTTCACTCTTTTTCTCCTGCCTGGAATTCCCTTCCTTTTTTTACAGTCTATCCCAATCCTACTCTCCTCTTTGTACCCTTTTCACATCTCACTTCCTCCATGAAAACTTCTCTCATCAGTGGATTCTGAAGTGGCTTCTCTCTTCTCTGAACATTAGAGATTGCACCATTTGTTTGAGATTTAGACATTCTGCATCATTGTCCTGAGTTGCTATTTATATAATGTGTGTAAATCACTTAGTACTGTTGGCAGGTGGTAAGACCTCCACAAATGACAGCTCTCATGTTTTCTGTTTATATCTTATTTTTCCTCTTCAACTGTATTTATTGAAAGATCTTTAAGGGCAGAGACTTGCCTCTTTGTATTTTCTAAAGTGCCCGGCCAGAGCTTTGCATGTAATAAATATACAGCAAAAGTATATATATATTTTAACTACACTAGGGCAAGGGACAATAATTTAAAGATAAGAAAGTGTATCTTATATGAACAATTTCCCTAGTAAAATTATGAGTTTTAAAAAATCTGTGTTAAGTACAAACCGCCTATGTAGAGTTGAAAGGAAACTCACTTTCATTCATTCTACAGAGATCTTATCACCCAAGGTAATTCAAGATAGACAAGCTATCTCCCCCACCAAAGCGACAAATGTCAGTTTCCCGCAGAAATTGGAGCAGAATGGGAGTGGTGGGAAGAATACAAACATTGAAAGGTAATGCATTGGGTATTTTCTTTCTTTCTTTCTTCCTCCCTTCCTCCCTCCCTTTCTTTCTTTCTTTCTTCCATTCTCACTCTCTCTCTCTCTTTCCTGCACTGGGTCTTCGTTGTGGCACATGGGTTCTTCTTTGTTGTGGCGTGTGGGCTTCTCTAGTGCTAATTGTGGCACGTGGGCTCCAGAGTGCTCGGGCTCAGTAGTTGTGGCGCGTGGCCTTAGTTGCCCCATGGCATGTGGGATCTTAGTTCCCGGACCAGGGATCGAACCTGCATCCCCTGCATTGGAATGCAGATTCTTAACCACTGGAACACCAGGGAAGTCCCTGGGTATTTTTTTGTGTTGCACTTTACTAAGTATATTTTCAAGTCCTATCTTGATGCAGGGAATTTTAAATAAGTGTTCATTGATTCATTCCTTCATCCACTATTCTTGATGCTACATTCTAGGTGCTGGGGATAATCAAGCTGACCAGGGCTCACAATCTGTGGGAAGTCCAGAGTGATAAATTATGATTCAGCATGATAAATGCTATGACAGAGGTGGAAACAAAATAGCATAGAGGAGGAAACATCTAACTTTCCTTCTGGATTTGGGAAAACCTGTCTTGTTTTCTGAGTGTGTGGATATTATGATGTGACACAGGTTCATATTTAGATCAAATTGGAAAGCATTTTTGCCAAACGTGGCTGGCACTCAATAAATGTTCTTCGAGCAAATGAATGTATTACAATTTATGATGGTCCTGTTTTCTTCTTATATCAGAAGATTTCTATTTTCTCCTCTCCCTTTGTGTAGGATACTTTTTAAGACCTCAGATCAGAACTTATGGTTCTGATAAGTATCTATTGAGCATCTACTATATATCTTGCACTGTGCTGTCAACTTTCAATTTATTAATGTCACAATATATCAGCTATCTTATGTGTAATTTAGGTGCTTTGTGGATTCCTAAAGTCATGTTCAAAACCTTAGGCATGCTTCTTTTGAGTAATCTCGTTATGAAAGATAATTGAGAATTAAATGTCTAGTACTTTGGAATTTAGTTCAATCCAACAAACATTGAACACCACTGTGTGCTGGGCACTATTCTGGACACTGAAGCTATAGAGCTATGAGACATATAAACCAACTTTCATAAACTTAGTCTTGTAGAGAGATTGAGGCTAAAGAAATAATGCATGTGATGAAGATAACAAAAGAAAGTACAGAGGCTGCAAAGAGGAGGGAGTAATTATTAGGGATTCCTAATAAAGACTTCCTATAGAAGTTGACCAATGTTTTTATTTGGCTTTTGTTTTTTTTTTTTTTTTTTCTGATTACTAAAGTAATACATCTTTATCACAGAAATTTTGGAAGAAATGAGAAAAGCAAGAGATACAAAATAATCACCCATAACCCCACTAAATAGAGGAAACTTTCTGTAATGTTATGGGTGTACATCCTTCATTTCAATGCATATATAATATGTACATATATTTGTACTTGAAACATATAGATACATTTGAAACAAAACTGAGATCATATCATATGAACCTTTGCTACACAACAAACAGTGGTGAAAATTTCGCTATGGCTTTAAATATTCTAAAACATGAACAAATGGTTTCTCATTATCTCATTGATTAAACCTTTTGTTTAGCCCATCTCCTGTGGGATACTTAGATGGTTTTTAGTTTTTTATATTATGAATCATGTTGTAACAAATATAATCACACATAATGCTTTGCACACACCTGCGTATTCTGTAGGATAAAAACTTTGAAGTGAAATTTCAGAGATAAGGGATGAGCCCATTTTTCACGCTTTTGATACACATTACCAGTTATCCTCAGGAAGATTGTACCAAATTATCTCCCCAGTAGCAGTAATGTGAGGGACTGCTGTGTTCTCTACAGCTTTGCTAATACTGGACACTGTACCCTCCACGCACCCAGGGTAAAAGCTAAAGTCATTACTGTGGCCGTCAAGGTCCTGCCTGATCTCTGACCTCTCTCCGACTTTTCGCCCACGAACTCATCTTCCTCAAGCCATACTGCACACAGGCGTGCTCCCACTTCAAGGCCTTAGTGCTCATTTGCTCTGCTAGGTCCTTTTCCATCAGATATCTGATGATTATTATTCCTTTACTGCCTTCAGGTATCTGCTCAAATTTCACCTTTTTGGTGAAAACTTCCCTAGCCATTCTATTCATGATTTAATACTCCATTCCTCCAGCATTGCATGGCATTTATCATCACTGAACAGACTATAGAATTCACTCATTTACCTTGTTCATGGGCTGTCTACCCCCATCAGCATGTCAATTCCATGAGGACAGAGATTTTTTTAATGTGTATTTTGTTCTTTACTACCTCTCCCATGCTTAGAGCAGTACATATATTAAACACTCAATAAATTTTTGGAGAATGAATACATTTCATCCCAATTTCACTGAATTGGTAACTGAGACTTTGTAAGATTACCCAGCTTGTCTAATGCCAGTCAGCTTCTAATAAAGAAAGCTGGGCTTTGAACCCACCCAGGTTTATCTGATACAAAGCCTGGGTTCTTAACCTCTATACATGTAGATGCTCTAAAGAAAACCACTGAGATATTTTTCATTTTCTTATATTTATACTTGTTTCTAAAATTATCATTAATAATTGATGATAATTGATGTCAGACTACATTAACATTAATTAATGTTGCATTGTTTTTTATAGGTTACCATCTCTGGGTGGTCTGAAAAATGACAATGAAATGAAGCCTAAAATTTCTCCAGCCACTTCTTGCCAGGATCATAATAGGGCAGGACAGGTACAGTGTCTTCAAAGAAACGAAACCCAGTCAGAATCTTCCTCTGACTTCTGTTTCTCAGAGAGAATTCTGGGAATTGCTCTTTCTTTAATATATGGGTATGGCTCAGGTACTCAGGACCCATAATTGGACTGTGATAAATCTATCTACTAGTCAAAATCTACTAGTTCACAGAAATAGGGTTGAGAAATCTCCACTTTCCAGTTGCTATAAACACATCTGTTGAGGCAAGAGCTTATTAAATCCTCTGGAATATTTGTGGGGCCTTCTCTGAAAATCTCCCTTGGCTAATATCTTTAATACTTCCTTTTATGAAGTGTACTTCTTGATACACCTAGCTTTTGGAGAGCTTGGGAAGGGAATGCACAGGCAAAAAGGTAAAAGGTAAAAGTCCATTTGTCCAAAGTGAGAGAGTGGCATGGACATATATACACTACCAAACGTAAAATAGATAGCTAGTGGGAAGCAACCGCATAGCACAGGGAGATCAGCTCTGTGCTTTGTGACCACCTAGAGGGGTGGGATAGGGAGGGTGGGAGGGAGGGAGGTGCAAGAGGGAAGAGATATGGGAACATATGTATATGTATAACTGATTCACTTTGTTATAAAGCAGAAACTAACACACCATTGTAAAGCAATTATACTCCAATAAAGATGTTAAAAAAAAAAAAAGTCAATTTGTCCTAAAACTTGGTGTTACAGGAAATGTGTTATGTATGCTTGCAACGAGCACAGCGGAATTCCCCGTTGTACTACAGTGAGGAGAGGAAGAGGAGAGAGGTGGAAGATGAACGACTCCTACAGCAGTATCAGATGCTGAAAGATCAAGAGGCTCTCTTCAAAGAGCAGGTAGATCAACACCTCGGTTAAGGAGTGTTTAACACGGGACAGGAGAACGTGATTATAAAACACCATTTAAAAAGTTCCATCGTGTGTCTGTACTGTAACATATTGAACCATTTACTCACTGCTGAACTAAAACTTAGGTTGTGTCCAAGTTTTCTCTAATAGTAAACAGTCCTGGGATGAATATCCGTGCAGCTGATGTTTGTACGTGTCACTGATTCCCTCCCACCCCCCCATGAAGACTGAGTTTTATTATTTATTTATTGGCCAGACCGTGCAGCTTGTGGGATCTTCGTTCTCCGACTAGGGATTGAACCCGGGCCCCTAGCCGTGGGAAGGCCAAGTCCTAACCGCTGGACCACCAGGGAATTCCCAAGACTGAGTTTTAAAGGTGGAATTCCTGGATTATATAGCTTTATTTTTTATTTCTCATAAAATATAATCCCAGTCAGGGCTTTTCCCTTCAAATTCATGACCTATCTCAAGTAAAGACAGAATGGCACCTTTGCATTTGCTTTATCCCAATTTCTGTGATCTCCAATAACTGGCCTTACTGTCCTCTCCTGCATTTGTGATATCAGAGGTAACCACTCATGAAATCTTCCGTTCCTTCTTACGATCCCTGTAGAGATGGTGCCTGGAGCCCAAGAATAGGAAACAAAAGCCCACTTAAAAAAAAAAAAAATCTGTGAACACATCAGAAAGTATTTACCATTGCCTCCAAAAGGCAGGTTTCTACCTTGGTTGGGTTACTTTAATACAGTAGAATTAAATTTTTAAAAGCTCTATTTCAATATGTGATTTTTTTTTTTTTTTCTCAAAGATGCGAAGTCTGGCTAGTAGAGAACAGAATCAAAAAAATGCTGCCTATAATCTTGGAGTTGCTGAAGCCATAAGAATCCACAAGAATGAGAAACCTGAATTTTATGTAAGAGTCTTTTCGAAATTTCTAGGGCTGATACCTGCCCTACTTGTGAGCATTTGGATCCACTCTCCGTATTGCGCCAATGTTTTAAAGTGGTAGAGGTAAAAAGAGGCTTGTGCAAGGCTGAAGCTTCCTTCCAGGGCAGGAGTGGTCCAGGATCTGCCTCCACACCATTCACATTCATAATACAGTTCCTACTAGTCATGAGAGCACTTGTAATGATAGTAATTTTCAACCAGGACCTGGGAGAGGTGGGGATAGGGACAGTATATTAAATTCCTGCCCCAGGATCAGATGATCTAAGTAGAGAATCAGGGAGCTCCCCTGGGAGCTTGCTGGAAATGCAGAATCTAGGGTGCCACCTCAGACCTCCAGAATGAGAATCTACATTTGAACAAGATGCTTAGATGATTTGTAGTTTCCTTAAAGTTTGAGAACCCCAGCTTCAGAGGGACGTGAGCCACCTGTTTTGCCATTGATTTAATGTTTCCAATCATGATGTGCCTACCTTTATTTCTGTCTGAATCTTCCTTCTTTCACCTCACTATCTAGGCAGTGTGACACTCCGGGACATACACCTAATAAAATAGATTTTCTTTATTCATCATCAAGCATTCACTGAATTCCTTTGTGCTGGCCACTCTGCTAGTGGCTAGGAATACAAAGATGAATAACACAAGGTCCCTCTCTAAAGTCTCAGGATAGTGGGGGAAAGAGATTTAAAGAGACAAGAGTGTGATATACTAAATGCTATGATAAATCTTTGAACAGAGCAAAGAGAAGAATCACTTAACCCAGACCAGAGATCTGAGAAGACTTCCTGGCATACAGGAGTTAGGTAAAGAAGTGAATGGAGGGAAAACCTTCCAGGCAGGGGCAATAGGGAAGGAGGAAGAGGGAGCACCATGCTTTTGAGCTTTAGGTCCTCTCTCTCTCTCCTCTTAGATAGATATAAGGTCCACATTATATATTTATTACTGCCTACTTTGTATCTCCTCTTTGTTAAAACCGTAGATACCTTAAAGTGAAAAAGACCAAAACAGAAGTTTTGATCCCCCTTCTCAACCTGTTCTTCTCCCAGTCTTCCCATTTTAGCAAGTGGTACCACCAGCCAGACAGTTGCATGAACCCCATACCTAAAAGTGATCCTAGACTCCTCCTCCTCAGTCCCCCACATCCAACCATCTGCAAGCCCACTTGCCTTCATCTCTAAAAGGTATCCAATATCTCTCTATGTCTCTTCATCTTCAATGTCACCACCCTAATCCAACCCACATTAGAAGGCCCAACTTTTTTTTTTTTAATATTTATTTATTTTGTTGTGTTGGGTCTTAGTTGTGGCAGGTGGGCTCCTTAGTTGTGGCACGTGAACTCTTAGTCGCGGCATGCATGTGGGATCTAGTTCCCCAAGCAGGGGTCGAACCCAGGCCCCCTGCAGTGGGAGCGTGGAGTCTTCTTAACCACTTTGCCACCAGGGAAGTCCCAGAAGGCCCAACTTTTGGCACTACTTCCCTAATCAGGCTTGCTGCTTGCCCTCCTACAATCTGTTCTCCACACAGCAGCCAGGGTGATCTTTTAAAACTGTTCACCAAAACAGATCATTCTCTGCTTTAAAGCCTCTCATGGCCTTCCACTGAATTAAGATAAAATCCAAACGCCTTACCTTGACTTATCAAGTCCTCCTGGTTTGGCCCATCTCCCTCTTTGAGCTCGCCTGCTCTACTCTCCCCTCGCTCACTCTGCCTCAGCCACATAGACCTTCTTTCTGCTTGTTTCCATCTAGTGTCTTTGCACTTGCTGAGCCTTCTGTATAGGGCACCGGTCCCCTGATATTTGCAGTGGAGGTGATTCAGTCACCTCCCTAATAAAAGCCTTCCTTAATAACCAGTTTAGCCCATTCCCACCCAGACACTCGCTATGAGAAGGGCTTCATAGTACCTATCACTATCCTAAATTATCTGTGTGTGGTTTGCTCGTTGGCTGTCTCTTGCACCAGCATGCAGGCTCAATGAGAGTGAGGCTCTCTGTGGATCTCTGTTCTTTTTTTTTTTTTTAATTTATTTATTTAATTTATTATTTTTGGCTGTGTTGGGGCTTTGTTGCTGCTCACGGGCTTTCTCTAATTGCGGCGAGCGGGGGTTACACTTCGTTGTGGTGAGCAGGCTTCTCATTGTGGTGGCTTCTCTTGTTGCGGAGCACAGGCTCTAGGCACGCGGGCTTCAGTAGTTGCAGCACGCAGGCTCAGTAGTTGTGGCTCGCAGGCTCTAGAGCACAGGCTCGGTAGTTGTGGCACACGGGCCTAGTTGCTCCACGGCATGTGGGATCCTCCCAGACCAGGGCTCCAACCAGTGTCCCCTGCATTGGCAGGCGGATTCTCAACCACTGCGCCACCAGGGAAGCCCTGTGGATCTCTGTTCTTGATCACGGCTGGGTTCCCAGTGTCAAGCGTGGCTAGGCCCAGAGCAGGAGCTCAATTTTCCCTCTTCCATTTCCTCGCAGTCCCTGCTTATGCTTCTGTACTCACTCAGAATTCCTCCTCCTTTCAGTATGCAAGTTGTAAATACTAGCGGAGGACCTACTCAGTGAAGTCCTTTTTCATCTCCCTCTCAGTTATGGGGCTTTGGTCAGTTCTGCTCAGATTCATCCTTGAGTGTACTCATGTGATTCTGTGGGTCACTAGCTGGTCAGTGTGTTGAGGACTGGACACATATTATAAATTAATCAAGGCTTTCTGATTGATTTTAGTCTTCTGAATGATTACCCTTATTCTTTATTGCTTTTTGGTATTCTAGAATAAATGAGTTGCTTCTCTTTCATTCTAGAAATCCTTCTTGTTTGATAAACGGCCACTCAGTCCTGAGATTAATGCTTTTAAGCAAGAGGAATACTCCCAAAGTCTCCTGAAACAAATGGGTCACAGACGGGAAAAGGACATAAAGCAAAGACAAAACAGAGAGTTGATGGACCGCCTGGAACAAGTGCAGCTGACAGAGGAGTGAGTCTAGCTAGACATGCTCTGAAAAATGGATTTGGAATATTCACGTGATGCTTCTTTCCATGTGGGATTGGATCAGCGTTGGTAGTTTCATTAGCACATCTGTAACCAACTGAGCAAACTAACCCAGCTTGCAGCCAGTACCATAGCCTAACACTTCATTAGAAACATGGAAAAGCCAGCATGATTATAACTATCATTAGAGTAATGATTGCTGTCTATAATCATTTTAATTACAGAGTATCATTTTGTATTGTTTTGTCATCACTAATTTTGGTAGATGGAGGAAGGGACTTGTCTTGAGCAGGCTTCCTTCCCAGCTATTCCCAGGTAACCTCAAGGCAAAGCTGAGTTGTATTATAAGTATGAAGGGTGTCCTATGGAACCTGAGGGCAGGAATGTATGGGGGACCCAGGAAGACGGGAACCAGGAACTAAAATCCATGTAAAAAAAGCTTTCTGTCTGCTCACACCCCAGCTCCTTAGCTGACATTGTCTGTATTCCAGCTCACAGTTGGATGAATTTCAGTCTCAATTCCAAATTTTCAGGAAAGAGAATCTGATTGGTCCTGCTTGGGTTATCTGAGGCCTGGGATAGGGTCAGGGCCATAGAGTTCAAACATGCCTAAGTGCGCCATACTTCTGCTACTGAGGTCAGGAGAGCAATTAAGGAGGCTACTGTGGTGTGAGAGAAACTCCTAAAACAAATAAGTGTCTAATTTCTGTGACCAAAAAACTATTTCCATAAAATGCCTATGTTCCATTATATTCACTTTACAGATCATGTGGAGGTTGCATATAATAGATTCATTTTATAATAGGAAAGACCACTCTTCTTAAAAAGGACTCTTATGATGAGTCATTGTATTGCATGCACAGATACTTCCTGCTTTCCTATCTAGATTTCTTTAAGCATGGGGGGAGGAGGGGTGCCTGTCTTAATGGTAGTGCATTTGAACTATATGGTTGGTCACTCGCTTATACCTGCCCATCCATCCCTGTCCAACGCATTGTCCACTAGCCTATGGATTTGAATTACTCTTTTCTTTCTTAAAATGAAAGTTCCTAGAAGGAAATATCACTTTTCATCAGGCTCTTATTCCTATTAATATTTATTAAACATGTTTTTTTGATGTTAATCTGTATTACTAAACACTCTATAACAAACTGTGGCCCCACCTTCTCTTATTCATGACTGCCAGACTTGCTGCGCAAAGAGCCAAATATATAAAAGATAAGATGGAAGAAACACAGTGTTACAAGAGAGCTTTGGATGCACAGGTAAGGGGCCAATTATTCCTTTAAACTTTTGCAGGGTTTCAGTAGCATTCTAAAAATATGCATAAATCCTGTAATGTTACGAATACTCTTATGTGTTATCCATTTGGTGGTTCTGAGGCCCTTGTTCTCTCCTCTGAGGTGCTGGTATTTACTATGCTACGGCCTTGTGCATTAAGTCTATTCCCTGGTATAATTATCATCTGCATCATGTGTGTCCCTGCTTCAGATAAAGAACAAACGCCCCCAGCTGCCCATGTTTGAGCCAGACTCTTCTGAGCCCATCTTTGGTAAGGAAGAGGGTGAGCCGATGGTGGAAAAGCGAAAGAGAGAACAGAATTACATGAGGCACCAGCTGGAGGCAGCCGCTAACCACATGAGGACAGCCATCTTGCACCAGCTGGTGGACCAAAAGTGGGATCTGCTGATGCTTCAGAGGACACACAAAGAGTAAGACACCCTGGATCTTTCCTCCTCCTCCTCCTCCCCTCCCCTCCAGAGAAGCAGTCATGATAGTGAACACATTGAGGACTTACTATGTGCAAAATATTGTTCTAAGCTTATTATGTGCTTTATCTCGTTTCATCCCCACAATTCACCCTATGAAGAAAAGTTATTAAATTAAAAACAAACTCATTTTTAAAAGAATATTATGTATTCATGTGTATATAAACATATTTATACACATACATAATGTAAGATAAACAATAATTAATTCCAAATGTGTTATCTTCTTTCATATTCTTTTCCATTATGGTTTATTATAAGATGTTGAATATAGTTCTCTTGTTGTTTATCTATTTTATTTATAGCAGTTTGTATCTGCTAATCCCAAACTCCTAATTTATCCCTCCCCCACCCCCTTTCCCCTTTGCTAACCATAAGTTACAAACAAACTCTCTCCATCCCACTTCTCCCTCTAGTTACCTTTCCATAGTTTTCTTTCCCTTTACAGGACAATGTCTGAAAAGAGTTGTCCACCCCAGCACTGGCCACTGGAAATACAATGTGAGCCACAAATGTGCTGTCCTGCTCAAGTGGACACAAACATGAAACTTTGAGGCCCTTTCTCAACCTCCACTAAACCCCTTCTTCAGAGAACCGCGCATGTAGTAAGCTGTGCTGATGTTTGCTGGCGCAGGGGTGCTGAAGGTGTCAGGGTAGGCAGAGGAGGACTTTATGCCATATCAATGCACAATACCTTTAAATTCAAACATCAGACACCCACTATTTTAAAGTACCCATTGGTTACCCCACAAATGGGGAATTTTTTAAGATCCTGACCAGCCCTCAGCCTTGTAACATCTCCTTGGCTACTTTTGTCTTCCCATTTCCCATGTTTCCTACTCTCCCTCTTTCACCCCCTGATTGCCACAGAGAACTACAGTTTCTTCTTTGTAGATGTTCAGCAATTTTCAGATACTTGATCAAAGTTCTCAGGAGTTCCAAGAGGGCTTCTCTTCAAAGGAATCTCCTCTTTTAAAAAGGCAGTTGTACTTATAAAAAGAAAAAAAGTTATTATATTAAAATTTTATAAATGGTCAGTGGGATGGTGCAAAGATCTGTTATGTTCTATAGCAAGTAGGTTCAGACAGGAATATATGAGTAGAATAATTGGGTGAAGGTGGGAGGGTATTGTGATAAGGGTGGGGTTGGATTGGGGTAGAGAGGTGAGAGTAGTTTAAAGCATGGCTTTTGGAGTCAAATCAGATGTGGGACTGAGTCTTGCATCAGCCCAGGGCAACGTATACTTGTATGTCTGTACTGTTTGCTAAAATACTGAAGTATTTCCATACTTCTTGATTAACAGCTGTTGCCCCAAGCCCCACAGGTGCACCTGCTGCCCAGGCTGCTCCTGCCCCTCCCTGGGATCCCCCATCCCTCCTCTCCACGACCTTTCACCGAATGGATGAATACCTGGGGTCTCCAAGACCACTTCCGGTCTCCATTCTGATTGATTGATATGCGGTTCTGCCATTTTACTAGTTGTGTGGGATTGGGCAGGTTACAGCCCCCTGAGGGCATTGGTTTCCTTATCAGTTATTAGGGAGAACACTAACATCTACCTCCAAGGTGGTTAAGGGTCAAATGAAGAAGTTCTTGTAAGGAGCTTGTTTCATAGCAAACAGCTGCCCCTTGCCCCGCAGTGGCTCTGCCTTTCCGTTCATGCTGCCACAGCCAGATCTGGGACCCTTTGCATGTGTTGCGGAGATCATTGCAGTTTCCTCCTCTGCTCCTTAGCTTCTCTGGCTGTTCTCCTGAACATGGAGTTAGGAGGGTTTAAACTCTGTCACTTCCAGACTGTGTGACCTGGACCATATCACACATGGGGTCTTTGAGCTCTCTTTTCCTCATATGAAAAAATAAGGATGTCACACCCGCCCTGCCTATCCTCACTATGACGATTAAATGAGATTATGTATGTGAGAGCATTTCTGGAAACTTCAGAGTTCTGATCAAATACAAACTATGGCTGTTATCTGGTTATCTCTTTTGTTGGAGTTCTGGTTGTAAACCCCCGTTTTTATATGGATTAGATCCTTGTCTTTTGTTTCTATATCCTTTACTGATTATTCCGTATTCTCTTCTCTTTTCTTTTCCAACTTCCCCATCCTCGGTCCATCTCAAGATGTGATCTTAGATCTTCCTGTGGCAACTAGAAGGTCACTTTCTTTCAGAGGGAATGACTTAGTCTGTGTGATCCAAACAGGCCTGCTGAAGTATTTTTACTTGTTTTACTTTTTTTTCTTTAAACTTTTCTGCTTTTGTTTAAAAAAATATAACAATTCATGCTCATTAAGTCAGTTAGTGGAGAGATTAAAAAAAAAAAGGCTAATAATCTCCCCTACCAAGTAGTCAGTGTTAAGTTTAGCCTTCTACATTTTTTCCTGTTCTTTATAAATATATTCAAACAGTACACACACATATATTTTTCCTTCCATTTTTGTAAATGAAAATGAGGCCCATGAGATCTTACATATTACTCTGCAGCCCAACCTTTCTTTAACCTAATAATGTGTCATGAATTTGTATTTAGGTCAGTACCTATATATGAAATTCATTTTTCTTTAATAACAGCATACTATCTATAATATGGATTATATAGTTTAACTTTTGCACCCTTGATGAACATTCACTTTGTTTCCAGGTATTTTGCTATTACAACAATTCTGCATTAAGCATTTTTCTTATTTTTCCTTATACTGGTTGTTTTATTTCTACTGGATAAATACCTAAAAGTGGGGTTGCTGGATCAAGTGTATGGCACATTTTAAATACTACCAGATACTGACACTTTGCTTTCTAAAAAGGTACAGCAATTTGCTTCCACCAGCAGTCTTGGGAGAATCCTAGTTGCTTCCCCTCTAATCTTACTTCATGTTCTTACTTTCTAGGCATTTAAAGTAAACTGACTTTTAACCTATCCTTTAAAGAATTGTATAACAATGGCCAAAAAGCATATGAAAGGATGCTCAACATCAGTAATCACTGGGGGAATACAAATCAAAACCACAAGGAGGTAGCTGCTCTTTTACAAATGGTTTCCATGCTCTGTGAGAGTGTGGGGGTGACCCTGTTGGAACTAGAGGTCATTCAACATTTAACTCTATGTGTGCCTCTCTAAGATAAGAGGTATTCCGTGTTTTATTGAATATTTACTTATGTGAACCTTCGACACAGGGATTCTCTACTCCAGTGAATAAAGGTGGCAAGGTAGGAATGTGAGATTTAAAATACGGCTGTGTTTTATATTACACAATTTAATAATTTAATTCTAATAATATAGAATGCTGGAATGCCAACTCTATGGAAGTCCGAATGGAGTAAGCAGTCAGCAAATTGTTCATGTTTTCCCCTGCAAAACACCTATGTAGATGTAAGAAAATGTCTTTCACTATTTAGGATATATATATCAGTGTGACATACATGGATAAGATGGCTATCTTTTTTTTCTATGTTTTTTTCTGAAAAGAAAACATTTATACATTTGCAGAATAGTGTAATAAGATTTCGTAAATGCAAAGATAAAATGTGTTATCATTTATCTTGGATTATAATATCTGTGGTTTAATTGCCTTGTGAAATGTCCAAAACAAGAACAATTATATATTTTTCTTACACCACATACACCATGAAACATTTAACAAGTACTTCTTTTAGACCATTCAAAAGATTAGGAAGGGAGTTACAGAAAGATAGAGAAGATGAAAAGGCAGAGGGCTATGTACCAGATGAAGGAACAAGATAAAACCCCAGAAAAACAACTAAATGAAGTGGAGATAGGCAACCTTCCAGAAAAAGAATTCAGAATAATGATAGTGAAGATGATCCAGGACCTTGGAATAAGAATGGAGGCAAAGATTGAGAAGATGCAAGAAATGATTAACAAAGACCTAGAAGAATTAAAGAACAAACAAACAGAGATGACCAATACAATAACTGAAATGAAAACTACACTAGAAGGAATCAATAGCAGAATAACTGAGGCAGAAGAACGGATAAGTGACCTGGAAGACAGAATGATGGAATTCACTGCTGCGGAACAGACTAAAGAAAAAAGAATGAAAAGAAATGAAGACAGCCTAAGAGACCTCTGGGACAACATTAAACGCAACAACATTCGCATTATAGGGGTCCCAGAAGGAGAAGAGAGAGAGAAAGGACCAGAGAAAATATTTGAAGAGATTATAGTCGAAAACTTCCCTAACATGGGAAAGGAAATAGCCACCCAAGTCCAGGAAGCGCAGAGAGTCCCATACAGGATAAACCCAAGGAGAAACACGCCGAGACACATAGTAATCAAAGTGGCAAAAATTAAAGACAAAGAAAAATTATTGAAAGCAGCAAGGGAAAAACGACAAATAACATACAAGGGAACTCCCATAAGGTTAACAGCTGATTTCTCAGCAGAAACTCTGCAAGCCAGAAGGGAGTGGCATGATATACTTAAAGTGATGAAAGGGAAGAACCTACAACCAAGATTACTCTACCCGGCAAGGATCTCATTTAGATTTGATGGAGAAATCAAAAGCTTTACAGACAAGCAAAAGCTAAGAGAATTCAGCACCACCAAACCAGCTCTACAACAAATGCTAAAGGAACTTCTCTAAGTGGGAAACACAAGAGAAGAAAAGGACCTACAAAAACAAACCCAAAACAATTAAGAAAATGGTCATAGGAACATACATATCGATAATTACCTTAAACGTGAATGGATTAAATGCCCCAACCAAAAGACATAGACTGGCTGAATGGATACAAAAACAAGACCCATATATATGCTGTCTACAAGAGACCCACTTTAGACCTAGGGACACATACAGACTGAAAGTGATGGGATGGAAAAAGATATTCCATGCAAATGGAAATCAAAAGAAAGCTGGAGTAGCTATACTCATATCAGATAAAATAGACTTTAAATTAAAAAATGTTACAAGAGACAAGGAAGGACACTACATAATGATCCAGGGATCAATCCAAGAAGAAGATATAACAATTATAAATATATATGCACCCAACATAGGAGCACCTCAATACATAAGGCAACTGCTAACAGCTATAAAAGAGGAAATCGACAGTAACACAATAATAGTGGGGGACTTTAACACCTCACTTACACCAATGGACAGATCATCCAAAATGAAAATAAATAAGGAAACAGAAGCTTTAAATGACACAATAGACCAGATAGATTTAATTGATATATATCGGACATTCCATCCAAAAACAGCAGATTACACATTCTTCTCAAGTGCGCACGGAACATTCTCCAAGATAGAT
This sequence comes from Balaenoptera ricei, assembly GCF_028023285.1. Lineage (NCBI taxonomy): Eukaryota > Metazoa > Chordata > Mammalia > Artiodactyla > Balaenopteridae > Balaenoptera > Balaenoptera ricei. The sequence continues at coordinate 49,258,331 of NC_082646.1, read as the reverse complement.
CACATCTTGGGTCACAAATCAAGCCTCAGTAAATTTAAGAAAATTGAAATCATATCAAGCATCTTTTCTGACCACAACGCTATGAGATTAGAAATGAATTACAGGGAAAAAAACGTAAAAAGGACAAACACATGGAGGCTAAACAATACGTTACTAAATAACCAAGAGATCACTGAAGAAATCAAAGAGGAAATCAAAAAATACCTAGAGACAAATGACAATGAAAACACGACGACCCAAAACCTATGGGATGCAGCAAAAGCAGTTCTAAGAGGGAAGTTTATAGCTATACAAGCCTACCTAAAGAAACAAGAAAAAGCTCAAGTAAACAATCTAACCTTACACTTAAAGAAACTAGAGAAAGAAGAACAAACAAAACCCAAAGTTAGCAGAAGGAAAGAAATCATAAAGATCAGAGCAGAAATAAATGAAATAGAAACAAAGAAAACAATAGCAAAGATCAATAAAACTAAAAGTTGGTTCTTTGAGAAGATAAACAAAATTGATAAGCCATTAGCCAGACTCATCAAGAAAAAGAGGGAGAGGACTCAAATCAATAAAATCAGAAATGAAAAAGGAGAAGTTACAACAGACACTGCAGAAATACAAAGCATCCTAAGAGACTACTACAAGCAACTTTATGCCAATAAAATGGACAACCTGGAAGAAATGGACAAATTCTTAGAAAGGTATAACCTTCCAAGACTGAACCAGGAAGAAATAGAAAATATGAACAGACCAATCACAAGTAATGAAATTGAAACTGTGATTAAAAATCTTCCAACAAACAAAAGTCCAGGACCAGATGGCTTCACAGGTGAATTCTATCAAACATTTAGAGAAGAGCTAACACCCATCCTTCTCAAACTCTTCCAAAAAATTGCAGAGGAAGGAACACTCCCAAACTCATTCTATGAGGCCACCATCACCCTGATACCAAAACCAGACAAAGACACTACAAAAAAAGAAAATTACAGACCAATATCACTGATGAATATAGATGCAAAAATCCTCAACAAAATACTAGCAAACAGAATCCAACAACACATTAAAAGGATCATACACCACGATCAAGTGGGATTTATCCCAGGGATGCAAGGATTCTTCAATATACGCAAATCAATCAATGTGATACACCATATTAACAAATTGAAGAAGAAAAACCATATGATCATCTCAATAGATGCAGAAAAAGCTTTTGACAAAATTCAACACCCATTTCTGATAAAAACTCTCCAGAAAGTGGGCATAGAGGGAACCTACCTCAACATAATAAAGGCCATATATGACAAACCCACAGCAAACATCATTCTCAATGGTGAAAAACTGAAAGCATTTCCTCTAAGATCAGGAACGAGACAAGGATGTCCACTCTCACCACTATTATTCAACATAGTTTTGGAAGTCCTAGCCACGGCAATCAGAGAAGAAAAAGAAATAAAAGGAATACAAATTGGAAAAGAAGAAGTAAAACTGTCACTGTTTGCGGATGACATGATACTATACATAGAGAATCCTAAAACTGCCACCAGAAAACTGCTAGAGCTAATTAATGAATATGGTAAAGTTGCAGGATACAAAATTAATGCACAGAAATCTCTTGCATTCCTATACACTAATGATGAAAAATCTGAAAGAGAAATTATGGAAACACTCCCATTTACCATTGCAACAAAAAGAATAAAATACCTAGGAATAAACCTACCTAGGGAGACAAAAGACCTGTATGCAGAAAACTATAAGACACTGATGAAAGAAATTAAAGATGATACCAACAGATGGAGAGATATACCATGTTCTTGGATTGGAAGAATCAACATTGTGAAAATGAGTATACTACCCAAAGCAATCTACAGATTCAATGCAATCCCTATCAAATTACCAAGGGCATTTTTTACGGAGCTAGAACAAATCATCTTAAAATTTGTATGGAGACACAAAAGACCCCGAATAGGCAAAACAGTCTTGAGGCAAAAAAATGGAGCTGGAGGAATCAGACTCCCTGACTTCAGACTATACTACAAAGCTACAGTAATCAAGACAATATGGTACTGGCACAAAAACAGAAACATAGATCAATGGAACAAGATAGAAAGCCCAGAGATTAACCCACGCACCTATGGTCAACTAATCTATGACAAAGGAGGCAGAGATATACAATGGAGAAAAGACAGTCTCTTCAATAAGTGGTGCTGGGAAAACTGGACAGCTACATGTAAAAGAATGAAATTAGAATACTCCCTAACACCATACACAAAAATAAACTCAAAATGGATTAGAGACCTAAATATAAGACTGGACACTATAAAACTCTTAGAGGAAAACATAGGAAGAACACTCTTTGACATAAATCACAGCAAGATCTTTTTTGATCCACCTCCTAGAGTAATGGAAATAAAAACAAAAATAAACAAGTGGGACCTAATGAAACTTCAAAGCTTTTGCACAGCAAAGGAAACCATAAACAAGACGAAAAGACAACCCTCAGAATGGGAGAAAATATTTGCAAATGAATCAACGGACAAAGGATTAATCTCCAAAATATATAAACAGCTCATTCAGCTCAATATCAAAGAAACAAACACCCCAATCCAAAAATGGGCAGAAGACCTAAATAGACATTTCTCCAAAGAAGACATACAGATGGCCACGAAGCACATGAAAAGATGCTCAACATCACTAATTATTAGAGAAATGCAAATCAAAACTACAATGAGGTATCACCTCACTCCTGTTAGAATGGGCATCATCAGAAAATCTACAAACAACAAATGCTGGAGAGGGTGTGGTGAAAAGGGAACCCTCTTGCACTGTTGGTGGGAATGTAAATTGATACAACCACTATGGAGAACAATATGGAGGTTCCTTAAAAAACTAAAAATAGAATTACCATATGACCCAGCAATCCCACTACTGGGCATATACCCAGAGAAAACCGTAATTCAAAAAGACACATGCACCCGAATGTTCATTGCAGCACTATTTACAATAGCCAGGTCATGGAAGCAACCTAAATGCCCATCAACAGACGAATGGATAAAGAAGTGGTGGTACATATATACAATGGAATATTACTCAGCCATAAAAAGGAACGAAATTGAGTCATTTGTTGAGACGTGGATGGATCTAGAGACTGTCATACAGAGTGAAGTAAGTCAGAAAGAGAAAAACAAATATCGTATATTAATGCATGTATGCGGAACCTAGAAAAATGGTACAGATGAGCCAGTTTGCAGGGCAGAAGTTGAGACACAGATGTAGAGAATGGACATATGGACACCAAGGGGGGAAAACTGCGGTGGGGTGGGGATGGTGGTGTGCTGAATTGGGCGATTGGGATTGACATGTATACACTGATGTGTATAAAACTGATGCCTAATAAGAACCTGCAGTATAAAAAAACAAACAAAACAACTAATACTAAACTTTCATTGGGTTATTTGTATGGAAACATGTTAATATAAATGTTTCAGACATTACATGAAATTTCTAAAAATCTTATATTTGTATTTGTATGGAAATATGTTAATATAAATGTTTCAGACATTACATGAAATTTCTAAAAATCATATTTGTATTTGTATGGAAATATGTATGGAAATATGTTAATATAAATGTTTCAGACATTACATGAAATTTCTAAAAATCTTATATTTGTACTTGTATGGAAATATGTATGGAAATATGTTAATATAAATGTTTCAGACATTAAAAAAAAAAAAAAAAAAGATTAGGAAGGAAGAAAATTGTCTATTCAGTATTAGATAAAACCATTAAGATGTGAATATATATGATGTAAAGAGGAAAGATAAAGGAAACTAGAACTGGCAAGGAAAGAGAGAGAGAGAGGGAGGGAAAGGGAGAGAGAGAGGGAGACTACCTCACATGTGTTAGGATGGCTATTATAAAAAAAAAACAACAACAGAAAATAGTAAGCATTGGAAAGGATGTGGAGAAATAGGAACCCTGTATGCTGTTGGTGGGAATGTAAATTGGTATAACCACTATGGAAAACAGTGGTAGTTCCTCAAAAAATTAAAAGTGAAATTACCATGTGATTCAATAATTCCACTTCTGGGTATATATCCAAAAGATTTGAAAGCATGATCTTTCAGAGGTATTTGCACACTTATGTTCATAGCAGCATAATTCATGATAGCTAAGAAATAGCAGCAACTCAAATGTCCAACCACAGATGAAAGGATAAACAAAATGCAGTATACACATACAATGGAATATTAGTCAGCCTGAAAAAGAAAGTTCTGACACATGCTACCACGTGGATGAACCTTGAGGACATTATGTTAAGTGAAATAAGCCTGCCACAAAAAGAAGACAAATACTGTATGACTCTGTTTATATAAGGTAATTAGGGTAGTCTAATTCATGGAAACAAAGTAGAATGGTAGCTGACAGGGGTTGGGGGAGGGAGAAATAGGGAGTTGTTTAATGGGTTTAGAATTTCAGTTTTGCAAGGTGAAAAGAGTTCTAGATATTGATTGCACAACAGTGGGAATATAGTTAACACTATATATCTGCATGTTTAGAAATGGGTAAGATAGTCAATATTATGTTATGCGGTTTTTTTTTTCTTTTAATTTAATTAATTAATTTACTTTTGGCTGCGTTGGGTCTTTGTTGCTGCGCGCGGGCTTTCTCTAGTTGCGGTGAGCGGGGGCTGCTCTTCATTGCGGCGTGTGGGCTTCTCATTGCGGTGGCTTCTCTTGTTGCAGAGTACGGGCTTCAGTAGTTGTGGCACGCGGGCTCAGTAGTTTTGGTTCACAGGCTCTAGAACGTAGGCTCAGTAGTTGTGGCGCACGGGCTTAGTTGCTCCGCGGCACGTGGGATCTTCCTGGACCAGGGCTCGAACCTGTGTCCCCTGCATTGGCAGGCAATTCTTAACCACTGCACCACCAGGGAAGCCCCTATGCGTTTTGTTTTTTTTTTTTAACTACAATTTTAAAAAACCGTGAAAAGATAAAAAAGGTTATGAAAATATATATATAATAGGTACCATTCTGTCATTGAACTCCCATTTTGTGATAGGCATTGGCGCTTTCTGTATATTATCCTACTTAATCTTTATAATGACCGCACAATAACTATTGAATCAACGCTTGTTAGAGGATAATGGGGCCACGCTATTTTAGAATAAGTGAACCAGCACAGAGCACATTACAGTATTTTATCGGCGGGTCCTGACACCTAGTGGCGGTTGGTACCTGTAACACAAGACCCTTCAGAGTAGGCAGGCTAAATCAAGGGTCACATTTAGTGAAGTCCCTTCCAGAATTTAATGAGAACTGACTGTAAGAGTTTCAGTTTGGCAAGAAGTAGACACATTTATATTGAACCAGGTTTAAGGTGATTCACACAGCAGTGACTACATGTTTAGAGACCAGTAATAGAAACACTTAACATTGGGAATGCTGGAACACTGTGCTTGAAGAGAGATTATTATACTGCAGTCATGCCTTTGATGATGTGACCTTCACCAAACACTTTTTTTTTTTTTACCCTTCTTCACAATGTTAGATATTTTCTCGATTTCATTTTCTTTTGCTTAGTCATTTCTGTTTCTTTCCCCCTTTCTAACCATTCATTCATATGCCTGTCTACTTTGTCTTGTAAAACATCTGGCAGAACTGGTGGGTGGACTACTGACAGCTGAGAGGCTGGACTAAAAGGAAGGAAGCAAAGTGTAGCAAATCCATTCGAGATGAATCTTCAGATCAGTTAAATTAGCCTCAAAGGAAATTGATGGCTTTAAAGGCTGAATGTGTTAATTGGAAAAAGGTTTTAATCCTGCTAATTTAAACCAGGATTGAAGATGAAAGGTCCTAGACCCACAAATTATTTGCTAGGAGTTTCACTATGTTTTTACAGTGTTCATGCCCCTTAGTCTATTTCAAAGAGTGGTGAACAAAACCAGAAGCTTTTCTGTTTAACTTAGCATGAAAGGAATGGGGCTCCTAAGGTTGGTGCATGCCCTTCTCGGTATTAATGAATGGAATCTCAGACTCTTCTGTTCTCTCTAGGCACTTGGCAGACAGAAATGCTGAGCTTGAGCGAGTGAGCAGAATCTACCAAAACTTACAGGATGACTGGGAAAGGAGTGCTGTCATGAAGAAGCAGCGGGACCTGGAGGAGAAGGCTTTCGAGCGGTAGTACCTGATTGCACCTGAAGTTTTGTTCGCAGAGAAAATCCCCTCTGCATCTTGTTAGTTTCCTCTAATCCTGGGATGGCAGATAGGTTTTAAGTGTCAGCTTCAGTTTATTAGGGGTGGCTGCCTAGAGACCTTTGTGAGAGAAGAATTCTGGGTTCAGTGGGAAATACTGCTATGATATGTTAGAAATGTCTCTTGTGGACATGGGATGGAGAATGCTGTTGTTGCACGTTATATATTTGCCATCTCTGCCCTAATCTTTGCCTCTGTGTAGTAGCTTTATTTTCGCTTTGTGGAGGCTAGGGAGGCCTGGGGGTGTGGGGGGAGGAGGGTGGGAATTCTCTTTGGAGATAATTAGTTGGAAATAGGAAGAAAGTGTTTCTGTCTGAACACATCTGAGGCTTATGGGATGGTCTCGTAAGAGCAGAGTCAAGGGGTTGTGGGTAAGATTGGCAATTGGAAAAGTGAGATGCCCAACCAAGAACGTCTTCCTGACATGTATTATATCCATGCTCACTTTCCCCAGCTATCTATTTACAATCTAGAGTTGGGGAATCCAGATGTTTTGGAGAATTAACACTAACTTTGGAGAGGCAGCTAATCTTTGTGCCTTACTTTTCTTATTTCTAAGATGGGGAAAGTAAACATTTGCCTGGCTTGGCTAACACAGGAGTTTGGGGGATCAAATAAAGAGTTGGAAAATTATTACACTTTAAAAAATTAAAATACTTTACAAATGGAAGGTATGATTTCATAGAATGTTGAAAACTTGAAGAAACAAAGTCTATGCAATCAAATGTTATTAAAACCTGAATATACCAAAATAATATTTAAATTGCCAATTATCAGCGAATTTTTATCATAAAAAAATTGTTATGGTGGATCTTGATCTGAAACTCTCCTTTTCCTTTTAAATTTTAAGGCATTTCTCACCTCTCTTTCTAATGGGTAGAACCCATATTTTGTGACAATGAAAGTATGACAGATGATGTGGAAAATAAGTTCCAAAGGAGAAGTGAGGTTGTTTGGCCTAGGGAAGAGGAAGGGAAAGGGGAATTGGGTGTTTCAAGCCATTTTCTCAGTGTTGTGGGAAAGCAGGTAGAAGGCAATGAGATTAGTGTCAGGGAGATTTTAGTTGGATTTTGGAAGAAGGCTTGGCTAACATGGTGATAAAGGGTAGAGGAGACATGACATAACCTTGAGTGGCAGGATAGCCCAGGTGCTCCACGGACACGGCAGAGCAGACCTCTCACCTGAAGACCTAGGCCAAGTTGTGGGCAGGGACTCAAGTGGACAGCACGTAGGAAGGAGGAATTGATTGGCGTTAAAAAGAAAACAAAGCAGAAGCAAAAACAAGGTTCACATGTATGCAGTTAGTTCATGATACTCAGTCCCATCGCCAAGGCAAGCCAGGTAGGTCTTCCCCTGCCTACAGCCAAGATTGTCCTTTTTCTTTCTTTCTTTTTAGAAGTTTATTTTATTTTTATTTTCTTTATACAGCAAGTTCTTATTAGTTATCTATATTATACATACTAGTGTATATATGTCAATCCCAGTCTCCCAAGATTGTCCTTTTTCCTTTGAAGGCTGTCATCGATGCTCCTTTTTACAGAACCCCACCGTGCAGAAATTTTGACAACGTAGGGGAACACATCAGGGACTGTGCACATCCTGCACAATCAGGAAAAACTGTTGAAGTGGAAAACCAGTCACTGTCATCCCTTCATCTCTGCTTCTAGCTGCTTTCGTCCTCTTTTTCTACGTCTTCACTTCCTCTCCTGCCCTGAACTCTCCAGAGGCCTCTGGCCCCCTGGGACTTTCCATTGAAGTCTACGCTTCATTGTCTGCTGGGGTGTTAACTTAACCAGCAGCTTAATGGTTTGATCTCCCTCTCAAATGCTGTCTCCCGGGGAAGCCTGACAGGTAAAGGCGCATCCATGGGACAAAGCCGCAAATACTGAGGCTTTGGAGTCACCCTCCCATTCACGCTGACTGAGTGACCTTGGGCAAGTCCTGTGTTCTCTGAGGGTTTAGGTGGGTGTGGGGAGAGGGCTGGGCTCAGACTGTTGTGAAGGCACCACGCAGAGCCTTTTATTCACTAGGGAAGGAGGAGAAGCAGGAGATGCCCTGCCTGGGGCGAGCAGCAGGTAGCAGTGTGGAGGGGAGAGACTGCAGGCGGGAAATCACAGGTGGGCCGTAAGCTCCTGGAGGGCAGGGACCAGGTGTGACTTTTCTTTTGTATTCCTTCCATTGCACCGGCTTCCAGGCCAGGCACCCACTAAGGACTCGGGGACGCCAGCGAATGACCCCTTTTTCTGCCTCTCCACAGGGCCTCCAGCAAGCTCTTCCTCCTGGACCAGTGTGAGAAGTATCGGCGCTGCAAGCAGTGCCAGAGGCGACCCTCCAACGTGGGCAAGAGCAACCTGTGGCCCCTGAACAAGTACATGCACGGCTCGCAGCTGTTTGTATAAAACCCAACGTCTGGGCCTGCCTTTCCTAGAGAAAGTTTTTCTTTTTTAAACGTGCAGGGGTGATGGTGAAACTACATATTTGTACTTTAGAGGAAAAAAAAATTATTGTGCCATTTTGGTGCTTTCAGGGGTAGAGGGAATTCCTATGGACAGGTTCTCCCCACCTGTCCTCCTCCCATCCCGCCCCAGACAACCCTGCCGCAGTCAGGGCTGGGAGTCGCACCCAGCTTCATTCTGGTTGAGGGGGTATTGCTGACCCAGCCCTGCCACTGCCTCTGTGACTTTGTCTAAGAAATTTCATCTTTTCCTCACCTATAATGAAGTGTCATAATAAATACTTTCTACGTGTTTGGGCATAACGATTCATAGTGGTGACTTTTTCCTCGATTTTCCTCGATTTTTCTGGGGCTGGGGATGTGTGACCCTCCCAAAGGTAGGTTAGGCCATTTGCCTCCAGTGGCCAGTGCAATGCTTCTTGAATTTTCTAGCTGATAACACACCCGGGACTTGTTGGGACCTCAGGGAATATTTTTCCCTTGGTGATCTTCCGGCCAACCATTCCGCCATCCAGGCATTTCTGCACCACGATCGATTGTAGGTTTGTTGTGTCCTGTGAGGGGAGTCTGGCTGCCTTGCCAGGGTCCATCTTCTTCTCTCATTGCTTCCCTGGCATCCATTCTTAAGCTGTATGTGCGGTGGAAGAGGAATAGCTTCCTGTTGAGGGACTGATTTTCAGTTTAGGTATATGTGTTCTCAACCACAACTTGCTTCATTTGCCTTCACCCTTTGTCTTTCCTCTCCTTGCCCTGTCCTACCGCCTCAGGTGCAACAATTAACAAAGCAGAGTGATGTCTAGATTTCCGAGATATAAAAGCTGGGCAGAAAGTCCCTTAGACACTTTGCTTTCTGCCTGCCACATCGAGACATTGTTTTGCCCTAGTCCAGGTACAAAATAGGAATGTTTTGAGCCCTGAATGGTTAAGGGGAAAGTAGTCTACTCAAGTTGATATTGGGCAAATTTTGTTGCTAATGTTATCTTTTTCTATGGAAACAAGTATGCTCTCTGGTGACTGGAATTGTCTGGAACCTTCCCCCACCACTCCCTACATTACTACTTCCTTCCATTTCCTCAGAAGATCCCTCTATGCAGGTCCCATCCCCACCAAGCAATATTTAAAACAATAGCCTTTCCTCAGGACTGCTTGACTTGCTTGAAATTCATCCCTGCTACATCCTTGGAGTATTTCTCTGTCTCTAATATATAATAAATCACTATAATAGTATTGTATGAATATTTTTTAAAAATATAGACTGCCTTGTCAAAGAAAAAAAAGACTTTAGGCAATTTTGATATGTTTAGGTGGTGAAAAGATCTAACTTCATAGACATTTTTACCGTAGGGACTGACCTTATAATTTATTACCGTGGGTAGCAGTACTGACTCTTACTGTGTGCCAGGCACCAAGCTAGTGACCTGGAGATTAAGACCTCATCAGTCCCTGCCTGCCTTCAGAGCATTCACCATGTGGTGCAGAGGGGAGATGTGACTAGAAAATCTCCCTGTAACAAGGTAGATACCTGATAGCGCTTTGCATTTCTTGCTATGGAAGAGTAAGGTGGAGTCCTTGCAGTCAGGTTAGCCTGACAGGGAAAGCTTTTGGAAAAGATGAGACCTAAGCTGAGTTTTTAAGGAGAAATAGGAAATAGCTAGGTGAAGAGTGACAAGGGGTCGTGGCAACAAATGTCAAGGCCCTGTGCTCGGACTTCCCCAGCGGTCCAGTGGTTAAGACGCCATGCTTCCACTGCAGAGGGCCTGGGTTCGATCCCTGGTTGTGGAACTAAGATTCCCACATGCCGTGCAGCCAGAAAAAAAAAAAAAAAAAGCCCTGTGCTCCTGTCTATTGACGCTAAGATGGAGACATGGTTATGTGAGTTAGGTTATAAAACCTAATTTTAAAAAATCATTCAACCATTTTAAGAATCAAATTTTATTACAGTCTTTCATTAAAACAGTTGATTTCATACAATAAAGAATGCAGTCTTTTTTTTTTTTTTTTGAGCAAGTCTTCCTAATTTGATATCTTTTTCACTGATCTTAACTGCTAATATTGTTTTAGCTCAAACTTGTTATGAGGCCAGACTCAAATTAGAATGTCTTTTTCTAAATCACTTTGAATTACTATCAGCAAGCTCTGTCGTTTCTGGAACTACGGCACTGCCAGACCAGCTTAATGTATCAAAGGATTCCCAGTTTCAGTGGTTTTTAATGTTTTGGACAGTCATGGACTCTTTTGAGAATCTGATGGAAAATATGGACTCTTTCCTAAAAGTATGCACATTTTCATATACAATATTTTGCATGTAATTAGTGTTTTCCTAGATCACCTGGACCACAGATTAAGAACTCCTGCTCTAGATGGCTTTCCTTCAATGTTATAACAAGCTCAAGTTATCAAAAGTGAGCAAAGTGAAGGACTTTTTGCTTTTGAAAATGCCCTTTCAGTTCTAGAGAACTATGTCCACTTTTGCCTTCCTTTTTGATTCTTCATAAAAATAGTGAGATGAGAATTGGAATGGCTGTTAGAAAGCACATACTCCAGTAGTTTTCAAAACTTTTTGAGTAAGACTCAGTAAAGGAAATACATTTCATACTGAAACACAGGACCTATGCCCACACGTGTAATTGAGACAAAAGTTTTACAGGGTTATATTTACCCATCAGCAATGCATTTGGATAATTTCTATTTTATTTCATAAAATAATTTCTGATTAGACTGAACAAAATTGATTTAACAATCTACTAGTGTAAATAGATAATTTTCAGTTTGATAAACACAGTTTTAACCTAATTCTTCTCTCTCACAGTACTTCATAGTTTGCTGGAATTCATTAGTGGTTAAGATAGTATTATAATGCTATTCGACCAGGGGATTGAGGAATGTTTAGGCCCAATCTTTTCGTAACCAGACCGTCTTGTTCTGAGGTACCCCAAGAAACTAAGGTAACTATTTGCCCCACCTTGTTAAAATCTGCTGGAGAATGTTGATCTTTTATTTATTTATTTATTAAGTATTTATTTAGAGCAAGCAAAATCTTGACGTTCAGGATGCAAGTGCCATCTCACCTTCTGTGGGTAGTAGTTGTGATGTCAGTTCAATTCTCAAAGTCTGTGTTTCTTTGGATCTGTTTTTCATGTGTGCCGCTTGGGAGTAAACCTGAGACTTGTAGTGATTCGTACACAGAATTAGGGGATCTTTTTCTCCAGCTTTCTCCTCTCTGGAATTCCTTTCACATTCTCCAGTCTCTTATTCCCAGTCGTCTGGCTTTAAAGCCAGAGTTTTTCTTGGAGTTTTAGCTCCCTTCACTCTCTCAAAGGGGAGCTAGTGGATGACAAGACAGAAACAAATAACAGAGATTCCTCCCACACTCGTCTGACCAGGGGTTCCCTTTCCCTGCTTCCTCTGGCCAGGAAGACAGGACCTCTCAGGGTCTTGAGAATCTGATGGAAAATATGGTGCTTGAATGCCACCACCACTGCTATTCCTGCTGCCACTGTGCAGCTTTGTGACTGCAGTTGGTCTTGGGGTATACCAGGGAGGGGGAGAAAAGGGAAAAAAGGGCTTTCCCTCTATACTCTAGCTCATACGGAACCCTTTTCCTGCTTCTCTGGCTAGAAAGAGGGGGTTTCTCTTGAGTTTAGGCTTTCTGTGTCGTTCTGGATCTTAGGTTGCCCTCAGGTCAAACCAGAAGAGGAATAAATTCACCAGTAAATTCGTCACTATGCCAGTCATTCTTCAGGTTTTGATTTATTTATACAATCCCCCTGCGAGTGTTTCCTTTTCAGAGTCCTCAGGTAGTTGCTTTTTATAATCTGTTCAGTTACATCAGTTGAAGAGAAATGCTGTAGTGCCCTTACTCCATCTTGGCCAGCACCAGAAGCATTTTATTTTGGTTTTGAGTCTTTATTTTTCTTCATTTCCCCTTTTCCCCAAATCAGGTGGTACCTCAGTCCTTTCATTTATATTTTATTAGTTAGGATAGCACTTTAACAGAGATCAAATACTAGTAGCTTAACCAAGACAGAAGTGCCTTTTTCTCTCAAGAAACAGTCTAGAAGTACATAGACCCAGACAGTAGGGTGGCTCTACTAGCTTCTCCTGTGGTTTCCACCACTGGGTCAAGGCAACTGCTCCAGGTATCATCTCCTAACTAGCAAGTAGGAAGAAGAGGGCAGGGGAGCAAGTGTGCTTTTTTTTTTTTTTTTTTTTTAAAGTAGTATAACCTGGAAGTGGTACCATTATTTCTGTCCATGTCCCATTGGCCAAAATTTAATCACATGGCCACACCATGCTGCAAGGGAGCTTGGGGAATGAAGTCTCTAGCTTGGTGGCCGTGTGTGTAGTGAAATACTCAGGGAATGCTGGTACTAAATATGAGGGAAATGGATGGTAGTGGACAACTGCCAGTCTGCCATATCCTGAAATTTTGGGGGGAAGAATCTACAAAATACCTAACAATGCTAGCTAAGATATTTTTTAAAATCTTAAAAAAATGTAAAGCTGCAAAAGAAGTCTCTAGAGGCAAACACAAAGTGGGAATTCAGAGAAGCAAGCATCAGCCAATTACCTATGATCAAAGCCTTTTAAATTAATGCTAGAGATAAATTTTTATTTTTGAAATAATTTCAAACTTACAGGGAAGATAAAAGAATGGTAAAAATATCACCCCCCCCATCCGCATAACTAAGTAAGAGCAAGTTGCTGACATATGCCCTATCACTTCTGAATACTTTAGAGCATAATGCCTTACAAATAGGGATATTCTCCCATAAAACCACAATATAACCACCCAAATCAGAAAATTAACACTCATTTACCATACAATCCAAAAACTCAATTAAAATTTTGCCAGTTGTCCCAGTAATGTCCTTTTAAGCAAAAAGATCCAATCTATGATCATGTGTAACATTTAGCTGATATTATTTTCTAATCTCCTTCAATGTGGAACAGTCCTCAGCCTTTACTTGACTTTCATGGCTGACACTTTTGAAGATTTCAGTCCTTCCATTTGGATGTATGATTTTCCATCATGATAAAATTCCAGTAATGTATTTTTTTTTTCAGGAATATCACAGATGTGATGCTAGGTTCCTTGCACTCCATTATATCAGGTGGTACGCAGTTCAGTCTGTCCCATTACTGGTCACGATAACTTTGATCATTTGATTAAGTGATGCTTGCCAGGTTTACCACTATCAAGTTGTTTTTTTTCTTTTGTAACTAATTGGCATTTCATGGTAGGTATTTTGAAAGTAATATCCCATTCCTCATCGAGTTTCATCCACTAGTTTTAGCATCTATTGATGTTTCTTTGCTAAATGCATAATTATGATGATGATTGCTAAATATAGACTTTTCTAATTTCACCATTGCTGCTACTTTATTAGCTGGCATTCTACTATAAGGCAAAGTGTCTTCTTCTCCCTATTTATTTATTTATAGCAGTATAGACTTATTATTTATTTACTTACTTATTCAATGACTAATAATCCAGTCCTATCATTGATATAAAAATCGTGATCAGTGGGAGCTCTTTAAGCTGGCTTCTATGTTTTTTGTTTTGTTTTAAATAATTAAAAAAAAAAACTTAGAATGGTTTTAGAGAGTTCCTTGTGCACTCCTCACCCAGTTTCCCCCATTGTTAACATCTGTTTCTATGATACATCTTTCATAACTAAGGAATCAACATTGGTAGTTTACCATTAATTAAACTTCACACTTTATTCAGGTTTCACTTGTTTTACCCTAATGTCCTTTTGCTGTTCCAAGATCCCATCTAGGATACCGTATTTCATTTAGTTGTCAGGTTTCTTTAGCTTCCTTTGGTCTGTGCTCTTTTTGGTCTATGTCCTTTTGTCATATTTCTATCGTTTTTTGAACACTTCCATAACTTTGTCATATTAAGATGTTCCAGGCTACTCATATTTTTTTCTGCCCTACCTCTGGAATCAGCCATTTCCCCAAGGAGATTTTTTTTTTTTTTCACATCTTTATTGGAGTATAATTGCTTTACAATGGTGTGTTAGTTTCTGCTTTATAACAAAGTGAATCAGTTATACATATACATATATCCCCATATCTTTTCCCTCTTGTGCCCAAGGAGACTTTTTTAATGGAGAATGGTATTAACAAACCATGATCTGAGTGCTATTGTTCTCATCTTTGCTATTGGGTTGTCATTGCTTCAGGCCCTCTCTGCTCTCTGTAGATAAAGCTGAGGAATTTACACACACACACACACACTCATACTCATCTATATTTCTATATCTATATATTGAAATGATGACTTCACAGAGATACAACCAATTCCAACCCAAACTCCTACAACAAATTGTACATTTTTTCCCTTTCCATATTTGTAACTCCTGTCTGACAGTGAGGTGCCTGATTCCCATTATTCTCAATGTATTACTGGATAAACTCTTATGTAATCTTACTGGATAAACCCTTATGTAATCTCTGATCACCACTGCTGTCCCTCTATGTACGTGTCCTCTGCACCCTGCTTGGGCTCTGACAGCTGGTACTAGGCTGCAACTACCACCCCCGTCCCTTGCTTGAATGTCCTCCTCACCCTCTCCCCCAACTCCAGTATCTTCTGTATCCGCACCTACTGCACAGACAACTACGTTGCTCCCCTCCATGTAGTGGACTGAGTTATTAAAGAAGAAATGAAGGATGGAAGAAAGAAGAGCAAAGAAGGAAGGAAGAGGAAAAAAGGAAGAAATAGGGCTTTATTGTTATGGGCCAAGTATAGGCCAGGAAACAAAGCCTAGACATTTTAGAAAATTCTAAAGCTGTTAGAAAGGAAACCTGAAGACAAGGAATATCTTCAAAGGGCTGAGAAAATAAATGTCAATGTAGAATTGTGTACTCAGTGGAACTATTAGAAATGAAAGCAAAATAAAAGAATTTCAGAAAAAAAAGTTTATTAAAAGAAAAGAAAAAGCAAAAAAAGTCTACCAACAATAAAATGTATTTTTCAACAGTGAGAGAATGCATATTTTCAAGATTATATAAAATATCAAAGTTGATCATGTAATAGGAACTAAAGGAACCTCCAAAAGATGCTCTTAGATAAGGGAGAATAATCTTAGAAGAAAGAGTTGAGATGCAAGAAGAAATAGCGAGCAAAGAAATTGCTGACATATTGGGCAAATTTAAACAAACACTGATTTTCATAAACAGTGTAATTTGTGGGGTTAAAAAATACTTGACAACATTAATAGTTAAAGCATGTTGAGTTCCTTCAAGAGGTGGGAAAAGATTTTTAAAAAAATTTATTTGGCTGCGTTGGGTCTTAGTTGCAGCATGCGGGATCTTCGTTGTGGCATGTGGGCTCTTCATTGAGGCATGTAGGCTTCTCTCTAGTTGTGGCGAGCTGCCCTAGAGCACGCGGGCTCAGTAGTTGTGGCACGTGGGACTCTCTAGTTCTGGTGCATGGGCTCCACAGCACGTGGGCTCAGTAGTTGCGGTGCGTGGGCTCTAGAGTGCGCAGGCTTAGTTGCCCCACGGCACGTGGGATCTTAGTTCCCCGACCAGGGATTGAACCCATGTCCTCTGCATTGGGAGGTGGATTCTTAACCACTGGACCACCAGGGAAGTCCCGGGAAAAGATTTTGAATGTTTGAATTTTTCTAAGCCATTTAAGTACTGAAAGTATAGAAATAAGGTATATAATAAGACATACATATTAGAGAGAGAGACTCTAGATCCAGAATTCCAGAATTCCAATCTCAGCCCTGCCAATCACTAGCCATGTGACCTTGGGCAAATAACTTTTCTGTGCCCAGGGTTTAAAAGTTTTTTTCATCAGAACAATGGAAATAATACTAGTATCTAATTCATAGGGTTGTTGTATCAAATGAAATTATGTAAACCTATTTAGATTTAGAACAGTGTCTAAACTATAATAACTGCTAAGAAGTTTTAACCACAATTACAAATTTCCAAAACAGTGGAAGGAAAATATGGATTTAGGGGAGGAAAAATCTTAATCCAAAAAAAATCAAAAGATAAAAAAAGAAATATAGACATAGGTCAACTAGCACAAAATATGAGCAAAAACAGATACAGAGATAGCAATAACATTGTAATATAAAATAATAAGACAATATAATGTAATAAAATAATGTAAATGGACGAAGTTCTTCAGTAAAGACAAAGTTGGTCAGACCGAATTGAAAAAAAGCCTAGCAACATGACA
This sequence comes from Balaenoptera ricei, assembly GCF_028023285.1. Classification (NCBI taxonomy): domain Eukaryota; kingdom Metazoa; phylum Chordata; class Mammalia; order Artiodactyla; family Balaenopteridae; genus Balaenoptera; species Balaenoptera ricei. Next base: position 49,241,428 of record NC_082646.1, on the reverse strand, counting down.
CGTCTAAAACACGAAGCCGGTGGAGGAAGACATAGCAGAGTCAATGGGCGGGATTCTTCCACTACCTTCCCTTTCCCGCCCGTTTTGGCCCCACTCCGTCTCTCTTCAGCCTCTTCCAGGCTTTGTCCCCCCCACCATTCCCATCCTCAAGTACGTCCTCAGACTCTTTCCTCCCCAGCAGGAGGCGGGGAGGCGAGAAGTCTCAAGCCGCATCCCTTCTCCCTACGCCAACCACCTCACTCCCCGCGGCGGCCGTGGTGACGTCTGCGAGGGGCGGGCCCCACGCCCTCGCTCTCAGGTTCTTGGCCCGCCCCGCCGCGATGGGCGAAGAGGACGCACGTCACGCCGGCTATAAAAGGCTGGGCTTGTGACGCAAGAGAGCTTCGGCGCGCGCGGATTGGCTCTCCCGAGGCAGGCGCTCGCTAGAGCTCGGAGCTCCGTCGCAGCCGCCGCTCCGCGACGATCACTACAGCTCCCTTCTCAGCAGCCGACGCCACCGCCGCCTGTGCCACGGAACCGGCTGTATGATTAGGCCACAGTCTTTAATGAGTAAGCTAACTCCTTCCTGTGGTGTTCTTGGTCACGCATTTATGGAGTATCTGAAGGGCCCCGGAGAGTACTGCCAGGCACAGCACGACCTCTATGAGGACAAGTGAACTGTAGAAATTCATTGCTACTCCACCAGGAAGCCCCCATAGGCGCGGTCATCCTGGACACAGAAGTGTGGGATTGATATCATCAGAGCATTTTACAAGAATTACGACCTGGATGGGGTAAACCTCTGTGCTCTTTCTTTCCATTGACTCAGTATTACTGAACTGAAGGATGGCTTCTTGTTAGGAGGTTCATTTCATTTCCTGTTACTCCCAATTGCATATCCAGAGCATTGAGAATTTCGAGTGGGGCATATTGGAGTAGATTTCAGTTTCTTTACATCATTTCTGCATTCAAAAATTTAATTTTTTTTTTCGTAGCCGTATCGAGTTTTTGTTTTGTTTTGTTTTGTTTTAAAACTAAATTAACATGGCTCCACTGAACGGCCCAGCCCCTGTGTAGGTCACATACAGGAACATGAGATTTCTTATTACACACAATCCAACCAGTGCAACCTTAAACAAATTTATAGAGGACCTTAAGAAATACGGAGTTACCACAACAGAAAGAGTATGTGAAGCAACTTATGACACTGCTCTTGTGGAGAAAGAAGGTATCCAGGTTCTGGATTGGCCCTTTGATGATGGTTCATCACCCTCTAACCAGATTGTTGATGACTGGTTAAGTCTTTTAAACATTAAATTTCATGAAGAACCTGGTTGTTGCATTGCTGTTCACTGTGTTGCAGGTCTTGGGAGAACTCCAGTGCTTGTTGCCCTGGCACTAATTGAAGGTGGAATGAAAAATGAAGATGCAGTACAGTTTATAAGACAAAAGCGGCGTGGAGCTTTTAACAGTAAGCAACTTTTGTATTTGGAGAAATACCGTTCTAAAATGCGGCTGCACTTCAAAGACTCTAGTGGTCATAGAAACAACTGTTGCATTCAATAAAACTTGGCTGCCTCATGCTGTTGCCTTGGAAGTCAAACTTGAGGCAGGACTTAATTTATCGTACATATTAGCCAACATAATAGGCTTAATGAATGACAAGTCTAACGAAGCTTCCATAGGAATACTGAAAAGCCACAAGCTTGACAGAATTGCAGCCTCTCTGTTTGGCTTACTACTATCCCCATGCCAGAAACAATATATAAGAAATTGAGAGATTAGGTGCCAAAATACTCAGCACAGTACTTGTATATTTTTAGTATCATACAGAATTAAAATCCTAGGAATTAGGAACAGCACTGTAAACCATATGTGGTTTATTCCTCCAGTCATCTCAAACATTGCAAGTAAGACCTATATGGTTATTTGCTCCTTTATGTTTACCACCCCACACATGTACCAGTATACATCAGGTTTGTGTAACAAGTGATTTTGTTGAATTTTTTTTTTTTTATGATTATTGTAATATATTTATTTTAAGTCTTCTTCTTACCTACCTTACTCAGTTTTTTTTAAACATCTTTATTGAAGTATAATTGCCTTACAATGGTGTGTTAGCTTCTGCTTTATAACAAAGTGAATCAGTTATACATATACAATATGTTCCCATTTCTCTTCCCTCTTGCATCTCCCTCCCTCCCACCCTCCCCATCCCACCCCTCTAGGTGGTCACAAAGCACTGAGCTGATCTCCCTGTGCTATGCGGCTGCTTCCCACTAGCTATCTATTTTACATTTGGTAGTGTATATATGTCCATGACACTCTCTTACCCTGTCACATCTCACCCCACCCCCTCCCCATATCCTCAAGTCCATTCTCTAGTAGGTCTGTGTCTTTATTCCCGTCTTGCCACTAGGTTCTTCATGGCCTTTTTTTTTTTTTTTTCCTTAGATTCCGTATATATGTGTTAGCATACTGTATTTGTTTTTCTCTTTCTGACTTACTTCACTCTGTATGACAGACTCTAACTCCATCCACCTCATTACAAATACCTCCATTTCATTTCTTTTTATGGCTGAGTAATATTCCATTGTATATATGTGCCACATCTTCTTTATCCATTCATCTGTCGATGGACATTTAGGTTGCTTCCATGTCCTGGCTATTGTAAATAGAGCTGCAATGAACATTTTGGTACATGACTCTTTTTGACCTATGGTTTTCTCAGGGTATATGCTCAGTAGTGGGATTGCTGGGTCGTATGGTAGTTCTATTTGTAGTTTTTTAAGGAACCTCCATACTGTTCTCCATAGTGGCTGTATCAATTTACATTCCCACCAACAGTGCAAGAGAGTTCCCTTTCCTCCACACCCTCTCCAGCATTTATTGTTTCTAGATTTTTTGATGATGGCCATTCTGACCGGTGTGAGATGATATCTCATTGTAGTTTTGATTTGCATTTCTCTAATGATTAATGATGTTGAGCATTCTTTCATGTGTCTGTAGGCCATCTGTATATCTTCTTTGGAGAAATGTCTATTTAGGTCTTCAGCCCATTTTTGGATTGGGTTGTTTGTTTTTTTGTTATTGAGCTGCATGAGCTGCTTGTAAATCTTGGAGATTAATCCTTTGTCAGTTGCTTCATTTGCAAATATTTTCTCCCATTCTGATGGTTGTCTTTTGGTCTTGTTTATGGTTTCCTTTGCTGTGCAAAAGCTTTTAAGTTTCATTAGGTCCCATTTGTTTATTTGTGTTCTTATTTCCATTTCTCTGGGAGCTGGGTCAAAAAGAATCTTGCTGTGATGTATGTCATAGAGTGTTCTGCCTATGTTTTCCTCTAAGAGTTTGATAGTGTCTGGCCTTACACTTAGGTCTTTAATCCATTTTGAGTTTATTTTTGTGCATGGTGTCAGGGAGTGTTCTAATTTCATACTTTTACATGTACCTGTCCAATTTTCCCAGCACCACTTATTGAAGAGGCTGTCTTTTCTCCACTGTATATGCTTGCCTCCTTTATCAAAGATAAGGTGACCATATGTGTGTGGGTTTATCTCTGGGCTTTCTATCCTGTTCCATTGATCTATATTTCTGTTTTTGTGCCAGTACCAAACTGTCTTGATTACTGAAGCTTTGTAGTGTAGTCTGAAGTCAGGGAGCCTGATTCCCCCAGCTCCATTTTTCGTTCTCAAGATTGCTTTGGCTATTCGGGGTCTTTTGTGTTTCCATACAAATTGTGAAATTTTTTGTTCTACTTCTGTGAAAAATGCCAGTGGTAGTTTGATAGGGATTGCATTGAATCTGTAGATTGCTTTGGGTAGTAGAGTCATTTTCACAATGTTGATTCTTCCAATCCAAGAACATGGTATATCACTCCATCTGTTGGTATCATCTTTAATTTCTTTCATCAGTGTCTTATAGTTTTCTGCATACAAGTCTTTTGTCTCCGTAGGTAGGTTTATTCCTAGGTATTTTATTCTTTTTGTTGCAATGGTAAATGGGAGTGTTTCCTTAATTTCTCTTTCAGATTTTTCATCATTAGTGTATAGGAATGCAAGAGATTTCTGTGCATTAATTTTGTATCCTGCTACTTTACCAAATTCATTGATTAGCTCTAGTAGCTTTCTGATAGCATCTTTAGGATTCTCTATGTATAGTATCATGTCATCTGCAAATAGTGACAGGTTTACTTCTTCTTTTCCAATTTGGATTCCTTTTATTTCTTTGTCTTCTCTGATTGCTGTGGCTAACACTTCCAAAACTATGTTGAATAATAGTGGTGAGAGTGGGCAACCTTGTCTTGTTCCTGATCTTAGTGGAAATGGTTTCAGTTTTTCACCATTGAGGACAATGTTGGCTGTGGGTTTGTCATATATGGCCTTTATTATGTTGAGGAAAGTTCCCTCTATGCCTACTTTCTGGAGGGCTTTTATCATAAACGGGTGTTGAATTTTGTCGAAAGGTTTCTCTGCATCTATTGAGATGATCATATGGTTTTTCTCCTTCAATTTGTTAATATGGTGTATCACATTGATTGATTTGCGTATGTTGAAGAATCCTTGCATTCCTGGGACAAACCCCACTTGATCATGGTGTATGATCCTTTAAATGTGCTGTTGGATTCTGTTTGCGAGTATTTTGTTGAAGATTTTTGCATCTATGTTCATCGGTGATATTGGCCTGTAGTTTTCTTTCTTTGTGACATCTTTGTCTGGTTTTGGTATCAGGGTGATGGTGGCCTCGTAGAATGAGTTTGGGAGTGTTCCTCCCTCTGCAATATTTTGGAAGAGTTTGAGAAGGATAGGTGTTAGCTCTTCTCTAAATGCTTGATAGAATTTGCCTGTGAAGCCATCTGGTCCTGGGCTTTTGTTTGTTGGAAGGTTTTTAATCACAGTTTCAATTTCAGTGCTTGTGATTGGTCTGTTCATATTTTCTATTTCTTCCTGGTTCAGTCTCGGCAGTTTGTGCATTTCTAAGAATCTGTCCATTTCTTCCAGGTTGTCCATTTTATTGGCATAGAGTTGCTTGTAGTAATCTCTCATGATCTTTTGTATTTCTGCAGTGTCAGTGCTTACTTCTCCTTTTTCATTTCTAATTCTATTGATTTGAGTCTTTTCCCTTTTTCTCTTGATGAGTCTGGCTAATGGTTTATCAATTTTGTTTATCTTCTCAAAGAACCAGCTTTTAGTTTCATTGATTTTTGCTATTGTTTCCTTCATTTCTTTTTCATTTATTTCTGACCTAATCTTTATGATTTCTTTCCTTCTGCTGGCTTTGGGTTTTTTTTGTTCTTCTTTCTCTAATTGCTTTAGGTGCAAGTTTAGGTTGTTTATTCGAGATGTTTCCTGTTTCTTGAGGTACGCTTGTATTGCTATAAACTTCCCTCTTAGCACTGCTTTTGCTGCGTCCCATAGGTTTTGGGTCGTCGTATCTCCATTGTCATTTGTTTCTAGGTATTTTTTGATTTCCCCTTTGATTTCTTCAGTGATCACTTCGTTATTAAGTAGTGTATTGTGTAGCCTCCATGTGTTTGTATTTTTTACAGATCTTTTCCTGTAATTGATATCTAGTCTCATAGCGTTGTGGTCGGAAAAGATACTTGATACGATTTCAATTTTCTTAAATTTACCAAGGCTTGATTTGTGACCCAAGATATGATCTATCCTGGAGAATGTTCCATGAGCACTTGAGAAAAATGTGTATTCTGTTGTTTTTGGGTGGAATGTCCTATAAATATCAATTAAGTCCATCTTGTTTAATGTATCATTTAAAGCTTGTGTTTCCTTATTTATTTTCATTTTGGATGATCTGTCCATTGGTGAAAGTGGGGTGTTAAAGTCCCCTACTATGATTGTGTTGCTGTCGATTTCCCCTTTTATGGCTGTTAGTATTTGCCTTATGTATTGAGGTGCTCCTATGTTGGGTGCATAAATATTTACAATTGTTATACCTTCCTCTTGGATCGATCCCTTGATCATTATATAGTGTCCTTCTTTGTCTCTTGTAATAGTCTTTATTTGAAAGTCTATTTTGTCTGATATGAGAATTGCTACTCCAGCTTTCTTTTGATTTCCATTTGCATGGAATATCTTTTTCCATCCCCTCACTTTCAGTCTGTATGTGTCTCTAGGTCTGAAGTGGGTCTCTTGTAGACAGCATATATATGGGTCTTGTTTTTGTATCCATTCAGCCAGCCTGTGTCTTTTGGTGGTAGCATTTAATCCATTTACATTCAAGGTAATTATCGATACGTATGTTCCTATTCCCATTTTCTTAAATGTTTTGGGTTTGTTATTGTAGGTGTTTTCCTTCTCTTGTGTTTCTTGCCTAGAGAAGTTCCTTTAGCATTTGTTGTAAAACTGGTTTGGTGGTGCTGAACTCTCTCAGCTTTTGCTTGTCTGTAAAGGTTTTAATTTCTCCATCACATCTGAATGAGATCCTTGCTGGGTAGTTTTAGGTTGTAGGTTTTTCTCCTTCATCACTTTAAGTATATCCTGCCACTCCTTCTGGCTTGCAGAGTTTCTGCTGAAAGATCAGATGTTAACCTTATGGGGATTCCCTTGTGTGTTATGTGTTGTTTTTCCCTTGCTGCTTTTATTATGTTTTCCTTATATTTAATTTTTGACAGTTTGATTAATATGTGTCTTGGCGTGTTTCTCCTTGGGTTTATCCTGTATGGGACTCTCTGTGCTTCCAGGACTTGATTAACTATTTCCTTTCCCATATTAGGGAAGTTTTCAACTATAATCTCTTCAAATATTTTCTCAGTCCCTTTCTTTTACTCTTCTTCTTCTGGGACCCCTATAATTCGAATGTTGGTGCGTTTAATGTTGTCCCAGAGGTCTCTGAGACTGTCCTCAGTTCTTTTCATTCTTTTTTCTTTATCCTGCTCTGCAGTAGTTATTTCCACCATTTTATCTTCCAGGTCACTTATCCTTTCTTCTGCCTCAGTTATTCTGCTATTGATCCCATCTAGAGTATTTTTAATTTCATTTATTGTGTTTTTCATCGTTGCTTGGTTCCTCTTTAGTTCTTCTACGTCCTTGTTAAATGTTTCTTGCATTTTGTCTATTCTATTTCCCAGATTTTGGATCATCCTTACTATCATTATTCTGAATTCTTTTTCAGGTAGACTACCTATTTCCTCTTCATTTGTTAAGTCTGGTGTGTTTTGACCCTGCTCCTTCATCTGCTGTGTGTTTTTCTGTCGTCTCATTTTGCTTATCTTACTGTGTTCGGGGTCTCCTTTTCACAGGCTGCAGGTTCGTAGTTCCTGTTGTTTTTGGTATCTGTCCCCAGTGGCTAAGGTTGGTTCAGTGGGTTGTGTAGGCTTCCTGGTGGAGGGAACTAGTGCCTGAGTTCTGGTGGATGAGGCTGGATCTTGTCTTTCTGGTGGGCACGTCCACGTCTGGTGGTGTATTTTGGGGTGTCTGTGGCCTTATTATGATTTTAGGCAGCCTCTCTGCTAATGGATGGGGCTGTGTTCCTGTCTTGCTAGTTGTTTGGCATAGGGTGTTCAGCACTGTAGCTTGCTGGTCATTGAGTGATGCTGGGTCTTGATGTTGAGATGGAGATCTCTGAGAGATTTTTGCCGTTTGGTATTACGTGGAGCTGGGAGGTCTCTTGTGGACCAGTGTCCTGAAGTTGGCTCTCCCACCTCAGAGGTACGGCCCTGATGCCTGGTTGGAGCACCAAGAGCCTTTCGTCCACACGGCTCAGAGTAAAAGGGAGAAAAAATAGAAAGAAAGAAAGAAAGAGGCTATAATATAGTGAAGTAAAATAAAGCTATTATAAAGCAAAGCTATACAGACAAAATCTCACCCAGAAGCATATACATATACACTCACAAAAAAAGGAACAGGGGAAAAATTAATATATCCTGCTCCCAAAGTCCACCTCCTGAATTTGGGATGATTCGTTGTCTATTCAGGTATTCAACAGATGCAGGCACATCAAGTTGTTTGTGGAGCTTTAATCTGCTGCTTTTGAGGCTGCTGGGAGAGATTTCCCTTTCTCTTCTCTGTTCGTACAGCTCCTGGGGTTCAGCTTTGGATTTGGACCCGCCTCTGCATGTAGGTCGCCTGAGGGTGTCTATTCCCCACCCAGACAGGACAGGGTTAAAGGAGCAGCTGCTTTGGGGGCTCTGGCTCACCCAGGCCGCGGGGAGGGAGGGGTACAGAGGAGGCGGGGTGAGCCTGCGGCGGCAGAGGCCGGCGTGACGTTGCAGCAGCCTGAGGTGTGCCGTGCGTTCTCCCGGGGAAGTTGTCCCTGGATCACGGGACCCTGGCAGTGGCAGGCTGCACAGGCTCTCGGGAGGGGCGGTGTAGAGAGTGACCTGTGCTCGCACACAGGATTTTTGGAGGCGGCAGCAGCAGCCCCAGCGTCTCACGCCCGTCTCTGGGGTCCGCGCTGATCGCCGCGGCTCGCGCCAGTCTCTGGAGTTCGTTTAGGCGGCGCTCTGAATCCCCTCTCCTCGCGCACCAGGAAACAAAGAGGCAAGAAAAAGTCTCTGGCCTCTTCGGCAGCTGCAGACTTTTTCCCAGTCTCCCTCCCAGCCAGCTGTGGTGCGCTAACCCCTTCAGGCTGTGTTCACTCCGCCAACCCCAGTCCTCTCCCTGCGATCCGAGTGAAGCTGAGCCTCAGCTCCCAGCCCCACCTGCCCCGGCGGGTGAGCAGACAAGCCTCTCGGGCTGGTGAGCGCTGCTCGGCACCGAGCCTCTGTGCGGGAGTCTCTCCGTTTTTTCCTCTGCGCCCCTGTTGCTGTGGGATCCGCGCTGATAGCCGCGGCTTGCGCCCGCCTCTGGGATCCGCGCTGATAGCCGCGGCTTGCGCCCGCCTCTGGGATCTGCGCTGATAGCCGCGGCTCGCGCCCATCTCTGAAGTTCGTTTAGGCGGCGCTCTGAATCCCCTCTCCTCGCGCACCAGGAAACAGGGAAGAAAAAGTCTCTTGCCTCTTCGGCAGCTGCAGACTTTTTCCTGGACTCCCTCCCGGCTAGCTGTGGTGCACTAACCCCTTCAGGCTGTGTTCACTCCGCCAACCCCAGTCCTCTCCCTGCGATCCGACTGAAGCCCGAGCCTCAGCTCCCAGCCCCGCCCGCCCCAGCGGGGGAGCAGACAAGCCTCTCGGGCTGGTGAGTGCTGGTCGGCGCCGAGCCTCCATGCGGGAATCTCTCCGCTTTGCCCTCCGCACCCCTGTGGCTGCGCTCTCCTCCGTGGCTCCAAAGCTTACCCCCTCTGCCACCCGCAGTCTCCGCCCGCGAAGGGGCTTCCTAGTGCGTGGAAATCTTTCCTCCTTCACAGCTCCCTCCCACTGGTGCAGGTGCCATCCCTATTCTTTTGTCTCTGTTATTTCTTTTTTCTTTTGCCCTACCCAAGTACGGGGGGAGTTTCTTGCCTTTTGGGAGGTCTGACGTTTTCTGCCAGCGTTCAGTGGGTGTTCTGTAGGAGCAGTTCCACGTGTAGATGTATTTCTACTGTATCTGTGGGAAGGAAGGTGATCTCCGCATCTTACTCTTCCGCCATCTTCTCTCCTCGATTTTGTTGAATTCTTACCAAGACTTATGGTGATTATTTAATGCCTTTCTATAAATCTCATTTTGTGCTGTTATGAAAACCTCCAGTTTGAAAAAAATCACACATGTCTGGTTGAAAGTTCATGTAAAATATACATCTTACAGAAGCATATGTGTGTAATATCTTCAGACAAAAAAGCCTAACAGTTACTTTGTTTACACTTGGGATGCAGTTTTAGAGGGGAGGGCCTGAAGACAGAATGGAAAGAGGCTATGGAATATTTTTAGGATTCCATACTAGAAATTCCATGTTCTCTTTGTCTTGTGCAGGATGTACAGAATAGGTGCTTTTATTTAGTAAACTTTAAAGGTAAAGATACTTTGTAGCAAAAATATTTCAAAAATTTCTGAAGTTCTTATAATTCTTCGCCATACCTATTGGAAGTTATTAACTATTATTTTTGTTTTAAGTGTGATATTTTTTTCTTTGTCTTTCCAACCAAAACAGAAGAGGATTTCTACTAATGAACTGATCAGACATCTAATATTTTATATGATTTTGAACTGTGTAACTTAATAGTTGGATATTTGATACTTTGTTTTATTATGTAATTGATAAAATGGTATGTATTTGTGTTAGTTCAACCATATATTCATAGTGTCTGGGAATGTAGTTCTCTGGGAGAAATAATTTGTCAGTATACCATTCTCCAACTAGTACAAGAACTTAAACATCTAAATAATGAATTATAGGAGAGAGACAGAGACAAACTAAGCAAGATGGTATAGCTGTTTTAATATTAGTAAAAGTAGAAGCAAAGGCGTTACTAGAGATAAAGAAAATCATTACTTAAAGTTTCAAAAGTTTCAATTCACCAGGAAGTTACAACAATTCTAAATTTTATGTATCAAATAACATTGGTTCAAAATCCATAAAGCAAATATGGAGAGAACTACAAGGAAAATAGACAAGTTTACCATAGTGTTAAGTTTTACTATTTTTCTTCCAGAAGCAGATCAAGTAGACAAAAATCAGTAAGGCTATAGATTTGAACAAAACAATTAACAAGTTTGATCCCATGAACATAAGAGGGCATTGCATCCAACAGTGAGAATCCATATTTTTTTCAGAGTACATGAAATATTTTATTAAATTTGACTATATATTAGATCATAAATAATTTCATCAAAATTCTAAAATATTTGAATAACACAAGTAAGTTTTCTGACTACAATTAAGTTAGGGAAAAAAAGTTAGTATCATTTGGAATTTTGAAAATCTGTGTCTAGAGACTTCCACTTCTAGATAGGATGTAGTAGGTCATGGCAGCCCAACACCCTCCCTGCAACATCCAGAAAAATATGGATAAATTACAAAAATCATATGTTTAAAGACATATGAGAGCTGTGAAAGCAGCAAGGACTAGATGAATAGAAATTCCAGAGAGGAAGGAGCTCTCCTGAGGTGAGTGGCCTTTTTGTTTGCTGGGGGTATTTACCGATTCTGGACATAGACTAAGGATCTGGCTTTGTTCTTGCAGAGGGTCTCTACTGAGGGAAAGAGAAACCCAGCAAGGCTTTAGATGGTCATGTGAGGCTGGTGCAACAGATTGGAAAATTGAGAAGCTTGGCTAGTTTCATGTTGCAAGTTGAGTTCCTCAGGAAACAGGTACTGAATCTGAGATTTGCCTTTGGAAGCTTACTGGGGAGTCATCTCAACAACACTTGAGAGGGAGCAAGAGAACCAGGATGCTGCAGAAGTTGAATGGTGATACATACAGTTTCAACAGTGACCTTAGCCAATCTCCCAGGGAGCTCTGAAGCTGGGATGGCCATTTAGAGATGTCTGCAATTGTGGCAAGGGGGTTGGACCTTTGGACTCGAATCAACCAGTCATTGGATGCAGGCTGTCCCTGGGGATGAGGGCATAACCTTGGATGAAGCATCTTCCTTCAGTCAACTGCAACTTCCAGCGGGGGATGCAACTGTGAGCCTTCAGCTGATAATACTACTGGCAGCTGGCCCTGAATAAGTGTTTCAGACCTTTAGAGGGATCTGGGTGGTACAACCACAGCATCCACTATACTAAATGAGTTCTGGGACTATGTACGAGAGGCTGGGGAGTTAGAATGAAGACTTTTAAAAGACAGAGGGAAATTTCCCTTAACCTCATAGTGCTTAGGAGACAAAGCCCTGCTAGAAGAGGTTTTAATTCTCTCCAACACTTACTGTCTGTCTTTTTTATTACAGCGATTCTGGTGAATGGGGAGTGCTATCCCATTGTAGTTTATTTTTTAAATTTTTTTTTTTTAATGCTATTCTTGTCTGCTTACATTTTTTAAATTTATGTATGTATGTATGTATGTATGGCTTTGTTGGGTCTTCGTTTCTGTGCGAGGGCTTTCTCTAGTTGTGGCAAGCGGGGGCCACTCTTCATCGTGGTGTGGGGGCCACTCTTCATTGCGGTGCGGGGGCCACTCTTCATCGCTGTGTGCGGGCCTCTCACTATCGCGGCCCCTCTCGTTGCCGAGCACAGGCTCCATATGCGCAGGCTCAGTAATTGTGGCTCACGGGCCTAGTTGCTCCGCGGCATGTGGGATCTTCCCAGACCAGGGCCCGAACCCGCGTCCCCTGCATTGGCAGGCAGATTCTCAACCACTGCGCCACCAGGGAAGCCCCCCATTGTAGTTTTTTTTTTTTTTTTAAGATTTATTTATTTTTTTTATTTATTGATTGATTGATTGCTATGTTGGGTCTTCGTTTCTGTGCTAGGGCTTTCTCTAGTTGCGGCAAGCGGGGGCCACTCTTCATCGCGGTGCGCGGTCCTCTCACTATCGTGGCCTCTCTTGTTGCGGAGCACAGGCTCCAGACGCGCAAGCTCAGTAGTTGTGGCTCACAGGCCTAGTTGCTCTGCGGCATGTGGGATCTTCCCAGACCAGGGCTCGAACCCGTGTCCCCTGCATTGGCAGGCAGATTCTCAACCACTGCACCACCAGGGAAGCCCCCATTGTAGTTTTAATTTTAATACAACTAATGTTGTTAAACATCTTTTAGTGTACATTCTCTCACATATCTTTGTTAGTACTATGTCGATTCAAATATTTTGCCCATTTTTTCAGTTGGGTTTTTTTGTCATCTTACTGAATTGTAAAAGTTCTTTATATATTCTGGATCCAATGCCTTTATCAGATATATAATTTGCAAATACTTTCTCTCAGTCTGTTACTTGTCATTTTTTTCCTTATTGGTGTGTTTCAAGTGCAAAAGTTAAAAAATTTGGTGAAGTACAATTTATCAATTTTCTTTTTTATGAATCACGCTTTTAAATTGTATCTAAGAACTCTCCTCAATCAGTCACAAAGATTTTTCTGCTATATTTTCTCCTAGAAATTGTATAGTTTTAGCTCTTACATTTAGATCTGTGGTCCATTTTGAGTTAATTTTTGTATATGGTGTGAGGTAAATGTCTATATATATATATTTTTTTTTTGCATGTGGATATCCAGTTGTCCCAGCATCATTTGTTCAAAAGACAATTCTTTCCTCCACTGAATTATCTTGGTAGTTGAAAGATCAATTTACCATGAATATAAGGACTTATTTGTGAATTCTCAACTCTGTTCCATTGATCTATATGAGCACACTATCTTGATCATTGTAGCTTTATAGTAAGCTTTGAAATTGGATCATGTACTTCATTCTTTTTCAAAAATTTTGGCTATTCTAAGTCCCTTGCATTTACATATAAATTTTAGGATCATCCTGTCAATTTCTACAAAAAAAAAAAAAAAAAGCCTGCAGGGATTTTAATAGGTATAGTGTTGAATTTATAGATGATTTGGAGAGAACTGCCACCTTGACAATATTGAGTCTTCAATTCCATGAACATGGAACATTTCTCCATGTGTTTAAATCTTCAGTTTCTATCATCAATGATTTGCAGTTTTCATTGTACAAGACTTGCACCTCTTGAATTGCTTATTTTTTCTTTTTGATGTTATTGTGAATGGAATGTTTTCTTAATTTTATTTCTAGATCGTTTGCTGCTTGCTAGTCTATAGAAATACAACTGATTTTTGTATATTTACCTTACTTTCTATGACCTTTCTAAACTCATTTGTTAGGAGAGAGAGAAAGAGAGATAGGGAGGGAGGGTGAGAGTGAGAGCAGTGCAAGTGCTATTCTATTCTTTGGCATTTTCTGCTTACAGGATTATGTCATCTGTGACTAAAGGCAGTTTTACTCTTTTTTTCTCCCCCCCAGTCTGGATGCCTTTACTTTACTTTTCTTTCTTTATTGAACTGGCTAGACCCTCCATGTTGACCAGGAGTGGTGAAAACAACTTCCAGATCTTAGGGAGAAAGTATTCATTCTTTTACCATTAAGTATGATGTTAGCTGTTGGTTCTTCATCAGGTTGAGGACATTCTCTTCTATTCTTAGTTTGTTGAAAGTTTTATCACAAATGGGTGTTGGGTATTTTAAAATGCTTTTTCCACATCCATTGATCCTGTGGTTTGTGTCCTTCATTCTAGTAATATCAGGTACTACGATGATCAATTTTTAAATGTTGAAACAACCTTGCATTCCTGGGATAAATTCCACTTGTTCATTGTGTTTAATTCTTTTATGTTGATGGATTTGGCTCGCTAATATTTTGTTTAGAATTTTGCATCTATATTCATGAAGGATATTGGTCTTTAGTTTTCTTGTGTTGTTTTTTTAATCTGGTTTTGATATCAGGGTAATACCAGTATCATGGAATGATTTTGGAAGTGTTCCCTCCTCTATTTTCTGAAAGAGTTTGTGAAGGATTGGTATTATTTATACTTTAAATATTTGATAAAATTCACCCATGAAGAATTCTGGGCCTGGGCTTTTCTTAGTGGGAAGATTTTTAATTACTAATTCAATTTCTTTATATGTTATAGGTCTATTGAATTCTACTCTAATCTTTGCTTACTTTGAATTTTGTTTGCTTTTCCTTTCCTAGTTTCTTCTTTTTTTTGAATTTTATTATTTTTTTATACAGCAGGCTCTTATTAGTTATCTATTTTATACATATTAGTGTATATATGTCAATCCCAATCTCCCAATTCATCCCACCACCCTCCACCCCCCGCTTTCCCCCCTTGGTGTCCATACATTTGTTCTCTACATCTGTGTCTGTATTTCTGCTGTGCAAACCAGTTCATCTGTACCATTTTTCTAGATTCCACATATATGCATTAATATACAATATTTGTTTTGCTCTTTCTGACTTACTTCACTCTGTATGACAGTCTCTAGGTCCATCCACATCTCTACAAATGACCCAGTTTCATTCCTTTTTTATGGCTGAGTAATATTCCATTGTATATATGTACCACATCTTCTTTATCCATTCATCAGTCAATGGGCATTTAGGTTGCTTCCATGACCTGGCTATTGTAAATAGTGCTGCAGTGAACATTGGGGTGCATGTGTCTTTTTGAATTATGGTTTTCTCTGGGTATATGCCCAGTAGTGGGATTGCTGGGTCATATGGTAATTCTATTTTTAGTTTTCTTTCCTAGTTTCTTAAGGAGAAAGTTTATGTTATTGCCTTGAGACCTTTTATTCTTTTTTTCCCCCTGATATTGGCATTTAAAGCTATAAAATTTCCCTCTAAGCACTACTTTAGCTACAGCTCATTAATTTTGATTTTTCTTTATTCAACTCAACATACATAATTTATCTTGTGATTTCTTCTTTGAACTGTGACTTACTTAGAAATATATTGTTTAATTTCCAAAGAGTTGGAAATTTCCCATTTTTTCTTTTACTGTTGTTGATTTCTAATTTAATTATTAACTCTGTCCAAGAAGACTTCCTGGAGCCAAGTGCATTTGAACTCCAATGATGAATGATGTCTCCAGGCAGAAAGCTGGGGTGAACTGAAATTTAATTGGTAAAGAGCAGAGAAGCAGAGGGAAGGGCTTTCCAGGTAGAGACCAAGCATGTGTAAGGGCCTGTGTAAGTGCCAGCAAGATGTTCATTGCGCTTGGAACAAAGGAAATGTAATTTTTATCTTTTCTTTTCGTCTTTGTCAGTCAGTACAGATAAAGCTTGTTAATTCAGTTGATCTCATCAACCTGTTTTGGTTTCATTAATTTTCTCTACTATTTTTCTTTTCTGTTACATTGAGTATAAAGGAGGTATAGTTGGGGTACAGAGGAAGTTGTGGAACAGGACGTAGAAAAGATCATATAAAAGGCTCCCTGGTGTTCAGATTCCAGCTTCACTCTTCAAGCCCTCTTCTGAAGAGGTTCTCATTATCCGTGAGTCCACGGATTTACAGAACAGGGATGCTTCCTCAGGATATTCTTGGCTGAGCACCAGCACCAAGGAAGCAGATGTTGGAAGAATAAGACCTAGGCAAGGGGTGACTGATGGCTCTGCTAATTACTCTTCTAGGATCCCAGTCATCCACCTAGCCTGTCACTGAGGTGGTCGTATAGGACTTATTCATTGTGGGCAGTGCGGAACCTGAGGCTGAGCTGGCAGCAGGGGTGGGCAGTGGTAGGTCTCTGGGCATGGATTGTTGTTTCTTGTGTTATACAATGAAATTAGAGGCTGGATGCTGCCGTGCCAGCAGATGTTAGCAATTTAGTAGGGTCTTTGATTGTGAGAGCTGCAGGCTCGTCTCCCCCTCCCCAGCCCCATGGTGTGGGCTCGCTGGACATGAGGGAGGTGAAGGCTACGACTGAACTTGGTCTAAGAAACTCTCAGGACAGACTGACATCATTCTGTAAGAAAACTGCTCCAGTTTGCTTTATTACTTCAGAGAGTGAAGGGTGGAAGAGAGAGAGTGTTCTAGAGCCAGGAACATGAAATCAAGTCTTCCCTAAAACTCCCCAGGGTGCTCTTCCCCTCACAGCCTCTCTTCCTCTTTCCTCTGGGTTTGCTGACCCTCTCCACCCACGCTTCTCTGGTTTTCCTTTTAGCAATGACCACAAAGGAATGCCTAACACTCAACAGCCCACAGGGCAGCGACCCTTTCTGACTTGTGAGTTGCCTCCAGCCACTCAGCCCTCATGCCCATCTGAGTCTTAAAGGGTGTGTATTCCTCCAATGGGGACTGAACTCCTTGATGGGTGGGCCATGCTTTCTGGCCAGTGGCTGCCCTTACATTCCTCATTTCTCCATTAACCCTACCCATCCTTCACTCTTGGACTCACTGCAAACACTGCCCCCCAAGAAGCCTTCTTTTATGTCCTCATAGGAAGTATCCTCTCCCTTCTCTGAGTACCCCTGACCTTTTTCTGCAGTTCTTCCATGGACTTACTACTTTCTCCCTTGTGGCAAAATGAATCGTGTGCATCTCTCATCTCCTCTTCTAGACCCTGGACCCTGTAAAGGCAGAGTTCCAGGCAGGACTCTAGATTTCCACAAAGTCTAGCCAATAGTTGGCAATTCACAGATGAAGAAATTCTTGGGAAGGAAGCCTGAGGAGGGTTATAGAAAAGTGAACTCAAGGCCTTCAGGGACAAGGCTCTCATTCACCATATGCCTGGGCATCTCGCCTCACACCAGAAAGTTCAAAGGAAAAACACAATGACAAGGATGGTCATTTTGGAACCCGTTTATATTGTCAGTGTTACTCTGGGCTTCATTCAGCCCCACACCAGCCTCTGAGATTGCATCAGACATTCTGAACATTCATGGCTTCCTTGGGCCAAGTGTAGCTGTCCAGCGTAAAGGAGTCATAGTCTGGAGTATAGACCAGGGATCTTACAAAAGCCTCCTTGTCCTTGGGCTCTGGGTAGTAGGAGGCCAGGTTGTGTTTGTAGGCGAAGTCGAGGACCTAGGGAAAAACACGTTTGACTGAGGAACTGGATCTAAGGAGGAACCTGTCTAAAGGCCCTTGCTTGGGAGCTTGTGGAAGGGGAATATACCCTGAAGCAGCAGATGTGTTCCTCTCATGAGTTGAGGCCCAGGAAGCCACTGGAGAGGAAGGATCTTGAGCTTTCTGCCTAGTAAGGAAGCTGTGACACTGTGGAACAGACACTGGGCCAGGGTCAAGAGGCCTCAAAGTCTGCCTCTGCTTCCAGCTGCCTGTGGGTCCTCAGCAGTGACATCATCCTTGCTGAGCCTCAGTTTCCTCATCTGTAAAGTGGGGGTCATGAGAGCTTTCTCTGGCATGGTGTGAGGATAAAATTAGGTAGCAGGTATAAGTGTTCAGTATCTGATATTTTTTTCTGTCTTAAACGTGGCTTGAATTGGACATTGTTCTCTGGGTATTAGATTTGGCTTCAGAAGAGCATGAATCTAAATATCCCCAAAAGGAAGGAACTGGATAGGGTGGACGTGGACCCTAAGCTGCGCTGCTGGTCCTGAGGGCTGATTCTGGATCCCGCACCGGACAGCTCATGGGCAGTGCATGCTCTTGTGCAGTGCGTTTTCTGAAATTATTCTTCAAACGTATAGAAAATGTAAAATATATGTTAATAGAAATAACAGTATAATAAACCCTCATGAATTCATCATCCAGATGAACAATTATCAATGTCAGGCCAGTCTTTACTGCCCCATGTTCTGGTTCTTTGAAAACCCATCATCTCTGCATCGTCTATTGGGTGACATTTTTACGTAGAATATCCCAAGAACTTGGCCCAGCCATTCTGGGAGAAAGGGGAGGCATGAGCCTCTCCTCTGGCCAGAAAGGTGCCGAGTGTAGAGCTTTTCCACTGTTCTCTTTTAATGTCCTCCAGAACTCTGGGAGAGAGGAATTACTGGCTTCTTTGTAGAAGAAGGAAACTGCTGAGGCTCAGAGAAGTGAAGTGATTGGGCTCTGGTGACTCTGCCGCTGATTGGCAGAGCTAGGACCCCGCAGCCTGAGCTCTTTCCATGATGCTATACAAGTTGACCTTTCTGTGTAAATGGGCACTTATGATTCATTTTTAAATTCCACCCGCACTCTGGTCCACAAAACTAGGGCCTTTGGTGACCTTTCTGCCTGGTGTTTGAGGGGAAATCCAGGAGCTTTCCCAGAACTGCCCTGAGTGGGCTTGAGGTGGGGCTCGAGCTACAGGCAAGAGTGTGTCACGCAGCCTCGGGGGTGCATGCAGTGTAGCCCAGGGAGCTCAGCCTGTCTCCGTAGCTGCCACCCCCTTCGTCCTCCTAAAGTCACACAGAGAGGAAGCTGATGAGCCCCACTCCCCATAGTAAGGGGGTGAGACGTCCCTTACTTTGATGGCGATTCTCAGAGACACGTCTCGGATGGTGCTGAGTGGGGGGTACAGTCTCCCCTGTGACAGATGCTGCTCAGAGACCTCTTGGGCGATTTGCTGGGGAGAGAGGACAGAGAGGAACAAGCTGAGTTTCCGCCTTCCCGGAGCAAGCCCAACCTAGTGCACCAGAAACTCAACTCGCCCCTCATACGTGGCCCGTAAGTGCAGTTTCTACTCCTGTCTCTGCCACCTTGTGGCCCCAGGGGCGCTTAATGCTTGGGCTTAAGCAAGGACACATCCTTTCTGTCCCGTGAGACTGGCCGAGGCTTAAAACAACATGAAGCTGTCTGAATTCTAAAGGAGAATCACTAAGGCCAAGATGAATAAACCTGTGACTCGCAAAGCAGACTCTGGGGTCTCCCCCGCCCCGGCTGACCTAGCCTGTTGTATGGGGATCCCTGAGTCCCTCGCTTCCCGGGTTCCAGCCTCTCCCACATGCTTGGGAGCATCCCGGCTGTCCCCCTAGGCCATCTCGTGTCTCTGTACTCAGGGCTCCTTGGGCTCTCCTTTCCGGCCCTGGCCCCAGTGAGGAAAGAAAGGCTGCTTCTCCAGGGACACCACGAATGGGCCTTATGCGGTACCTGAATAACTGCCCTAACAGCACTTTCAGCCCGGGAACAGGCTCTCCTACAGCTTCCCTCCCTGCTTCAGAGCCCGTCTCTAAGGGCCAGCTCTCTGCAGCCAGCCTCATCCTGTAGCCTCAGGCGCTGGTGCTCAGCCAGCCTTGCAGAACAGCCTCTTTAACGGGGCTCGGAATGCACTCCCACCCAGTCTTCTCGTGTCAAATTGAAATCTGGGAAAAGCCACAGTGCCCTCTGAGAGCTCTGTGTCCCGGGACAGACAGGGAAAGGAGCTGGTCTTGCCTCAGAGTTTGGCAGACATTAGGAACCTGGGCTCCCCCCTCTGCTACCCTGTTCTCAAATTCCTCTCTCTCCTTTCTGTTCATTCAGTCAAACATCCACTGAGCTCTGTGATATGCTGGGCTCTGTGCTAGGTGCTGAAGAGCCATGGTGGAGAAGCCACAGTCTTTTCCTTCCTGGAGACTGGTGTCAGTGGACAATGAACAAACAATAGTAACGATTATAGTGATTTCGAGGAGAGGGGGCATATGGGCACAGAGGAAGGCAGGGCCCAGTCTGCCATGTACAGGAAAGGCTTCCCAGAAGAAAAGACAGAAGCTACGACCTGAAGGACAAAGTGTGAATTACTTGAAGAGAGGAGAGGGAATAGCACATGCAAATTCTTAGAGGGAAGAGAGAGCACGACTGTAAAAAGAAGGCGGGATAGGTTGACGGCAGGGGGAGGCTAAAAGGCTGGAGAGGAAAGGAGGGCCCTGGATGAAGTGCCTTGTATGGAAACCATGTGAAGGAGTTTGGCCTTTCCTGGGAGCACCAACGAGCCATAAAAGGTCTGAAATTAGGAGAGAGATGGCCTGTTCCGGGCTTTAAGGGACTCTCTTTGTGGATGTATAGAAGGTGAACTGACTAGAGGGAAGCAGAATTTCCATGGCTAGATCTGCAGCTAGAAAGGCTCTCCTGCAGAGTGACGAGTTATGGTATGTGTGGCTACTTCTGAGACACTGGGCACTGCTAATGCTCTGCTGTGTCTCTGAGTCAAATGGCCTGGGGCCATCCTGGCGCATCCCTCACAAGCCGGGTGACCTTGGGCAAGTAACTTCTTAAACTCTCTGTGCCTCAGTTTCCTTGTCTGTAACATAGGGATGATCACTATATTTTACAGGGTTGTCAAGGTGAAATGAGATAGTGCATGTACATCTCCTAAAACTTATATTACTTTTTCCACAGGAAAATCAGTTTCAACTTAAATTATCTTAATTTAAAAACACCCTTTTCAGGGACTTCCCTGGTAATCCAGTGCTAAAGAATCCGCCTTCCAATGCAGGGGACGCAGGTTCGATTCCTGGTCAGGGAGCTAAGATCCCACATGCCCCGGGACAACTAAGCCCGCGTGCCACAACTACCGAGCTCGCGTGCCTCGACTAGAGCCCGTGTGCCACCAACTACAGAGCTCACGCGCCACAACTAGAGAGAGAAAACCTGCACGCCACAACTAGAGAGAAGCCCGTGCACCACAATGCAGAGCCCGCGCGCCGCAGCTAAGACCCAATGCAGCCAAAGATAAATAAAAAAAACAAATAACAGCCAAACCAAACCAAACCAAACACCCTGTTCAGAAATATAACCTGCCAGGCCTTTGAAGACCAGACTGTCAGCTCCCGGAGGGGAGGGGCCTTATGCTGCTCAGAGCAAGTGACTGAGAAGTAGCTGGAGGAGAGGTTCCTGTTTAATTCATGGACACGGTTCATGAAAAGAGGGAGCTGAAATGTCCCATAGCAGAGGCTGTGGGTTGTGCAGATGTTTCTGGGGGCTGCATAGGAAGGCTTTAGCAACCTTGTTTCTGCACAACAGGGGAATTTGCTTTCGGGTCAACTCCAAGCAGGAAGTGACTCTTCCCATCCAATGGGGGTTTCAGACAGCTCCGCCCATGGCCACAAGACAACAGCACCACCAATCAAACACAGAATACTCAAGCAAGAGGGACAGAGAACTACAGCATGAAGCCAGAGCTGGTGTGCACAAGGCTTGGGGGAGGCTGACAAAACTTCAGCAGACATAGGAAGAAGGAAGTTGGTGCATGAGGCAGTTAGTTCCTCGTGGGACTCAGAGAAGCAGGGCTGGGTACGGCTGCGTGGAAGCCCTTCTTGCGGCTCTGCTGGTTTGGGGCTCTCACCAGTGCCGTGGTGAGGGGGAAATGCAGGCACATGTCAGAACTCACAGTAGAGCCTTTGCAGCCCGCTAGGGACAAATATGTTTAATATTTGTTTATAGTTTTGATTAGCTTAACTTCTCAACAGAAACATTTCTACGCCTGGGTTCCTCAGAGTGAAGATAAATGTGAAGTGCCTGGCACTTGGTAAGCGCTTGTTAAATGGCAGCCACTGTAACTGTTATTATTAACAACCATTATTATGAATGTGGGCTGTCATCCTTAACAAATTCTTTCCTTGTTTTCAATTCACCATGCCCAGTAAAGAACCCTTGTGGGAGCTTTTCTGATAAGATACCTGGAGCAGGTGCACACCCACAACCCCCTATCTGTGCTCAATACATGGGTACTCAGAGCAGGCAAACCTGACGTGCAACCCATTCCCTTCCTTACAGAAATCTGCCCTAGCGGGGCTTATTTTGCTACCAGTTACCCAGTAACGTGGCCAAGACCCATGGCTGGAAGAATCTATTGCTTGTCATGGTCGGTGAGCCCACGGTTTCAGGTGGTTTTGATGGCATCTCCGTCCTTGGCATGCATACGGGTTCTGCTGGGAGGCAGGGTGCAGTACAAGGTATGTTCCCTCACTGCCAGCGCCTCCTGCCAACACCCCTCCCACTGACTATTCCTTCCCCCGCCGCCCCTGCCTTAAAAAGCCTGTGTGTGTTTTCAGAGAAGTTCAAGCCTCCAGGCGATCTTGAGAGAAGCTTGACATTCAAGCGCTCTGGGGAACCACTGAAGGATTGGGGCAGGTAGGTAGAAGAAACAAGAGAAGGAATCTTTGGGGACCCGGTGTAGGAGCTGGTGGAGCTCACAGGCCCTCTGGGGTGTATTCGGGGCAGCGGGGACAGCAATACCTCTGCTGTCAGGAGGAAGAGCCCGTCTGGGATGTGTCGGACCCCGCCTGCGATGACTCCCAGCGCCACTCCGGGGAACACGTAGGCGTTGTTTCCCTGCCCGGGAATGAAGGTCCTGCCATCTTCCAGAGTCACGCCTTTAAAGGGACTTCCACTGGCAAAGATCCCTCGGCCCTGGGGGCAGGGAGAAAACCAGAGACGGAGCTTGGAGCTAGGTTTCAGGGGTCGTGGTGGCCTAGTCTTATCTCCCGAAAGTTGACCCCTTCCTCATCTTCTGCTAAATGCTCAGCATTGTGCTGCGGACATTGCAGGTGCTGAAAGCACACCTGTTCATCTGACCGAAAGCTCAGCTCCCACTGAGTTACCTGGCAGCCACAAAACCACGGAACGGGGAAGGTGTACCTTTTAACCTGTCACCTCCCCGCAGGGGCAGGCCAGGTATGCAAATGGCCTAGAGTCCACAAGCGTCTCGAGTTCTGGTCAGAGCTCTACGTTAGGGGAACCCTGAGCAGTAAAGCCTACTGGTAAGAGCCTGGGCTTTGGAGCCAGACCTGGGTTTGAGGGCCAGCTCCACTCCTTTTTAGCTCTGTGACCTTGGGCAAGTTACTTCATCTTTCTGAAACTCAGTTTGCTTATCAGCAACGTGGGGATTTTTTTCACCCTCGTAGGGTTGCTCATGGTTACTCTTACTATGTCCTCTCAGCCCGGGGAAGGAAGGACTCCCCGCTGACCTCGGTGACCTGGTAGCACTTCTCAGCCGTGCACTCGGCCTTGCTGGTGGGGTTGCTCAGGGCAAAGATGATGGGGCGCTCGTGGAAGGAGGCCATGTCCCTCAGAATCTGCTCCGTGAAGGCTCCTGCGATGGCGGCAACACCTACGGGGAAAAGGGGGAGGTAGTGGGGTGCCTACTCTTTATATACACCCCATGCCTCTCCTGGTGGTGGTGGTGGAACTAGGTACAACATGGAAGACTCAGGAGTCCTGAGGATGGCATCCGCCATAGGGATGGGGGAGGATAGGAGAAAAGGGTCTCCCTGCTTGAGTTGGCTGAGACCCCCTGTTAATTCCACTGGTCCACTTCAGGCCCCAGCCCAGTTAAGATGCACCAGTGAAGCATGCCTGGCCACTGTCCTTTAGAGTGGACTGCTCCCGCAGGACAGGGAGTGATGCCAGGGTCCCCTCCTTGGGGGAGGAGCGCTCATGTCATCCTGGTTAGAGAGACCAGCCTGTGCTTTTCCACTTTACTGTATAATTCTGCATCACGCAGGCCAGCTTGGTGCCTTAGTTCTACGGTTCTTATACAGTAATAACTCAATAAAAGTTCGTAGCATTGAATTGGAAATGAGGGGAAAGAGCTGTGTTTCCAAGGGTTGCTTATGCCTCCTCGCTGAGCCTCAGTCTTCACGTGCAAGTCAAGGGGATTAGCTGGGCTGGGCAGTGGGTTGCCCCCTCCTCCTACCTATGATGGCCGTGGGCTTCACCAGCCTCACCACCTCCTCCAGGGAGTTCACTTCAGGATGGTCCTGGGCAAACATCTCCTTCTCATGGTTCAGGTGACTCCTCCCCTGCAGGGAAAGGAAGAATGTGATACAGCTGTGGTGGTGAGAACCGCTGGGCAGTGCCTGGATGCATTTGTGTACTCTGAGAGCACTCCCTGCAGAGCCTTGTGCTTTGGTCTGAGCTGTCAGAACCTTGGGCCCTGTCCTTTTGATCAAAATCTGCGACGCAACCTAAGAATTTTAAATGTGTGTGTGTGTATTTCTTTCTTTAATCCAAACCACATATGGAGAACCCATAAGGCCTTTCTTTGAGCTGCTGGGGTCATGGCTTCCTGGGCCAGGACAGAAAGGCTCTGAGGAAATGCCTGAGTCTGGACCAAGACTCTTGGCCCCAAGACATATAGCACAGAGGCCCAGTTGAGGGATGGGGGCCTGAGTCACCCAGGGTCAGGGCGCTAATTTGAATGTATTTGACAAGAGCCATTAAGCGCCCGATAAATAATAATAAGCTGAGATCCAGGACAGGCTTGTAATGGCTGGCTGCTCCCAATGGGGTCCAGATTCCTTCCATTTCTTCAAATAGGAGTCAGTGGGTGACAGGCTGGTCAACGTTTCTGATGACTCCTTTGGGTCAGCTGGCCTCATGAGAAGCAGAGTGAAAACACCAGCTTTGAGAGATCTTTGAGGAGGGGTGAGCTCAATGGGGTGAGCAAAGGTGATGTTGAAATGTGGGAAAGAGGCAAGTGTGGCAGCCTCCACCTGTGCCTGGACCATGCTCTGGAATGATCTGGGGCAGAAGGAGGAACCTCCAGGTCCCAGTTCTTTCCAGTGGGAATCTGCCCTTATAGGGAACAATAGGAAGGTCTGTTGCTTCTGAGGGGGGTCTCCATTATTCTTGGTTGAGAGCCTCGCTTTCCTATCTCTGTCTATTTTTAGTCTCTTACTGTCACAGTCTATGTTAGTGGAATCTCAGGATCAAAACATGGAGCTCTGAGTGAAGTCCTGAGGGAAGAGGTCATCCAACTGTGCCCCTCACCACACTGCAGTCAGAAGCTGGACTGTCTCTCTCATTCATTCCTTCCTTCATACCTCAAACATCAATTATGTACTTATCACATGCAGGACCTTGACATCAAGACTATACAGCCTCACGGGGAGGGAGGCAAGTAAAGGGGCAAGAGCCCTATCATGGGGTAAGTGTAATAGATGAAGGGCGGAAGGCTACATGAGCATAAACACAGGGAACTAATTGAGACCCAGATGCTCAGGGAAGCTGCTTGAAGGAGGTGACAGAAGACAGGGAGGAAACAGATGGGGTTGAGGGCTGTGAGTGGGCGTGTGGAAAAAGAGGAGGGCATTCCAGGCAGAGGAACAAAATAGGCAAAGATGTAGAAGAGAGAGAGCATGTTACTTCTGGACAGCTATGATTGAATATGGCTAGAGGTGAGTACAAGGCAGGACGTGATTCAAAGCTTCTGGACAAGAGCAATTCAGGCTACTTTGGGATGAATCTTTTGCGTTGGGGGTTAGGACACTGCCCTCCTTCTGCTCTCTCCTCTGTCTGAGCAGTTTACCCCTTGAGATCTCTTCCAGTCCAATAGCTGTAGATATCAGGTAACCTCCAGGTCTCCAGACCGACAGTACCTTGACAATGAGCCCCTTGGAGTCCACCATCCAGATCTTCCTTGTGGCCTCTGCCTTGGGTACGCCTTCTTTCTCTAGGGCCATGACAAGGAGGTGGGCGATGCCCATGGCTGCCTGCGAGGTGGGTGTTTAGACAAAAGGCAAAAGCTGCTCAGGATTTTATCAGATGCTTCACCAAGATCCTCGCTTCTTCCCCCACTACTCCCAGGAGGCCCAGTTAAGTCCCTGCCTTGAGACACCCAAATGCTGGGGCCCAGGCGGCTGCAGTGATCACAACGCATCTGTGCTGTTTCCTCTCCTCAGAAGCCCAGAGCACCGTTCCTCCTCGCTGCTCCTCCCCTCATT
Organism: Balaenoptera ricei; assembly: GCF_028023285.1. Taxonomy (NCBI): domain Eukaryota; kingdom Metazoa; phylum Chordata; class Mammalia; order Artiodactyla; family Balaenopteridae; genus Balaenoptera; species Balaenoptera ricei. The sequence goes on along the minus strand of NC_082646.1, from coordinate 49,215,555 downwards.
CTTATTCTCCTACTGAAGCAACAGCAGGGAGCCCCCGATGGCACTTACTTCACCAGCACCTTGGAAAACAAACACGTGATTGGAGAGCTTGTTCTTGGTGATTCGCAGAGCAGCCAGGATCCCTGCCACGGCGACAGAGGCTGTGCCTGCAACAGAGTGGACTGAGATAACCCCCTGGCCACCGGCTCCCACCCCCAAGACCCTTGGCAGAGTTCCCCACACCTAGAGCCTGTGATGGAACAGGCAACTTTCCCTCGCCCTTACAGAGGTCAGCCCTGTAGGCATGCAGGTTGTCGAGCAACCCTCTTTTGCATGATACTCTTTTCCATGCACTCTTTTGCAGGTAACTGTTAGTTTGAGAAATAGCTCCTGGATTGTTACCCTGGGAGAGAGGATCAGAGGGTAAGGGGCTGCTACCACCATCATTCATAAATGAAACAACAAGGACAAATACAAGGGAAGCCAAAAAGAAGTGTGAGCCTCGTAGAATGATTTGTTTAAGGGGTAAATGAATAAAAACATATTAAAAATGAGGCCACAAACTAACCGTGAAACATTACATGACCATGTGACCTGAGCTGCTTGTCTTATCCAGCAAGTCATAAGATTGGGTGTGCCCAGTAGCATAACCAGCATCAAATGGCTTGAATACATCTGAAGGTACAGGTAAGCTGCACAAGCAGGTGGCTCAGACTAGTTTGACAACTATTCTTCCTCTCCCTCAATCCACACCTAAGGCCTCACTAGGAATTCCTATGACCAGCTGACCAAGGAGGAAAAAGCAGGCTTGGTTTACAGATTATTCTTAACAGTATGCTGGCATCAACTAGAAGCGTACGGTTGCAGTTTCACAGCCCCAATAAAAGGTCACCCTAAAGGGAAATAGTGAAGTGAATCTTCCCAATGGACATGACCTCCCGTTGTAAATTTTGTTGTCCACTTTGGTCCAAGAGATGGCTAGACCTACACTGATTCGTGGGCAGTTGCTAATGGTTTAGCTAGATGGTCAGGGACTTAGAACAAAATAGTAAGACTGGTGATGAGGAAGTCTAGGGAAGGGTTTGCGAATGGACTTCCCTGAACAGGTACAGGGTGTGAAGATATTTGTGCCCCATGTGAAAGCTCACCAAAGGGCAGAATGAGAATAGTTTCTCAGTAATCAGGTGGACAAAATGGCATGGCTTGTGCGTGTCAGTCAGCATCTTTCCCACGCCATCTAGGGTTTGCTCAGTTTCCATATAGAGTAGCCATGGTGGCAAGGATGGAGGCTCTGCGTGGACTTCCTCTCACGGAGGCTGCCTGCTACTGCTACTGCTGAATGAATGACCTGTCAATGGCGGAGACCAATGTGGAGCTCCTGCTATGGCACCATTCTCTGGGAGGACTATCCAGCCGGCAGGAGTTTGATTACACTGGACTCCTTCCATTAGCGACAGGGAAGAGATGTGTCCTCACTGGAATAAACATAGTTTCTGCATATGGCTTGACTTTCCCTGTCTATAGTGTTCTGCCAGTGCCATCATCTGTGCATGTTTGGAATGCCTAGTCACCATCCTGATATATTGCAGGCAACAAGGCTTCTAATCAAGGAATTCATTTCATAGCAATAGAAGTGCAGCAATAGGCGCACACCCACGGAACTCAGTGGCCTTAACATGTACTCTACCACCCAGGAGCAGATGACCTAATAGATCAGTAGGATGGGCTCCTGAAGACTTAAGACTTAGTTGAGGAGATGGTGAAGTTCTATCTTATAGGATGCAATATGTGATTTGACTTAGCAAACAATACCTTGTGCTCTTTCTCCACAGCCAGAATACTTGCGTCTGGAAATCAAAGTGTTGAAGTGAGAATGGCTCCTCTCACCATTTCACCTAATGAATCACTTGCAGGGTTTTTGCTTCCTGTCTCTTCAATTCTGTGCTCTCTGGATTGGAGGTCTTGGTTCCCAAGAGAAAAATGCTTCCATTAGCATTCGCAACATGGTTCTATTGACTTGGAAGTTGAGATTGCCACCTGGCCATTTGCCACAAAACCAGTGGGCAAAGAAGAGGGTTACTTTACTGGCTGTGGTTATTCATCCTGAGAACCAAGGGGAAACTAGGGACAGGGAAGACCGTATCTGAGCCTAGGGGATCCTCTGGGGTGTGTCTTAGTACTCCTGTGCTCAAGAGTAAATATTAATAAACACTGTTGCAACTAAAGAGAGGCAGGGCTGCTGAGGCTGCAGCTCCTTCAGGAATGAAGGTTTGGGTCATCCTACTAAGGAACCCTGGCAAGCTGAGGTCTTGTCTGAGGACAAGAAAACATGGAATGGGAGACCGAGGAAGAAATGCATAAACATCAACTATGGCGTCATGACTGGTTACAGAAATGAGGAATGTAGCAGCCATGCAAATTTTCTTCCTTGATTATCATGTGATTACGGATGATGGTTCATATTAGCTAATTTATTCTCCCTTCTCCTTCCTCTTATTATTTTATAGAAGTTTTGTTGGAGGTTAATTCTACAATTTAGCCTTTAGATAACAGAGTTTTCAAATGTGACTGTGACTGAGATTTAAGAGTAGTTAGTCCTGCCCAGAGATGGGTGGTGTGACTATCTTCCAGAGATAAATATGTCAAAAAAATGCACAGTGTAAAAAAAAAAAAAAAAGCACAGTGTGACAGTTGTGAGTTAAGTTTTGTTTGGGGCACAATGAGAACTATAGCCCAGGAGACAGCCCCTCAGATAGCTCTGAGGAACTGCTCTGAAGAGGGGTGTGGGTGTCAGTGTATATGTGATTTTGGTGAAGGGGGTACGTGCAATCAAGCACACATTTTGGCAGAAGGTTGCTGCTGGTTACAAGAAGGTTGTTGCTCATCACGAGGAGTGGATGTCTCCGTTAATGATTTTAGTGTTTTCCTAGATATGAGAAGATGCAAGAAACTGGGCTCATAAAATCTTCTGAAAATATCTATGTATCTGAAGGCCTGTTCTGCCAGTTTTTCCCAGAGCACAGAGTGCCTCATGCCTGATCTCTGCCTTGAACTCCTTTCAGGGTGTGTTGAAGGTCGGTGACTGCAGTGGCTAGCGACTTCATTCTTGTAGAACCAGATGATGAGCGACATTCTTTAGTTGGCAAATAACTGTAGAGACTTTGCCTCTCCCCATTTCAGGGAGAAGGTGAGAATGTCTTCATTTGTTGGAAAGATAGTTGCATTTTATTAGGCATTTTGTTAGAGTTTGTTGTTGTTGTCTGGAAGTACCAATGTGCAGGACGGTATGTATGGATGCTGAACAGCCAAAAGGGTGGACTGTGCCGATTATTGGGTAATCGTTTCTCCTTTGTCTGAAAACCACTTTTCAGCTTTACCAATTGGCTCTATGGTGGGCTCTGCCAATAGGGGGCGCCAGAGGGCGACTGAAAGACTAGATGGGCAGGGAAAGAACAGTTTTTCCAGCATCATTCCTGCTTTGTAAGATTGCTCGGTAAAATGTAGGACATTCAGTTAAATTTGAATTTTAGATAAACAAGAAATAATTTTCTAGTGTGTGCTCCATTCAATATTAGCATAAATATTCTAAAAACTGTTATTTGTCTGAAATTCAAATTTAGCTGATCATCTGCATTTTGTTTTTGCTAAATCTGGCAACTCCACAGCCTTGGTTTTTTAATCTTACAGCAGCAGTTTGTTCCACAAGCAGCAGTTGAATCCAGTTTGCTGTTTGTCCGTCACTTACAGAACTAGCCTCGCAGCGTGCGCCCCTCAGAGGCATGAACGCTACCCAGCTGTCACCTCGTCTTCCCTGTGTTCCCCCAGCCTCAGGGGTGGTAGCAGATCCTTAGTGTTTCTTTCTGGCTTTTCAGTTCTTTAATGCAGAATTCACAATTCTTTATGTCGAGTTTTCTCTGTTAAAACGACTGGTGTGGACCCTGACAGAGTCACAATAAAGTAATCGCAACTGGCAACGCTAAGCCTCTATGATGGTCAAAGAAAAGGAAATTAAAGTGTGACTGTTTATGGTCATTAAAATTGTGCAAATCAAAGAAACTGATGTTATCTATGGCTGGTGAGGGAGCAATGAAAAGGGCAAAGTTCAGCACACATTCCATTTTAAAGAGCTACAACCCTTTTTGGAAAACTATTTCCCAATATAGACCAAAGGCATAAAATGTTTTTGCCCTTTGACCTCATGCTTCTATTTCTGGGAATCTATGTATGAAAAAATCCAAAAGGTATGTGGTAGGATATTTATGACAGTGTTATTTATAACGTAGAATGACTGGAAATAACAAACACCTAACAAAAGAGTAATGGTTAAGTAAATGAGCTAGTGTAGGCACTCAGTAGGATACTTAAGCTATTAAAAATATTCATTATGAAGATGGTGTAGCAACACAGAAAATGCTATGAAGTTAGTAACTAACATCACATATTGTTCTAAGTGCTTTATATGTCTTAATGTAAAGACATTTATTCCTATCATCATCCCCATTTTACAGATTGGGAAAATTAGGTACGGAGCAGTTTGCTGAGTTGTCCAAGATCACACAACAGAGTGAGGCTTTGAACTCAGGGAATTGGGCTCTAGGGCATGTGCTCTTAACCCCTAAATCATGCTTCACTGAGTTAGTTGGAAGGAAGAGAACATTCAACAGTCTACATACTATGATTCTAATTGTAACAAACTATACACACAGAATCTGGAAGGAGCTACAAAATACTAATGGTTGCAGGGTGGGAGCAGGAGTGAACTTTCTCTTTTCTGTTTCCAGTTTTCCATTGGACAGAGAGCACGTTTTCCGCTCACCTGATTCTATTGTATTTCAGGACAGCCTTCTGCCTCCTGAAAAGAGCTGTACAAAGCATACGACACCAGGTGGCGCCAAAGATATTTCATCAGAGAACCTCCCAAAGACACTGCATTCTTGATGGGTCTTTTCCTTCTTGGATGTCAAGTATCTTTTGTGGTTAGAACCTACAAGCTGAATCACAGCTTACCTGCAGAAATTCAGTGCTGGATGGAGAGCGTGACATCCAACAACTATACAGATGAGGAAACTGAGGCCAGAGAGAGGCAGTGGCTTCCGCCTGTTAGTCACCAAGTTAGAAGTAAAGCAGGTAAACCTGGGTTGTTGCTTCCACCCCTTCCTGGTCTATGCAGCTCAGACAGCGTTTCCTGACTCTGGAGTTAAAGGCAGCAGGAGTGGCCTTATGGGGTTTCCCTGGGGGAGACCTGAGGAGTGGGTGGTAGTGGAGGTGGAGGGAAGTGAACTTAGGTGGTGGATGTAATTGTTCAGTTGTGACTCTGGAAGCGGTGGAAAACACAAAGCATTGGGAAATCTGATAGAAAAGAGTTGAAAATTTCAAAAGGATACAACAACAACTGCCACTTATTGATTGCTCTCCCCGTGACCTTGTCTCCGTGCTATGTATGCACTTGCCTGCATTTATTTGCTCATTTAATCTTTACAGCAACTCTAGGAAATAGGTACTACTGAGCTCCCATTTTTTCCCCTTTCAGAAGTGGAAAGTGAAGTTCAAAGAAAGTAGAAACGACCAGGAGAGAAGTGAATCCTGTTACCACCAACTCTATAAAACCTGTCTCCAGTCCATATACTTTGCTGTTTCTCCTGTTACGTGGATGAATGGTCCCTGCTCTTAGCTAAAGCCACCTCCAGCTGTGTGCTGGATCCCACCATGTTTACCTACTCAAGAAATTTATTTTGTAATTCTCTCCCTTTTTATTCTGCATCCTCAACTGCTCCCTCTCTAGTGGATCACTGCCATCAGCCTACAAGTATGTCATCAAGTTCCCATCCTTAAAAAGCCTCCTCTTGGGGGCTTCCCTGGTGGCGCAGTGGTTGGGAGTCTGCCTGCCAATGCAGAGGTCACGGGTTCGAGCCCTGGTCTGGGAAGATCCCACATGCTGCAGAGCAACTAGGCCCATGAGCCACAATTACTGAGCCTGCGCATCTGGAGCCTGTGCTCCGCAACAAGAGAGGCCGCGATAACGAGAGGCCCGCGCACCGCGATGAAGAGTGGCCCCCGCTCTCCGCAACTAGAGAAAGCCCTTGCACAGAAACGAAGACCCAACACAGCCATAAATAAATAAATAAATAAATAAATAAAAGGTTAAAAAAAAAAAAAAGCCTCCTCTTGACCCTATGTCATTCCCACCCTATTTCTTACTTCCCTTTATAGCCAAATTCTTCTAAAGAGCTGAATATACTCATTGCCTCTATTTCCTTTCTTCTTGGTCTCCCTGAAACCCAGTCCCATCAAGCGACTGCCCCACCTCTTGTCAACCTCCCCAGCACCTCCATCTTGCCAAGTTCAGTGGTCAGTCCTCAGCCCCTCCTCTTCCTTGACCTTTCATCAGCATTTGATACTGGTGTTCATTCCTGCCTTTGGGAAGCTCTGCATGTGGCTTCTGGAACCCCATGCTCACTGGCTACCTTGCTGGTTACTTCTCATTCTCCTTTCTGGGATCTTTCTCTGAGGCCATCCTCTGAAGTGGCAAGTTGCCCTATTCACAGTCCAGAACTCAAGAGGGAACACAGCAGTTCTTAAATCCCATATTATAAAGTTTGGCAAAGAAAGTTATCCCCATCATTAACTTTCATTTTGAGGAGGAGGGTCTTGGGTAATGTATTAGGGATTTAAAAATAGAGAGGAAGGAAGCTGCAGAGCTTTCTGGAGGTAACCACCTGCAGAAGCCCGGGGGTCTAGGGATGTGTTAGAACACGCGCCCGTAAATGCTGAGGGCAGCTGAAAGCATGACTGTTTGTTCCTCATTCATGATGAAAGAAAAACAAATTTTCCTTTTCAGAGGGAGCTTTCCATACTTGCATTTCCTGCAAACTGAGTACTGGAGGTTGTAGGTTCAGGAAATAGCACAAAAGGACTGAAAATGTAGTTTCTATTCTGCTTTTCATAGTCACATTTGACAAAGTTAAAGAAGTTTCCATTCTAAACCACACATTATCAGAGAAAAGGGAAAAAACTAGCTGTTTCTCAGGTGAGACAAGGCTGCTGTCATAGGCAGCGAGAAGGACAGGGAGTTAGGCTCGGCAGGGTCCGGCCAAGGTGGCTTTGGAGGCCTGGGGCCATGGGGGATTGGGCATCCTCTAGGATTAGGTTGGCCCACTTTCATGATCCGCAGAATTACCTTCCCACGGCAGCCAGCGGCCGCCTTTCATTTGTTCATGAGCGTGTACTGAGAGCCTGTTCTGGGGCTCCACTGGGTATATGGGTATATGAAGCCTTAGATTTATGAAGACGAATACAACAGTCTTGACCACAGGGGTTAGCAGCATAACTGTTCAGAAAATTCAAGTTCCCCTTATTGGAAACCAAGCAAAGGCCTTCTAGATGACTTCAACCCTGTTTCTGTGTCATGAAGGGAATTTTCTGGAGCCCTTGGACTCTCAAGAAGGCAGTTCCCGGCCCATGAAGGAGGCAGGGTTAGACTATTCTGCCACCGGAGGGAATAATTACCATCTTCTTGGCTTCTTTGGGGATTTAACTGATGCAACAGGCTAAGGGGGAGGTCTCAGAGCAGCCGGGATTAGACGTACGAAGAGACCCACGAGAATCTCAGGGCTGGGAAAACCCTGTCCGGGAAGAACAGCCTCAGAACACAGGACTTAGTGAAAAGGAAGGTTCTGGGGACTGGGGAGAGATGAGGTTGAAGCGGCCGGGGGAGGTTTCACTGTGGGAGAGAGAGACGGGAAAGGCCAGGAACTGCTGCTCAGTGTGTGTGGTACGGGAAGGAGAAGCAGAGCGCTGACAGCTGGAAATAACCCCTGGTGTCTTGTAAACAGGACAAACCAGCTGGACAGACTTCAGAGCTGAGCCATTCCTCCCCATCTGCCCCTTTCCTACCGTGGCATCTGAGCCCCGGGGTAGTTTGAAATACTCTGCAAAGCGGGTGACCACTGCCCAGTGTCACTCCCAGGCCCTGGGGAAGGGTGGGATCGTCCTGGGGCCTGAGGAACAGGTTTGGCCCTGGGTGCGGTATCCTGGGGGAGGTGAGGTTTGAGTCGTTAAGGACAAAGAGGAATTAGCCGAGAGCAGAAGAGAGTTCTAGGCAGAGGGACCAGCACATTCAGAATCAGAATCGGCAGAAAACTCACAGAACTGACTAATGCAATGGGCTGGAAGAATAGGCTGGATGTGGAAAGAGGAAAAGAGGTGAGGTGGGCCCCTGCCTCCCTTCTCGGGCTTTCCCAGGCCTGCGCTCACACCGGTCCCTCTCCTCACCTCCACCAAAGCCTCTCTGTTTTGGGTCTCAACACTTCCTCCCTCCCTCTGGGACTTGTGTTGGGAGCTTCCTGTGCACCAGAGGTATCAGTACCTGGTACCAGAGCTGAGTACGGTTACATGCCTGTTCCTGCGCTACGTCACTGCAGCCCTTAAAACTACCTGGTGCCATAAGCAAGGGTGACGATGAGCACGCTTAACGATGAGCTAGCACAGTCCGCGTCCAGCCAGGATCGATGCTGGCCTTAGGAAGGCGTCCTGATCTTTCTGGCAGTACTGGCTGAGGATCCCTCATGGCTGTGGATACCATCATGTCCATTTTACAGACCAGGAAAAGAAGACTGGGAGGATTTAAGCCGCTTGGCCAAAGCCCCAAAGCAGAAAAGTGGGGATTCAGACCTAGGCTTGTCTCAGTCCAACATCTGACTGCTAAGCACTCTGGCTCACAGATGAAAACTTGAAAGTATGAGGGGTGACCATGGCCTGACATACCACACAGGCACCCTGACTGGCCGTCTGCTCTCGGGAATGTGGCCGGACTTGAGGGCAGTGCAGGTCCGGGGAGGCCTGGTGGGGTGGGAGGACACTCTGGAGCTGACAGGCCAGCTGGCCTTTGCTGTCCCCAGCCACACTGCGGGCAGCTAGCCGCGGAGCCCGGGGGCCTGTGCTCACCAGGCCAGCAGTATCCTGGACCTGGCTTCCTGGGAAGGACACAGCTGGCCAGTCCTCCAGCAGGACCATTCCTAGCGCTGTTCCCCTTCCAGGTCTCTCTCTCTCCTCCGCTAAGAGCCGGGATGCTTCTGTGATCCCAGCTGAAACAACAAAAGTCACCTGAGCCTCTGCCTTTTCCAAAACTCCTGAAGAGGCTTCCAGCGACGAGTCAGTGCACGGGCAGCCCTGCTCACCGAGAACCAGCCTGGGGAGGCTGAGGCTTTGCACCGGTCTGAGCTGGGAGTGGGGCCGGGCCTGGGGCGGGGGGCGCGCGGAGGAGACCATGGCAGCCCTGGGGAGCTCTTTACCCTGCCAGGGCTGGGGCCAACCCTACCCTGTGGTCGGCCACGTGGGGTTGGTGATTCCCAGGAGTGTGGTGCAGCAGGACTGGCTGGGGTTCAAATCTTGTGCCCGAGCTCCTGCTCAGCACCAGGCACGGCACGGCCCTCACGGAGCTCAGTCTGGTGGGGACCCTGAGGCCTTTAGTCATATCTTTCCTTATTCCACTGAGGACGTGAGGCTGCGCTGGTGTTCATTTCATGCAGGCAGCCTGGTTCCATCCCCCGCCATTCTGGGGTGTTCCAGAAGATTCTGACCACGAGTCCTGCTGCGGTGGACCGGGCCTGTCCCCAGCAACCACATGGGGCTTGGTTTTGGTTTCTGTTTTACCACGGTGATTCCTCCCCCCCTCCCCCTTCTCCCAACTCTCTCCAATTCTGTGCATGCAGGCGTTCCTTTCTATTTTTGAGCGTGGCTATGTAGTTTCATGTTTCTTTTTCCTCTTCTCTTTACCTTGTGTTTGGAGGTAAGGGGGTCAATTCTAGCATGAGCTTAATCTTCCACGTTGCCCCATTCATCCCGGAATTCCTCACCAGCCTGCTAATTGCCCACCCAGCACTGAGAGTACACATCATAGGCTTCTGGTTCTGGACCCATCACTAACCAGCTGGCGACTGTGGGCCAGCCCCTCCCCGTCCCCAGGCCTCATCTGGGGGGGGGGGGTTCTGTGAACTGTGGGAGTTAGAGGAGAGGATGGGAGGGGTGAGGAGAGCGGTGACACCCACACTTATGTGGGGTCTGGAATTTAATCCTCACCAAGGAGACTCACGGCACCACCTCACTCACAAGGAAGCATGGGCAGCCTGACGTCCTGGACAGACAGTGAATTCCGAGTTAGAAATAACTAGGTTCTAGCCCCAGCTTTATGCCTGTTAGGCTGTGGGACGTGGAGCAAAACTTAAGTCCTTGAACTTCAGTTGCCTCATCGGTGACATGAACAGCAATGTCCGTCCTCCCCACAGGCGGAGGGGGCGAGGCAAGGAAGCTGTGAAATAGTGTGGATGGAAAACACTTTTCTAGCCTAAAGCTCTGTGTTCATGCCACCTGGATTACTTGGCACAGTTTGGGTTCCCTGGGAAGCAGATTCAGAGAGATGTGAAGTGTTCAGGATGTTATCAAGAAGTGCCCTGGGGATCAGCACACCTGTGCTAGGGAGGGAGTGGAAGCAGGATGGGGTTGAGGATGGGGAAGCGGGAGAAGCTGAGCTGCGATGCGGTCCCCAGGGCCTCAGCCAACCCCGTGGGGAGCTCTGGAGTTACATGTCCCCTCAGAGTTGTCCTGCACTGGGCCAAAATGGCTGAGCTTCTAGATTCCCTGATCACCTGGTGATGCCGTCCTGGCAGGGCAGGACCGTGGGCGAGACGGCTCTCTGCAGCTGCGGCTCTGCTTGATGCTCCAGCCAGCCCTGCCGCCAGCTGGGGCAACAAGTCCTTTCTTGAAGGAAGATCTGGGCGGTGCTGTTAATCACACGGCCACGCCTAATGGTCAGGTTGTCCCGATCAAAGACTCGATATTACAGGGCTCCTGCCATTCTAGTACGATGTGCCAGCTCTCCTCATGCATTTTAGTTTAATGACTTTAGTCTCATTTCTGAGAAAAGAATGGGAAATTCCTCCTCTGTTTGCCGTGGGACCCAGAAAACCATTCCATCTGGCTTTGCCTGGGAGTGAAACAGACTCTACTGGAACTGGGTATCAGCAGGACATAAAAACTAACAAATTGATTTAATTTGAGAAGTTTTGTGTGTGTATACATGAGGGTGTACACACGTGAAGATGTATATATGTCTGCGTGTGAGCACATGTGGGGTGCATTTCTGGGTGAGTATATGTATGACGACCTGGACAAGAGAGAGGCTTCGGGGGCAGGTGTCCAGTGTAGACACACCCACATGAACAGGTGGGTGCTTATGAGAATCTCAATTTGTGCAGGTGGACCTCATTCGTTCATTCTTCAAACATTAACGAAGCATCTACAGTGCGCCAGGCACTTGTGCTGGGGCTGGCAAGTGAGAAGAGAAAAGATGTGGTTCCTGCCTCTGGGAGCTTATTGTCTCCTGGGGAGACAGACAACTCAATGCAGGCATGTGGGGTACAGTGTGGTAAGAAAGTTGACAGAGGGGGGCACAGGAGGCTGTGGAGGCACCCGGTGTGCATCCAAATCAGGCTGTCCCTTCCCTGGGACAGGAGGCCCTGGAGCTGAGCCTTCAAGGCTGAGTAGGAGTTACTGAGCCAAAGATGATGGGGAAGAGTGTCCCAAGCTGAGAAGCAGAGCTTTCACGCGCAGAGGGAACTGACCCAGAGGGAGGTCATAGGAGTACAAATAAGACAGGGTTGGTACCATCTGGTAGGATTAACCTGTGAAGTGCTTAGAACCGTGCCTGATGAATAACAAGTATTCAGCTCTAAACCTTAGCTATTGTTAACCTGGGCTTGAATCCTCCTAGGTCTATCTTACTCACTTGATGAAAACTGTGACCTCTTTGGGCCTCATCTGCAAAATGTTGGCCCATCTTTAACTCCCAGGGACCAATACCTGTCCCCTACCAACCTGTTCTTTTTTACATGACATGGTTCCTTGATTTGAAAAGATCTTGCTTGCCAAACTTCATTTGTTAAATAATAACCTACATGTCATCAAGGTTTCCCTTGGGCTTTATAAAATACTAGGAATAACTGGCAATGCTCCTTACTGAGAACTCCTGGATCAGGTGAGATAATCGCTGAGGAACCACCCCGCCTACTCCAGTGTCACATGCTGGCATCTCCACAGCAAGAAGCAAGTGCCTTCAGGTATTTCTGGTCCACAGAACAGGGAGCCAAGTTGACCCTGAACTAGAAGATGCTTCCCATTGACTTTTGGAATGTTCTGGGGCCTTGGTTATCATTGTGAGAAGCACTCATTCCAGCCAAGTTAAGAGAAGGCCTTATCCTGATTCCCTGACAGTGATATGCCTTGTGTTTGGAAAATCCAAGAGCGAGCTATTGTGGCTGGCGAAGGCCACTTTTATGGTGATTGATGCTTTGGTCTGATGAGTCCTATGTGCTGGTACTTTCCATATATTAGCTCCTTAAATTTTCACAATAATCTTCCAAGGTAGTTACTATCATTCCCAATGAATAGATGATGAAACTGTGGCTCAGAGATGTGATCTGCCCATGTTCAACCAGCTAGTAAATCACAGCATTGTTTAAAATTTCTATCGTATATCTAATCACCAAATTCTTACTTTCCTCTGAAGCAGTAATCATCTCCATTTTATAGGTGAAGAAACTGAGACTTAGCAAAGTTATGGGACATGTCCAAGGTCACAGAGCTGAGAATTAGCAAAGTGAATCTGGATTTACTGCTCTTTCTTCAACAGCTGCTGGCAGCAAACCGGCTATGAGGTGGCCCCTCCCCACCTGGGCACCCAGGTGAGCCTTTGTGAGAAGGCATTAGTCCTCAGGGGCTTTGTCAGGAGGGGTGGAAACTTACCTTGGATGTCATCGTTGAACATGCAGTACTTGTTGCGGTATTTGTTGAGAAGGCGGAAGGCATTGGCATTGGCAAAGTCTTCAAACTGGATGAGGCAATTTATTCCAAACCTGTGGAGAGGGAGAGGAAAGAGCACGTGATTGCCTCCCCGAGATGATGCCTGGCAGGTCCCAGCCTGAACTGGGGAGCAGGGAGGTGCAGGCCAGGGGTGGGTGTGGGTGTGGCACGGCTCGTTCACTGGGGTTTATGCCACCTGGCTGGCTTCTGGACTCTTGGCTCTGCCTGCCCCATTATGATTTAGTTATTTATTTTTAATTGAAGTAGAGCTGATTTACAATGTTGTGTTAATTTCTGCTGTACAGCAGAGTGACTCAGTGACACATACATACATTCTTTGTTTTTTTGAAGATTTATTACTCATTTGACAATACTTCCCATGTAATTAAAAAAGAATATATATATATATATTTATTTATTTATTTATAGCTGTGTTGGGTCTTCGTTGCTGCGCACGCGCTTTCTCTAGTGGCGGCGAGCGGGGGCTACTCTTTGTTGCGGTGCATGGGCTTCTCATTGCGGTGGCTTCTCTTGTTGCAGAGCACGGGCTCTAGAGCGCAGGCTCAGTAGTTGTGGCTCACGGGCTCTAGAGCGCAGGCTCAGTAGTTGTGGTGCACGGTCTTAGTTGCTCTGTGGCATGTGGGATCTTCCGGCACCAGGGCTCGAACCCGTGTCCCCTGCATTGGCAGGTGGATTCTTAACCTCTGCGCCACCAGGGAAGTCCCATACATTCTTTTTTATATTCTTTTCCATTAAGGTTTATCCTAGGAGATTGGATATAGTTCCCTGTGCTATACAGTAGGACCCTGTTGTTTATCCATTCTAAATGTAATAGTTTGCATCTACTAACCCCAAACTCCCAGTCCATCCCTCTCCCAACCCTCTCCCCCTTGGCAACCACAAGTCTGTTCTCTATGTCTGTGAGTCTGTTTCTGTTTCATACATAGGTTCATTTGTGCCGTATTTTAGATTCCACATATGAGTGATATCATATGGTATTTGTCTTTCTTATTCTGACTTATTTCACTTAGTATGATGATCTCTAGTTGCATCCACATTGCTGCAAATTGCCTGCCCCATTATGGACGAGGATGGGGCAGAGGGTAGGGGTACGGAGCCTGGTGGTCAGCCAAGCCCACATCATTGTCTCTAATGTGGGCTGGTGGCTCCCATGGGCTCTGGATGGCAGACCCCAGGGGTGCTGGAAGGGCTGAGATGGGGCCCCGCCTCTCTGTGACCTGTGGCCGTCTGAAATCCCAGCAGAAAGCTCACTCCAAACGCAAGTGCGTGCAGAGAGCCCGGCTCCTCTGCCACTCAGGCTTGGGGAGCCTCTGCAGCCTCCAAATATCTCCCTTGGTGGATCCTGAAGTCTCGAGTCCCTCCACCAGAGACTCTTCTGGGTTCAGGCATTATTCCCTGATAAGATACAGGGAAGGTTGGGAAAGGCCACTGCATGAAGCCACTGTCATCCACTAACACCTTGGTGAGGGCGTTCTCCATGTGCAGGCAGAGCAGGATCAGTTGCTAAGCTGGTTCAAAATGCAGATCACCAGGCCCATCTCCCAAAGGGTCACTCGGTGAGTTTAGGGGTGGGGCTCCGGAATCTGTATTTTTTCCTCCATCTTTACTGAGGTATAATTGACAAATAAAAATTGTATGTATTTAAGGAACACAACAGGATGTTTTGATACACGTATACATTTGAAATGATTACCACAATATCAAGCTAATTAACACACACATCACCTCACACTGTTACCATTTTTTTTTTTTTTGAGTGGTGAGGACGTTTAAGATCTACTGTCTTAGCAAACTTCAAGTACCTGATACAGTATTAATTATTAACTTTGGTCACCATGCTGTACAATGCATTTTCAGTGAGCACCTCAGATCGTTCTGATCCTGTCTGGAGAACTCAGAAACACTGCCTTGGTGGGTAAAGACAAGGCCCATTAAGCGGCTTGAGTTGTCCTATTTAAAATCTACAGTAGAGTTGCCTCCTAGATTTCAAAGTCAGGAAAAAGTTTGTGTTTCCTAAAAAATGACTGGATTGGTAACCTGCGTTTCCTGTTAACACTGGGCGTCAGGAAGCTGAGAGCTGTCTTCTGCCCTTTAACGGTAGGTTCCCTCAGCCGAGGCTCTCTGCACGCACCCTCCCCTGACTCGATTCTGGCTCTTTGATCCTGCTTTTGTGGGTTGTACTGTGTCTCTTATTGGAGTCTTTCTGGAAGCAAGTGTGATGTGAATTATTAAAAATTACTTAATCCATGGGCAGAAAAAGGATTTCATCTCATGGACCAATTTGTGACCCACAGTATCTGCGGTCACGTTCATTGAGAAAAAAATGCCCTGATTGATCAGCACGGAGTGTCTGGGCATGTGGTAGGGAGAAGTGCCTGCCATTCCCAACTGTGTGAACTGGAGGCCTGGGACCAGCTTGGGACCAGCTGTGGAAAGAAAGATGTACGACCTTGTTGGAAAAAGTGGCTGCGGCCCATGTGTGGTGGGCTTCCTGTGCTGTCGGGGCATCTGTCTGATGAGGCTGGTGGCTGTGAGGGGGTGAGTAGCCCTGAAGTGGCCCAGAACACATTTTTTCCAACCTCTGAATTTTGTGCATGGCATATCCTTTTTTCCTTTTCAGAAAATTTACCCATTTTTTGGATGCATTGCAACTGCTCTGCATTTGACTACATTATGTAGAAAATAGTGAAAATACAAACTACTTTGTAAAACCAAAGACAAACATTGAATCCAAAGATAAACTATGTTTTACACAATGGACACTTTTCCCGTAGTTAGTATTAAATTTTAAATATCTATTCCTTTTGTTAAAATGATTACTTTACATACTCCCTGAGTACATCTGCATTGCAAACATAGCTCAGTAATTCTCAGAAACTGTTTATAGAGGTTTGTTGTAAAAGCAAGCGCACCACCAGAAAAAGGAGGAAGCAAAAAAAGTACAGTAGAAGTGCCAGTGGGCAGGCAAATATTTGCTCCTACCATGGTCCTTCCAGTCGGAGCCGTTGGTGGGGGGATTTGGAGACAGGTTCATGTCACAGGGGCCGAAATGGAGAGGCAGCAACTTGCCTCAGTCCAGTGTTGAGCTCTGGGCTTGGGTCAGGAGGCTCGTGGGCCTGACCTGGCTCTGCCACTGCAAGCGAGTGTCACTTCACTTCTCTATTCTGCCTCAGTTTTCCATCTGTCAATGGGCACAATATTTGCCTGGCCAACTTTGCGGCTGTGGTGAGGATTAAAAGCTGGGGGTGATTTTTAAATAGTAAAGTGCTAAACACGTGTCATCCTGGCCACAATTCTTATTCCCAGTCACAGAGCAAGTGCTGGTGGGGGTAGGTGTAGGGAGCTTGCAGTGTCTCCTGACCCACCATCCAGCCCTCTTCTCCTTGTACAATGAATAGAAATGGTTAAAAAAAAAAAAAAAAAAACCCTTCAGTGCACAATTATAATGCTATGTTCACCAAACCAACATTTACTGTGAATTTTTGTTCAGGGTGTGAATTTCAAGTATTTGGATGGGGAGGGAGGAACAGAATGTCTTTGGTTGTTGGTGACATTTTGATATACAGAATCCTCACAAGACTCCCAGTGTCGCTCGCGCACTGGCCTGGAGCTAAAATGCTGAAAAGGTCAGATGGCAAAACACTGTGATGCACATTGTTTCTCATTTCTCTGTCTCTGTCTCTTACACACACACACACACACACACACACACACACACACACACACGCTGGACCTTTAAGCAACACCACTCTTAGGTTAAAAAATAAGGCAAGGATTATAAATAAATACCTTTGTTCAGTGCACTATTATTCTTTCATGTCAAATTCAGTTTCACATAAGAGAACCTTCCCAGGGAGCAATTTGATGAGATACAGAGTAAAATCTCATTCATTCAAGTCACTTTAATCCTAACTTGGAATTGGATAAAAGGCTATGTGAATCTCCCATCCAATAACCTAGATTCAGAGTTTCTTGACCTCCTTGTATTTAATGACCTCCAGGACCCCTACCCACCTTGGATACCCTCCCCATGGCTGCTCCCTGGATCTATCGTCACCAGGAGCCACTCCTACTAAAAATTCACACTGTGCATTTCAGTCTCTGACCACAGCCTCTCCTTCCACCTCCCTTACTTCCACTACACCTCTTCGTCATCTCCAGTGAGACCTTTGGGCCCTTTACCATTTTTTCCTGGTCCCTTGGCTCCTGACTTATGGCTTTTCACGAAACCACACCACTAACTATCCAGTCTGAACCAAGGGTGGTTACTTCAATTGCTCTATTTGCATCATCCATCCATCAATCCATCCATCCATCCATCCATCCATTCCCTCTGCCCATCCATCTGCTGGTCCATCCATCCATCCAAAAGCAGATACTGAGCACCTATGATAAGCCAATACTGCAGTTGTTCAGTAAATGCTTTAGGAAGAGCTGGGTACATGAAAGAGTTGGTGGAAATTTAGTGTGAGTTTTCCTGCCAACTTGTTAAACTAATTAAAAGCCAATTAAGGGGCTTCCCTGGTGGCACAGTGGTTGAGAATCTGCCTGCTAATGCAGAGGACACGGGTTCGAGCCCTGGTCTGGGGGGATCCCACATGCCACGGAGCAACTAGGCCCGTGAGCCACAACTACTGAGCCTGTGCGTCTGGAGCCTGTGCTCCGCAACAAGAGAGGCCGCGATAGTGAGAGGCCCGCGCACCGCGATGAAGAGTGGCCCCCGCTCGCCGCAACTAGAGAAAGCCCTCACACAGAAACAAAGACTCAACAGAGCCAAAATAAATAAATAAATAAATAATAATTTAAAAAAAAAAGCCAATTAAGAACAACAAAAATTTCAAAATGAAAATTTTAAAAGCTTAGGTTACAAAAAACCTTTTCTCAATTCATCCATGTATATCCAAATACAGGATGTTGGACTTTCATCATAACACCAATTTAAATGTTAATTATAACTGCCTTACATATTCATGAAAATACTTCTACGAATGACAACAGCAACAAAAACAGCTAATGGTTATCGATGGTGCTGGGCATCAGGCTGAGTTCTTTGCATGAATTATCTCAACTAATCTTCCCATGACCTTATGAAGTAGGTAGGTGCCATTTCAGAGAAGGAATCCTGAGCTACAGGACGTTCAGTTATTTGCCCCCGGGGTTATTTATTCTCCTGCAGTTGGAAAGTGGTGGAGCTGGAATCTGAATCCAGCTCTATCTGACGCCAGAACTTAGTTTAGGTTTAACAACAATATGATTTTGTAAAACATAAAGTGAAGTCGATGTTAAAGTTAGGTTTCTTACTCCAACGAGAGAGACAGTGCCATGTGGTGAAGAAAACGCTGAACTGGGGGACAGGAAAATCGTATCCTCCTTCTGTCTCTGATATAAGCTCTGAGTCTTGGGTAAGTCCCCTTTCTCTCTGGGTCTTAGTTCCTGATCTGAGAGCCTTAGGGGAGAAGCAGGAACTCCTTAACGTAGGGTTGGAATAGATACACTAGGAGCTTCACTGAGATATAAGTCCAAAGTAGGATGTCTGACCATTCCTGGTAAGAGCAACATGTGACAGGAACATCAGTATTTTCGAGTCCTTTTTGAGCTGACCCAGAGCAGACAGGCTGAGCGAGCAGGGCCGAGGCGGCCACTGTCCAGGTCGTACAGCTGGAGCAGCAGCCCCTCCAGAGGGGCCCCGCTCAGGCCCCCTACTCAGGGCTCTGGGCAGTTTCCTGATTTCAGTGCCGGCAGTTCATCACTGACCCTCCATCCTGCCAGAAGCTGCCCCTCACCGGGGCGGCTCCTGTTTGTCTGTCCCCTTCTGCACTTTTGAACTCTTCACCCTGAACTCCTGGCAGGGGCTGGGGAATATCTGCTGCTTCTCAGGGGAGAATTCTTGCATTGGAGAAAGAAGCACCTTCCCAGGCTGCACACGGAGCTGCCCAGACTCCTCCACCCTGGGGACTCCGCTGGGAAATGGCCTTGGCGCTGCCACAGGAGGCATTCTAAGGCCGGGGCTCACTTAAAGACACAAGGCCGATGGGTGGATGTTAAAAGTTTTTTTCTTCCAGCCCTCAGGCAAGAGGAAGCCTGAAAATGGCGACTTGTGCCTGGGAGCCCTAGGGAGTTGCGTGTGACAATGTGACGAGACTAAGCCAGGACCCACGGAGCCGGGTACCTGCCACCTGGGCTGCAGCCTCCCCAGGGTAAAGAGATTCTGAGATGGTTGCTCTGCCCTTCCCCCCAGCAAGCTGACCAAAGGCTGCGTGAGAGATGTGGTGAGACCAGAACATTCCATGGGCTGCAGACCTGGTTTCTTTGTTCTGAAGGTCAGGACCTGCCATTCTTTCAAACACTTGGATCTGACCTCTTTCAGGCCTGAACAAACACAGGGCACCTGGGAAGAGCAGGTGAATTTGCTCAGCCTGCCTCCAAACAGAACAACAAAAACCTACCACTCATATTTCCATGGCAGCCCACTCCATGCCCCCAACAAAACACACGCACACAAGACACCCCAGCAGAGTGTATGGTGAGGACATCAGTTACACCCAGTGGAAAGCTAGTTCTTTTGTTTATTTTGTCCTTCCAGGAATTAGAGCTGACAGAATCCTGAAAGCTCTAGGTCTTTGTTTTTATTTTACACATTCCATTAAACTCTAGTCCCTTGAGATGCTCTCAGGAAGAGGTTCCATGGCTCAAACCATTTGGGAAACTCTGAACGTTCATATAACATATACAATGTATATACGAAAGATTCTGAAAAGTCCTGCATTAAGAAACCTGTTTAACTCAGCATTTTCTAAACTTATTTGACTAGAGACCTCACCCTTCTGTGTCCCACCCTCTCCGTTTATATGATAGAGCACAGTTTGACAGACACAGCTCTCTGCAGAAAGAACTTTGCAGGGGCTGGGTGGACTCAGGGCAAGGCCATCTCTCCCTGGGATTCCTGCAATTGTTACTTCTGGCCAGGATCCTATCATAACGGATCTCACCTCCTCCAGCTTTATTTCCCTTCCCCCAATCCATCCACTGTATCTTTCTAAACACAAATCTGTGCAAGTTCTTTTCTTAAAATCCTTACAAGGCTCCCACTGCCTTTGGGGTTGTGTTCAGACTCCTTAGATGGCCCCAACCTTAATGTTCACCCCCTTCTCATGTCTTCTGTCGCCCTGGGCATATCTTGCTGCTTCCCAACCACTGTGGGCCCTTGCACTGCTCCATGTCTTTGCTCAGGTGCCCAGAGGGCCTCCTTTTACCCTGGCCAACTCCTACTTAAACGGTAAGGCCCTGCTGAAATGTCACGTCTTCTAGGAAGGCTTCCCTGACCCATCGATTTCCTTACCCAGGGTAACAGTAATTCTTCTCTTCTCTGGGCTGCCTTGCTACTCTGGGCATATCTCTGTTAGGATACATCACATTGCATCACAATTATTTATTGACATTTCTGTTTTAATTATTAAAGAAATGTATCGGGCAGGGTATCCCCTTTGTGCCAGGAACTCTCCTAGGTATGACATAAATGTTCAATTCAGCAAACATTTCTAAGCGTCCACTGTGAACAAGGGACTGTCTTCCCTGCTAGATTACAAAGGCAAGTTCAAGAATTTCAAGTCTGCGGGGACACAGGAAAATAAAAAAAGCAGTTGCAACATACTGTGACAAGGGTAATAATGAAGGTATGCCCTAGGCATGTGGGAGGCCTCCAAGGGGGCAATCAGCCCTTCTGGGAGAGGCACTGAGGGCTCCACAGAGCAGAAGACCGAGGCTCGGCCTGAGGGAGAGCAGAGGTTCAGGGGCAGACTGTGCAGGGGCAGGGCGGGGAGGGAGAAGGGCGCCTCAGGCAGAGAGAACGGCACATGCGTCTGGAATGAGAATGGGGGGCCTTCCTGGAGCTGCAGGAAAATAACCAGAGCTGGGAGAGGCGTGAAGAAGGGGAGATGTGGGGAGAGCTGAGGCTAGGTGGATTCCAGGGGCCACCCCTTTACATGCCTGTGTAAAAGAGCCTACACAGGGCTTCCCTGGTGGCGCAGTGGTTGAGAATCTGCCTGCCGATGCAGGGGACACGGGTTCGAGCCCTGGTCTGGGAGGATCCCACATGCCGCGGAGCAACTAGGCCCGTGAGCCACAACTGCTGAGCCTGCGCGTCTGGAGCCTGTGCTCCGCAACAAGAGAGCCGCGATAGTGAGAGGCCCGCGCACCGCGATGAAGAGTGGCACCCACTCGCCGCAACTAGAGAAAGCCCTCGCACAGAAACGAAGACCCAGCACAGCCATAAATAAATTAATTAATTAAACAAAATTTAAAAAAAGAGCCTACACAGTCGGGGGACCATGGGGACCCACCGAGGGGCTTCGGGCAGGAAAGTGGCCTGTGTTTTAGGACGTCCACTCTGCAGCAGAGTGGGTGATGGGATGGGCTAGCTGGGAGGACACCCTGGAGGCACGGAGCCCCGGTGAGAGATCATGAAGTGCTGGGGGGAGGCAACAGGTACCATGAGTGAGAGGAGGGCAGGGGTGACGGATGTGAAGGCAGAGGGTGGGGAGTGGAGGGAGCTTTGGGGCTGAGCAGGTCTGGGGCCATCACTTACTAAACGTGTGACCCCAGGCGAGTTATTTAATCCAAATTTCAGTCTTTGCTGATACGAGAGCGGGATGATAGTACCTCTTGCAGTCCTGCTGTGAGAATTAAATGAGATAATGCAAATAAAAAGCCTGGCACGTCGTAGGCACTGAGTCCATGGAGGCGATGGTTCTTAAGGGCAGGATTTAATCACGGGCAGGATGTGGAAGCTGCAGGAGGAGGAGGAGCCCGGGATGGGGGTGGTGGCATCTGTTGGTCCCCAAGGCTGGGGACAGGGAGGGACAGGTAGACTCACTCCGCAAGACAGGCTTGGCCCGTGCTGAGTCTGAGGTGCTGGGACGTCCAAGTGGACGTGTTCACGAAGAGCAGACGCTACACGAGGCTCAGCAGAGGGGAACAGGGAGTTCAGGGTGTTGTGAGGGTCTTGGGCAGAGCGTGTGCACAGAGCAGGGAGCAAGGCCAAGGACAGACCTCACGCACACCTGTGTCCAGGGCGCAGCAAGGGGCGGAGGAAGAGAGTCTAGAGAAGGAAAGTGAGCAGGGGGACCGGCGAGGTGGACGGTGGCAGCTGCCACAGGAGCCGCAGGACAGGCTGTGGGCAGTGTCAGATGCTGCGGAGATGTCAACTGAAACAGGGATCTGGAAGTGTTGGCGGGGGTCGGGGAACTGACGGTCAGAAGATCATTTGTGAACTTTGCCAGAGGACTTTCGGTGGAGTCGTGGGGAGGGAACCGTTCTGCGGGGTATTAAAGAAGAGGCTTGGCTATGAAACAAGGGTAGGGAGACAGCTGGTGGCGGATATGGGACTGAAGGATGGATTCGTTTTTGATGGGAGGTGTGTGTATGAGATAGAGAAGCCAGTAAGGAGGGGAGATGCGAGGAGTGATGATGGGGGATCGAGGTCCTAGGGAGATGGGAGCAGGCAGGAGCCAAAGTCCAGATGGAATGTGAAGAAGACATGGTTCCTCCTTCTGGGACGTCACAGCCTAGCGGAGGGACAGATGTGCAGCCTTCACACCACACATATGTAGAGGGAGTGACTCACTCTGCGGGGGGCGGGAGGGGTGCTTGGGAAGGGACTCACAAGGATGACAGGGAAACTCTTCTGTAGGTGAGGAAACCGGAAACCACGGATTGGGGAACGCGGGAATACTGTGCCTGAAAAAGAAATCTCAGTGGAATGAGGCGTAATGATCATCTTCAAAGACACGAAGGACCGTTCCGTGGACAGGGAATTAAGGTAGACTGATCTTATGTGGCCTTAAGAGAAAAGCAGAGCCAACAGGTGGCAGTCAGAAGGACAGGGATTTCTGTGCCATATAAAGCAGAGATCTCGAACGCTGGATGGAAGAGGCTGTCACTGGCAGTGATTCCAGGGTCCCCAGAACCTCACTTGGCATTGACGTTGTGGAAAGGATTCCAGCCACGGTGGACGTGGTGTATGGACCTCTGAGGCCCTTCCCTTCCCAGGTCCCACACTGGGAGATTCCCCTGGTGTGCCGGCTCTGGCAGCCAGACTGGCGGGCTCCTGGGGCTGCCATTCCAGCCTAATGGGGGAAAACTCCCATCGTGTAACAAGACAGTCACAGGAAGCAGGAACTTCTAAGCAAAAGTACCAGAATAATGTGGCCATTCCTCAGTCACTGCTCTGACGGCAATCCCAGGCCAGACAGAAAACACTCCAGGAACAGTATGTATTTCCTCCTCAATTTCCCCGTTTGTCTGACTTCCTGGGCAAACACGCAAATGGCGCCAGAAATCCCAGTGCTGGGAAGAGGATGGTGGCTGATCTGCTGACCTCTCGACCTCTCAAAGGTCAGAGGCCAGTACTGAGTTTTTCCTCTAGGTCACAGCAGCTCACACCCCAACCTTCAGCTCTGAAAGCCTGGGCGCTTTTCCTAGCCTCCAACCCACTGGCTGACCTGGGGCACTGGCATTTACACCAGCTCTGATTTGCCCACAGATTGTACGTTTTAGCTGTCATGAGGTGACATGTTCTCTGATTAGTTTGGCCTATTCTGATCTCTCTATTCAGGTGTGCTACTGTAGTATTTGTACCATACAGTCTGTCATACAAGTGTACCTTGGACTTCCTCAGCATCTAAACTGTCCCTCTCTCGTGCAACTGGCTAAATTCCACCTTGAATGTTGACATTCAGGTGAAAGACAATAAGGCTGGAAATCGCAGTCTGTGTTTGTGGCCTTTCAGGACCAAAGTGAGTCAAAGTCAGGGAGGGGAAGAAAGGAAAGACTAAGCCAGGTTAGGGGACAGACTAGGTCAAAGCAGGCACCAGGCAGGGTCCTTGAGGGCAGGGGACCCTCACTCACCATGTGGGGTACGACAGCTGAAGAAGGAGTTTTAACTGACCCCCTCTCCTGCCCCCTGCTCTGGACAAATCCGCTTCAGACACCCAAGTTAGAAGACCAAACAAACCTGCTGCCGTATGCCCAAGGCCCTGTGCTTGCCCAGCTCGACCAGCGTTGGTGAACAAACGGAAGCAGGAATGAATGCCTGCCAGAGCACAGTCCTTCTATAGGGGTGACCAGTCACACACAGCCCACGTGACGTCCCCGTCCCCTGGAAGCCCCACTGTCCTCTTCTAGAGGCCACTGCTGCAAAGTATCTTTGTATCACAATAGCTCAGTCCCTTTCCTTTACCCCGAGGAATCAACACAAATGAGGCCACAAGCAAGGAATGGTTTCCAGCTAGGCTGGGAGAGCAGGAAGCAGAGGCTGTAGGAAAGCACCTCTGATTTTGAAGTCAGATGGATTTGGGGTGAGCCCAGACTCTTCCATTTCTAACTGGGTGATTTTGGACAAGTTACTTAACCTTTCTGAACCGCAGTTTATTTATCCCTAAGGGCTGCTGTGATAATTAAAAGTAAAGCACCCAGCACAGAGTAAGTTCTTTGTAAAAGTGAATTGCTAGCTCTTTCCTGGGAAGGAGGCCATGACTTTGAACTCCAACTAAATGCCCCAGGCCTTTGACCACTGTATTCCCCCATCAGCCTCGACTGATGCTGCAGGCAGGGCCATTAACTAAGTAGACATTAAATCTACACAAACTCAGCAGTAATTATTTAAGCATATTTAAATTTTTCCCAGTCAATTATAAGCTTCTTGAGAGCAAAGTCTATTTCTGACTTATTGCTATGTTCAATAAATATCTGTCCATTGAATGAATTAAAGTATGGGTGAATACAAGAATAAATAGATAAAAGAATAATTGAATGCTGCCTTGAACTATTTTCTGATTATTTTATGTGTCCATATTACAAGCTCAAGGGAGAACTGAACTCTAGGACAGGTCTTTTTGTATTGGCCACACTCTGGGGCCCAGAGAAAGCATATGATAAATACAGGCTAAATGGAAACTTGAAAGAGATTTCGTGAATTATGTGAATGGGAGCAAACAACTGGATAAGTTCCCCTTAATTTCCCACTGCTTTTTATCATTATCTGACTCTGGGGAAAGAACTTTCTTTCTGGGTCTCAGTTTCCCCACCTATAACGTGATGGAGTTGGATCATCGAGCAGGTTGTTTCTTGTTCAGGTATTCTAAGATTGTGTGCTTACAGTCCTAGGGAGGGCCAGGTGGGAAAATAAAGTAAGACACAGGCTGAACTGCAAAAGGCATTCCTAAAATTCAGTGTATATGAAAATACTGAGCAGTGACTGTCTCTGCTGAGAGGGACTCAGCATGTGAACGCTCCTGTGAAACATTACAATCAAGATTTAGAGCTAATGGTTACACTCTTTACAATCTTTCGAAATTAAAATAAAATCTTGAAACTTGCCTTGTAGTCTGGATGCCATAAGCTTAGGGCTTTTCCTTTGTTTGTATTGTTTAAAACCACCAGGAGAAGCTTGGAGCCAATGAGCCTCAGCTTTTCCCCTGGGGCTCGGTAACACTGGCTGGGTTTGCAGTTTGTGGAGAGGCCTGCAGGGGGCGCCCAGCTCTGGTGAATGACGGGGCAGCTGGACCACTGTTAGGTAGTTAAGAAGGAAGAACCAAGTGCCAACTGACTCAGATGCTGGGGAATTTTCCCACCACAAAAAAGGGAAATGATAACTATGTGATGTGATAGACGGCTTAGCTAACGCGGTGGTGGTAATCATATTGCATTATATTAATGTGTACCGTATGCTAACGCATGTATATGGAATCTAAAAAAAAAAAAAAAATGGTACTGATGAACCTAGTAGCAGGGCAGGAATAAAGAGGAAGACATAGAGAATGGACTTGATGACATGGGGTGGGAGGGCGAAGCTGGAGCGAAGTGAGAGTAGCATCAACATATATATACTACCGAATGTAAAATAGCTGGCTGGTGGGAAGTAGCAGCATAGCACAGGGGGCTCGGCTCGGTGCTTGCGATGACCTAGAGGGGTGGGATAGGGAGGATGGGAGGGAGGCTCAAGAGGGAGGGGCTATGGGGACATGTGTATGCATATGGCTGATTCGCTTTGTTGTGCAACAGAAACTAACACGGTATTGTGAAGCCATTATACTCCAATAAAGATCTATTAAAAAAAATTAATGTGTCAAATCGACACGTTGTACACCTTAAACTTACACAATGATATATGTCAATTACACTTCAATAAAAATAAAAAAAAATAAAAAAGAGGATGTGTCCTTCGCTGAGAAAGGCTAGAGAGTTTTGAAAATGGGAGTTGATGGCTGGTCCCTCCATAGCCTCCTAATGGTGAGGACTGGTGGGTCACTAACCCCGCCCTAGAACAAGCTGGAGAGAGGAGACACGAGTATGTGAAGTAGAATAGTTTCCATAAGGCCTTCCTGCCATTTGTTCTCCTTGCCTGCTGCATCAAAAAGGTGTCTGGAGTATGTTGGACTGTCTTTTCTTTCATGTAGAAGAAAAGAAATAGAGAGCATCCAAGTTAGAAGGTGGGTTCTGGAGTTCGACCACCTGAGTTCAAAGCCTGGATCCACCATTGCTAATGGTGTGACCTGGGACAAGATCCCTAAGCTCTCTGTGCCTCAGTTTCATCTGTAAAGTGTGCATTCATTCAATAAATGTTTATTGAGAATCCATGCTGCCATTAGGCATTGTTCTGAGCGCTTGAGATACAGCAGTGAACAGAAGAGACAAAGATCTCTCCCTGGAACTTATATTTTAGTGGGATGGGACAATAATTGTATCTACTTAATAGGATTATTGTGAGTATTACCTGAGTGGATGGATGTGAATTACTTTATTGTCTGTAGGAGCCTAGGTTAGACCAGTACTCAATTCACCAGAGGGTGAAGCCTGGGATGCTTGCTTCCTTCTTTGTATCTTTAGTGGGTTTAAAAAAAAATGCAAGGAACTGTCTCTGGGAAAGAACTGCTGCCTAACTCATTATTTTTAAAAATCCATTGTTTTTTTCTAATTACAAAAGAAATGCCTGCATACAAACAATCAAACATTATAGGAATGACTTGGCTTGGAAAGCAAAAATCCCAGCAATCTCATGCCTTAACTGGAATCACTGTTAACGGCGTGGTGTATATACATCCAGACATTTTTTCTTTACATAACTTATCTTGACAGAATCATTTGCTTTTAGGATTTTTTTCTCCATTTTATTAGGCTCAAGCACATTAAAAAACAATGTGCTTGAGCCTAATAAAATGAATGCAGTAGAATAAGAAGAGACTGCATAATATGTGTGTATGAATGAGTGAGACACAGAAAAAGAGAGACAGAGAAAATGAGAGTAAATGTAACATGGGGTTGCCTGGAATTGCTACATCCTCTCTGGCATGGAATGATGAGGCTTGGATTTGGGGGCTGCGGTCTTATCCATCCTTTCTTTCCCTTGAGAGAAATGCTCTTTTTCACAAGCAGCTCAGAGAAATCTTTCCTGATTAAAACACCTGTGTCCCAATTCTTTCTGGATCATCATCAGTAGGACTGGAGGGTCTCTGAAATGCCCGCAGGCAGTGATTTTTAAGGAGTTGGGTTTTCTGACTGTGTCTTGAGCTAACATTAGTACACTCTGCTGAATGTCCATGACTCTGTTTTTCATTTTCAGAAATTTTATCTGTTTCTTTTTCAAATTTGCCAGCTACTTTTTTTTTTTTAAGTGTTAGGTACTTTCCTTATTACTTCATTCTTATAAAAAATAGCTCTTTAATACATCTAAGTATAACTGCTTTATAGTCTCTCTCAGAATATTCCTTTTCCTTGGGTTTCTAATTCTTCTATTAGTTTCTGATTTTCCCACATTGTGGACTGTTTCTGTGTGGGTTACTGTGAATCATGAATTTATTTTCATTGGGGAATTGCTTTTCCCTTCAAGGAATTCCACACGGCATGGGTTGTGGGAGTGACCCTATAGAGGAGTTTTAGTTTTCCCTCTGCCAGGCTCTCCAGCCATGTCACTGGTAGGGGACACTTTTATACTCATTTCTTCACTTGGGAAATTAGCTTCTTAGCCCTCAGAACGGTGGGTCTGTAAGGCCCAAATAACGCTCAGCTGAAACAACTACAGAAAATATGAGATCTCACCCACGCATGTATACACAGATACACACAATGCCTCTCCCCTTGGGGGAGGGTGGTGGTGGGCAGAATTTAACTGAATAGGTGTAGAGGGCAAGGACCAAACATTTACTAATTGTACATACCCAGTGCTTCCAGAACTGTTCTTTTTATTTCTTCAGATTAGCACCAGGGAAGAAGAATTGGGTAAGAGAAGGAAGCTATTATTGGAATGGCAGGGATGGAGGAGTGGGGGACTATGGAAGGAAAAGATCAATATAGTAATGGCTAATTTAACTGATTGCATGAATGGAGGAAGTACTAAAGCACTGCTTAAAGGACAGTGGCTTTGGAAACTGCCTAAGTTATTATTATTATTAATAATAGCAAACATTCATGTTTACTATTACCCAGGTATAATGGTAAGCATTTTACATGGATTGTCTCATTTATTCAGCAGAAGCGTTCTACAAGTTAAATATTAAAAACGCATCTTGGAAATGAGGACACCGAGGCAAAGAAAATTAAATAGCTTGTTAATAAGTGGCAGGTGAGAGGTTCAAACTCAGGCAGTGTAGCTCTAGAGTTTGTGCTTTTAACAACTGTTGGTAGTAGGTGGGGTCTTAATAGGGTTCTCGTTCTTAGGGGGGTTACTTACACTTTATAAGCTTCAGTTTCCTCATCCCTTAAAATGAAGCTAATAATAGTACCCATCCCACAGGGTTGCTATGAGAATTAAGTGAATTAATACTGTATGAAGCGCTTATATTAGAGTCTGTGCATAGCAGGCAATTAAGTAAAAAAGAGTTGTTGTTATTATTATTATTACTAATCCATTGAGAAAAATCAGGGGAAAAACCACTTCTATTCCTTCCTCTCCTCTGCTACAACATGAAACTTTCAGGTCTGGGCATGATTTTGTTCCTACTCTGATACTAGGTGATACAATCTGCCTCTTGGGGAAAAATGAAATGGAAATAGCCAGCTGGCATCACTGAATCCATCTCCCCCGTTAGTGACCTTCCTCCATCACATTTTGGCCTCTCAATTATTCAGTCTGCTTGGTCACGATGGAAATAAATAGGTCCTAGAGAGTTGAGTGCTGGTTTGTGTTTTTCTACAGCCTTCCAGCCCTTTCTGTGACCCAAGACAGAGTCTTCACAGACTTGAGAGACTGTCATTTTGCAGCATCTGGCTCCTATTCTGATGGGAACATGTAGGGGCTGGACTGTCAACAATTAGCCACGTCAGGCTGAGACTGGGAAGCTGATCTGTTTTTTCAGCGGCCAGACAAGCTAGAATGGGTCCCAACATTCCTTCCTCTGAGCTTCCTCCGATGCCATCAAATTCATAACCTTCAGTCCATTCTAACTGATAGCTAGCCTGGTGAAGGCTTTCAATCCCTCAGCCAACCAACCAACCGTCCAACTCCCACCCTTACTATTTACGGTGGGTCCAGCATGAGTAAAATCATGCTCCCTGCCCCCCAGGAACTACCAGTCTGGTAGAGATGTTACAGAGTTACAGGACCTGAGGAAGGAATGTTCTTCAAAGTCCATCTAGTCTGGGCCAGGCTGGTACTTGAACCCCACTACAATAGTCCAGGCACATCTTTGCCCAATCTCTGCCCAATCTCTGCTCTGACGATGAAAAGTTAAAAGAACAAAAAGGCTTTAAAGAAAAGCTCTAGACCATTATAGAAAAGATGCCATGATGCAGTGCATGATTAATTAGCAAAGGAATTATACAGCCAATAAGTTATGCTATGACTACAAACAGTAAAAGAGTTTCAGGCCAGGCTGGTCAGGGCAGACCTCTCTGGGGAGGGCAGAATTTGAGTTGGGGCATTGCTATGGCTGCTGTTCTAATCTTCTCCCACGTCCTGTCAATTTCAATACTTTGTTGTTCAAGAACCTACCATGGTTCCCTATTGTTCTCTGAATCAAGTCCCAAATAAGGTTTTGTGTGGATTGATAGTTTCCAAACATTTTTAGTAGAAGAATTTTTTAATTAATGAAATCTTGAGCAGAACGCTGATACAGAAAGTGATTAAAAATGATGTTTTTCTTCGAGTGGTTTCAATCTTGTATGGTTGGTGGAAAATATTCATTTCTAGCACTCCTGATGCACCTCTGTAAATGCCTGGGGTTCGGGGCAACTTGGTTTAAAACCACTGGATTAGATAACTGAAGCCCTTTCCATTTTTGAGCTCTAATAATTACAACCTTCTGCCTGGGTTTCGAGGCCTATCATATAGCCTGCTCTATTCCTACTTAACCTTTTTTGGAACCAATAAACATTCACCTCTAGTGGGGCCAGTCTTCCAGAGGCTTCTGCGTACTCCTTGTCTTTGCTGTGTCCTTGCTTTTCTCATGATGTATCATCCATATGGAATGTGCTCTTTCTCCTGTTGCTTACTCACATTTGGTCCTGAATCTGTTTACTTTCCATCTCTTCCCAGTGATCCCTGATTGCTTCTTTCTCTGAATTTCCACTGAACTGAAAGTCAATACCAAACAGTTGAGTACTTAACACTTCTCTAATTAGTCCTTGTTCAAAATGTTGTGTTTTTGGAAGGTCTGTAAGATTCATGAGGACACAGCGCATGTCTTTTATTTCTTTTGAATCTCATTACAGGGCTTAGTAGAGTGCTGGGCGTGTAGTCCTTACTCAAAAGCCCTGGAAAAGCATGACTAGATACATTGTTTGTTTGTGCTGCTCTTAGCTTTCTTGGAGCTTCTAGAATGAGTTTTCTCACCTCAGTGATGAAATAAAGCTCATTTCCCAGGAGCACTCGATGTAGTACCTGCTGCTCCTATCTCTTTGCCAGAAAAATATATTCCCTCATGGAACGAGTTTGAAAAGTCAAGTTCCAAAAAAAAAAAAAAATAGACATATTTGTTGGGAGGGTGATGTGACTTTCTGTATTTCCATGGGAAGCATTTTGTAAGAAATCCCCTGAATGAGACAGTCATGACTGCCTTTACCTTACCAGTGCATTTGCCATCTCCCCCTTCCACGCTCATCAGCCCTCACAGAGTCAAGGCTTGAGGCCTGGGGATCAGGCTTTAGCTTGCACCTAGTTGGTGGGGAAAGGCGGGCCTGATTCCTCCCCATGACGAGTCTTCTGGGAAGGGGTGCCCAGATGTGTGTGTGTGCTTTCCCCATATGTGGAAATGCAATCACGTCAGGCCTGAAAGCAGCTCAAGTTCCTCCAGGGCGAAGGGGATACCAGCAGAAGCAGGAGGCACAGCCCGGCTTGGGAGGTTTTCAGACCAGAACGAAACTGTTAGAGCTGCAGGTGTGTTGTCAAGATAGACTGCGTGGCAGGGTGAGCCCAGAGCACGTGCTGGGCCTTTCTTCATGCAGGTCCCTGGTGGGAGGATGTGTGGAAAGACTCTCAATACTGACTATCAATTGTATACGATGTGTATTGGTCCTTAACCCTTGCCTCAGGCTCCAGTCTGACTCTGAAAGTAGGGGGAGCTGGGGCTGCTCGAAACATGCCTCTACTGGGAATGTAGTCCATCTGAGCTTTCTAGATCTCAACCTTTGTGTGGCTCTAACAGAAGCATCAAGAAAGCTTCAAAAACAGAGATGCCCAGGCCTCAGCCCAGGCCTACTATGGCATAGGAGGCTGGAGTCTATATTCTTGATAACTCCCCGGATGAGTCCAATATCAAGCCATGTTTGGGAACCACAGGTCAGTATTCATATGCTTATGTTTATTTGATCCACTGCTTTGTTCCAGAGTGGACTGGGGTGGGCGTGAGGGTGGAGTGTACCCATGGGAGCATATTCCTGCATGTTTCTGTAACTCAGAAGAAGGAGATGCAGTTTCATGTGGACCCAACAGACAGGCTTGGTATAGCTCTTGAAATATCCTGAACAGCTAGATATGAGAAATCTTCAGGCTTCAGGTTCCTTTGGCCTCTGAGTTTCTGCTGACTGTAGGAGTTGCAGAAGGACCAGCGAGTGTGAGGGCTCATGAAGTTGCAGATGCTTAGGCCATAGGCTCTTCACAGATCCAGGATGGCTAAAGCATGGCACACATGCCGCCACGCTTCACTCCCCTGCAGGGCAGACATTGCTAATCAATCATCATTTCCTGTTGCACCTAGAGAGGCCTTAGGATCCTAGCAATCAGAGCTGGTACGAGGAATGAAACCTTTCACCCTCCTTGCCATTTCTACCAACAATATCCTAGTCTAATCCTAAATTTTGTTGAGCACTTTAAGTTGCAGTTATTCACAGGGCATGGTTCCAAAAGTGGTGGTGAGCCATTCTCTCTTCTTTCTCTACTCTCTTTCCCTAGGTGAACCCCATCATGCCCTTGACCTTACCTACCATCTGTGAACTGGTAACTCCCAACTTTATGTTTTTCTCCCTAGAATTCTTCTTAAAGAGACTCCGAGGCTAAGAAAGCTTAGAGGTCAGGTCTGAACTCCAGTAGGTAGATAAAAAATGTCTCTGAATGAACAGTTCCTTGAGAGCTGGACTGTTTATTTCTCTGTGGATTGCCACCTACATTTTTTTTTAAATAAATAAATTTATTTATTTATTTATTTATGGCTGTGTTGGGTCTTCATTTCTGTGTGAGGGCTTTCTCTAGTTGTGGCAAGCGGGGGCCACTCTTCATCGCGGTGCGCGGGCCTCTCACTGTCGCGGCCTCTCGTTGCGGAGCACAGGCTCCAGACGCGCAGGCTCAGTAGTTGTGGCTCACGGGCCTAGTTGCTCCGCGGCATGTGGGATCCTCCCAGACCAGGGCTCGAACCCGTGTCCCCTGCATTGGCAGGCAGACTCGCAACCACTGCGCCACCAGGGAAGCCCACCACCTACATTTGACACAGCATCTTATATACCAGCAGATACTCAATAACTATCAATTGTATTTGATGCATCTCCCTGTTTCCATGTGCAATGACGCTATTGTTTTCTCAACCCTTCTTGCATTTTCAGAGCACATCCTCCTGTAATGCTGGCTGCCCCATTCCTTACCCCTCCCAGGCTGGATGGTGTGTGGTAGTCTGTTACCTTGGTGGCTCCCCAGTGAACCATGCCTCCTGGGGTTTCAACCCTTGTGTTATCTTCTCTCTTGGAATCTGGTATGCACCTCTGATTTGCCTTAACCACCAGAATGTGATGAAACTGTACTATGCCAGTTCCATTATGGCATAAACCTCAGGTATCTGGTGTAGGATGGTGTGTCTGTGTGCGTGAGTGTGTGTGTGTGTGCGTGTGTGTGTGTGAGAGAGAGAGAGAGAGAGAGAGAAAATCAGAGAAAGATGGAGAGACTCAAAAAGAAATTTTCCTGGAGCTAAAATGCAGATGCTTTTTTTAAAAGTCAGGTTTTAAAAAAACTATTATCTCCCTTGTTGTTTATCACTCTTATCTCAGGAGCTTAGCAATCTCTATATTTAGGGTTTGGTGAACTAGAGAAAGGGGGTGGCTTCCTCTCATGGCCTGCCTAAAGTTTGCTGACGTCAAACTTCTGTCCAGCCCAGGCCAAGCATCAGACAGAGCTGGGGCTCCAGGTGCAAACTTAAAATGAACCATTCCCATCCATTCTGCTGTAAGTAATAGAAATGAAAACTATACGTGGAAACCATCAGGGAAAACTTATCCCTCAGGTGCAATGCCCCAGGTCCCACTGCATGGCAGGGAAAGAGCAGAAAGCACGGAATGACTGGTCCTCGCCACGGGAACATCAGGCTGTGTCTTAGCTTTGAGCTGGACACACACACTTACTGCTGTGGTTCACAGGCGCGCCTGGAGATTCCTTTTGCCTCGGTGGGTTCTCCCCAGTGGCCAAACTCCAGGGTAGTAACTGAGCTACACTGACTCTTTTTTTCAGGCCCCAAAAATCTTAAGATAACACCCGATTAGCAGGTAGGGGCAAGAAGGCGGAGCTTTTATTTGCAGGACATTTGGAAAGAGACAGGATGTTGAAGGCAGGAGTCAACGTTTCCCAAGGTTCTTTCTTAAAACACATCGTGTTTGGCCTCAGGTTGCTGACTCACCCAGCGCTGCCCAGGCCGGGCATTCCATCACGGGGCTACTATATTCCCAAGAGAGCCTGGGAGACTGGCTCACTCCCCAACTACAGTATCCACAGAAACATCTGCTTTAGCTTATTAGAAAGTTAAAACAACCAAGGGTCAACCCCTTGTCTTTTCCACCTAAGGACACATTCCTCTTGGCTGACGCACACCCCTGCCCAAGGGTTCACCCCTGGATTCTGTGAGTGTGTCTGTGAGACTGTGAACTGATTTTAATGATGATTTGAAGAGCCTCTTACATCCTAGTTTATTTAACCTTCTCACACGAATAGCAAGGCTTCTCTGTGGGGAATCATGGAATGACTACTGACTCACTAGATATGCAACGAGCCCTGAAAACAGGAAGGAAAAAACCGGCTCTCAAAGCCAAATTCATTCCCTTCTCTTGTCATCCACAGGTAATTGTAAAAAGCAGTCTGGCCTTGGAGTCTGCAGACTCAGGGTCAATTTGCAGTCCTGTCGGAAGCTGCGGGACCTGGGACAGGTTCCTTGGCTTCTCAGAGCCTCAGATTCCTCTTCTACAAAATGGGAATAATAAAACCTATCCTGCCAGCCACGCAGGGATCTTAAGAGGTCTGAAGAGAACGCTGGGGCAGGGAGGCATCTTAAAGGACAACTGATGCTTACGTTTTCTCCTGTGACAGTGCCCCCCAGAAGCCACTCAACCTGAACTTGAACTTGTTCTCACAGAGTCCCCTGCATTGTGGGATAGCTCGGATTTACTTTGAGCGGAAAGCCTCCTCCTTTAGCATTCTACCAATGGGTTCTTCTCCGGCTGGGTATACAGAAACAAGTCCAGTCCCTCCTCTGGAAGAACAGCTTTCAGACTTCTGGAGGGAGGACCGCACCCCCGGTACCCACAGAGCAGTCCCTGTGTCTTCTCCCCACTAGGCTGAGCCTTTGGCTCCTGTCACTGCCGCGGCTATTGTTCTCCAAAGGCACTTTAGGTAATTTACCAGCCTCAAGCTATCTTGTCTGGAACTGAATGTCATATTCAGGATGATCTAAAAGGGGGAGAATTAAGCAGGACAATCACCTCTCGTGTTCTAGATGATATGCCTCTGTTCACGTAGGCCAACCCTCGAATTGGCTGTTTTGGTGGTCATGTCTCAATAGCAGCCCTTCCTTCACAGTCTCAGCTTCCAACCCTTGACTTTCTGATTACCTCTTTTCTTTCCAGCTTATTCCATCTGGTACCCAACTCAATAATTCTCAGGCCTCATCAGGACCTACTGTCCATTGCTCATACCACTGTTCCTCACCCCTCCTCTCCAGCAGGGCCTTATCTGTCCCTTCTTACCCGGCCTAGGCCTCATGATGCATCATTATAATCATCCCCTTGAATACACTCTCAATTCCTTTCTCTCTCTTTTTCTCGCTTGCCTGGCAAAAATCCCAACCCTGATTAAATCCTACTCTCTGCATCCAGACAGTGGAAACTGGCTAGAGAAACTCACAGAAAAGGTTTAATTGACCTAAGTTAAATTCATGATCAGTAACGTCAAGGAGGCCCACGGAGCCGCCCAGCAACCAGCCTCTCGTTTGGACGTGCCAGTTCTTACCTCCTGCACCTTAAACCTCCACAACCTCTGTCCCCATCCTCGCTCTCAGCAGATGACCTTGTCCTCCAACGGGGCTCGCACACACACCCCCTCAACATCTACCCACCTGCCGGCATCTGTGCCCAGGGCGCGGCCTTCCCTCTGTGTGGATGGGCTCTGTGCTCCCACCTAAGACGAAGCTCCCAGGTGTGCACTGGACTCTTGGCCACTTGCTTATCAGCATGCCTACCTCCACACCCCACACTCCATTACCAATTTCATCTTCCCTCTAGGATCATCCCCATCCCATATAACTTCAGTATTACTTTCCCTCATCTTAACAGATGAAAACAAAAAACACAACAACAATCGAATGCTTTCTTCTTATCCCCAGATAAGGAATCCAGGTGAGGAGACTTTAAAGTTTAGTAACCTGCCCCAGGTCAATGACCAGGAAGTGTGGGGTTGGTTTGCCCACCCCCAAAGCCCACCCAGATGAGGCTTCCTGGGCTGCGGAGGCCACAGCAGCTCTCTCTCCAGCCCACCGCTCTGGTTCAAGTGGCTGAACTCAGACAAGGAAGTACTTTGCCAAGGACATCCAGACCAGCCCTGCCTACCTGGGCACTCTTGGGACCGCAAGAAAGGCTGGAGGTTTTCAAGCGAAAAGGGGACCTGCTGGGTCTGCAGGGGCCTGCTGAGCTGCTGAGACAGTCTTGACTGACTTGCCTGTCAGACTCAGCGTGGGAGAGCGGGGGGCAATGATGGCAAACAGATGGGGCAGGCCAGGGGGGCAGGAGCTGCCAGCGTGGTGCACCCCCGTGCAGAGACGACACCTCGTAAATCTCGCAGGCCCAGCCCGTGTGGCCTGCGGTGGTGGTCCATTAATGCTGCCTGGTCCTTGGAGCCGGAAAATGACAACTAAGGTGGCCAGCTGCCTTCCAAGCCATTGCGTCAGAAGGGCACACTTCTCTCCCCCACTGCTAACAGCATCCCTATTCCTGCCGGGAACCCAGGAGACCTCGGCCAAGGGGGGTTTTCCTCCCGGGACATCAGATACTTAACTAGCCGTCATCCCCTCCCCTCCCTTCTCTGCTCCCAAAGACTCTCCCAGAGAACAAGCCCATCTGGCTTTGAGATTTCCGAGTACACGGCGTCAAGTTGGAATTTTCGGACCATCCGGAAAAGCACGCATCTCTGCCAAAACCCGCATGGACTTAGTCATGCTATCTCTTAACAGTCCTCTTTCACAAGGGACAGACTGACCCACTTACTTGTCCGTCACGGCCTGCATGAACTCGTCCAGAAGGTCGTCGTACTCCTGCCCACGCACGCGCCGGTGCTTCAGGCCGATGTACAGAGGGTCCCTGAGCAGCTCCTGCAACGGACAGCATCCATCTCGTCAAGTGTCCTGGGTTAGCGGGAAGGAGGGGGGAGGGGGGGAGGGAGGAGGGAGGAGGCAGCTCCCCACTCCCACTCCCCAGGTGCTGTCTCTGGAAGGGTCTGGAAGCCAAGCCACTGATGGAGGGTAGACCCCCAGGGGTCCACACTTTAGGAATCAAGGATGATTTGAACAAGCAAAACTCTCTGATACAGTCTTCCAACCTCTAGCTGCAGCTCTGGGTTCATTTCAGGGTTTCTCAACAGTGATACTATGGACATTTTGGCCTGGACAGTTCTTTGATGGGAAGGCTGACCCACATATTGTATTGACAGAACACTTAGCAGTGTCTCTGGGTTCTTCCCACTTGAAGTCAGTAGCACCCCCAGTTGTGACGTAAAAAAGATCTGTAGACTTTGCCAAATGTCTCCCTGGGGGACAAAACGGCCTGTGCTGAGAATCGCCCCAGGCAACATCTGGATTGAGGTACTGGGTCTTGTCCAAAGTCACTCACCTAGACTCAAATTAGAAAACATTCCCTCCCTCCCTTCCTTCCGTGAAAGCTTACTGAATACCTAGCATGTGCCTGGCACTGTGTTGGTCCCTGGGGATACAAGGATAGACTGATACAACCAGAACTTTCCATTCAAGAGAGAGGCCCACCTTAACGCCTGCCTGTGTTAGGTGACCCCCCACTCCACCTCCTGCAGCTCTCCTGTCACAGCTTTCACACGCTGTTTGGTCATCCTCTCTGTCTGCCCTGGTCTGATGACCACTCCCGCCTCTTCTGTACCCCTCACACACACCCCTACGCAGAAATCAGCGGGCTCATTCGTGCACGACACATTTACTGACCCTCTACGCCTGCTGCCATCAGGCCTGTCGGGGAATTTGTAGGTAAGGGATGGTCGCTGCCTCTGAGGTGCTCACGGCCTAATGCAGGTGGCTGATGAGTAAGCAAACTCTTATTACAGAGTAGAGACATTTCTTCGGCACAAAGCATGGCACCTGGCAGCACAGAGAAGGAGTGCAGTAATTCCCACCGGGGGACGGGTGGGGATGGTGACATGGAAGAAATGGTCAGGCTTTAAAAGATGGGCAGATGTTGCCAGGTGGGCTGGGCTCTCGAGGCTTAGAAATCAGCACAAAGAAAGGTTGGGGACTGGAGGTAGAAGGAGGAAGAAGTACCTGGTGACCTGGTGCGTTTAAGAAATAGGAAGTAATTTTATGTTTTCGGGTATTTGGAAATTATCTATTTTTGTGTCCCCGCCGCCACAAATATGAGCTCCTTGGGGTCAAGGTTTTGTGTTATCGTCATCTCCATCTGGACTGCTCCGGCAGGATTCAGAGACAAGGATGTCATGGGTCCTGCCCTCAAGGGGCTCAGAGTCAAGTCTCACCTCCACCACTGACAAGCTGTGTGACCTCAGGCAAATTACGTGACCTCTCACAGCCTTCCTCTCATCTGTCAAATGGGGATAAAATACCAGCTGTACAGGGTGATCGTGATGAGGAAATGAAATAATACACGTGAAAGAGCTTTGTGAATCATAACATATGCTGTAAAGTAATGGCAGCAGCTTTAACTTTCACAGCGTTTGCTCATGTGTCAGGTACTGCTGAGGGAGGGGAAGCCACAGCAAGGTTAAACAGCTGCCTCTTTCTTGGGCTAGTAAGTGGAGGAATCCGGATTCAAACTCACGGCTGCCAGCTCCAGAGCCCATGGTCTTAACCACGGAGCAAGGCTGCTTAGGTGGCTTATTCTTGTTTAGGACACCATTCTAGCTCCATATTGTCTTGTAGGAGGTGGTAGGGCAAAGGTATAGTGGACAGAAAAGACCAGGAAATATCTGCCTTCTCAACCCCTCACCCCCGATCCTGGGTCCACAGAATCTGAGGTGGGTTTAGCGCTTTCTCCAAGGAACCACACGGCTACATCAGAAAGACAGTGAGGTCTAAACTTCTTTTCTCAATCTCTTTGCCTCCTGGGTTATGCATCCTTGAGATTGTTTAGGACCCTGCCCTGGCAGGTGTGTGTGTGTGTGTGTGTGTGTGTGTGTGTGTGTGTGTGTGTGTGTGACCAAAGGATGAGAGTGGGACATATATGGTGCCTACCCTTCCACAGGCCACTTTCAAAGTGATCATCTAAAAGCCACTTAGAGGCAGCAAACATCCAGCCAAGGGGGATCAAGGAAGTAAATGATGATGTAACAACTAGATGGACAACTAGGCAGCCATTGAAATTGGTGGCTTTTAAGACTATGCAGCCACCTGGACAAATGTGTATGAGATTATTCAAAATGAAAAAAGCAGGATACAAAATTGCACAGATACCACAATTTCAACTGTCTGAAACATACAAACAGCCTGCAAAGGGCATACACATAAATGATAAAAATAGTCTAACTCTTGGCACTTGCAGAAAATATTCACTTTTTAGTTCTTATAGAGGTGAACGGGTCCACGGTAAATTATAATCTGTAATGTTTCCAAATCACAGATTGGTTCAGTAGTGCATTAGGCTGCCAAGAGTGGATTTCTCAGGGCTGCATACACAGTTTCTGGGGCAGGTCCATTTCTCCAGTGGTACTGAAGAATTTTAGGATTTTCCAAAAATTTCTCAGTATATCTGCACTTAAGATGAAAGGTCAACACTAATCAGGTTCTACTGAGATGTAAAGGTGACTATAAGAAGCTTTAAAAAAAAGTCCTGATATTTTATAATATTTATTTTATTTATAATAAAATGTTTTATGTCTGAAATACTTCAAAACTAAGTACTCCAAAAAATTGGGAAGAGTGTTTCTATATGGAGATGACACGAAAATATAGCTTCTTATACTTGTACAGAACTTTCTGGTAATTCACTCCTTATGAATCAAAAGTAGTTTGATCCTTCTGTCTTACATACTCTCATGCCCATTTTACAGATGAGGAAGGTGGAGTTCAAGAGTTTAAATAAATTGCCCAAACTCACACAGCCAGAAAGTATCTAAGCTGAAACTGAGCCTTGCTTTGACTGGGTCTCATGACAGCGCCCTTTCCACCCCATCATTTGACATTGTGGGGACCAGGGAATGTGGGTTCGGCTCCTGACCCTCCCGGTCCTCCTGGAAGAGTCCAGTAGTGGCTGGAAGGTCCAGCTGGTCCTGTAGACCACGTTGGGGAGCAGTGACAGCCTGAATGGGGTCTGGGGAAAGACCGTGTCCACATCTCCAGTCAGCTGGCTTTCCTTTGGCAGGCGGGAAAATGACTTCTCAAAAACAGCAGAGGGTGGAGCTTCCACACTGTCTTGGTACCACATGGAACAAGAAATCCACATTCTGCCCTGTGTCCCACCAAGTGATTGGTTACAAGAATGACTGCCAGCAAGGTGTGGGACTATGAACTGGCCTGGACCCTCCCCTGGCAGCCCTCCTCTATCCTGGACTTTCTCACATAAATGTTAAAAAGAGAAGTTTTCAGAAGGCAGTATTGCCAGATAAAATACAGGACACCCAGTTAAATGTGAATTTCAGATAGGAGATATATATATATATATATATATATATATATATATATATATATATATATAGTATAAATATGCCCCAAGTTTTGCATGGAACATACTTACGTTAAAAAATGATTAGCTATTTATCCGAAATTTAAACTTAACTTGCATCCTGTATTTTTCTTTGCTAAATCTGGTAACCCCATCAAGAGAGGCAGAAGGAGTCTTGAAGCTGGGAGGCAGTGTGCTGCAGAGGACAGGGCATTGCCTGGCCCAGTGGCCCTGGTCAGATGCTCTCCCGGAGCACCCTCAGGACAGCGTGGTTTTAGACTCAGAAGGGGCTCTGGGCTTTGGAATCGTACACACCTGGGTTTGAATTCAGGCTCTGTCACTTAACTAGCTCTGTGACTTGGGGTACTTGTCCCTGCTTCATTTTACTTCTCTGTCCAATAGGGATAGTAATGATCTCTATTGCATAATGCAAGCTCTTTGAGGAAAGGGTCCTTATTCATGTGCATCTCCCTAGTGATGTTTTACAGTGCTGGCGCATCGCAGGCCATTAAAAAGTGTTTACTGATGTGAGTTGCATTTATTCTAGGACTGGGCTAAGGAGATGCTGAATTAAGAACTAGGAAAGTCTTAGAAATCACTTGGTTCGGCTTCCTCCAAATGAGTTTTTGAGACCCAGAAAGGTTAAATGAACTGCCTAAGGTCACAAAACGAATTTGGTGGAAGCAACAGGGTGGAAATGACAGCTTCTAGAGCAGGGGTCTTCCCAGGTGGGATCAGCTTCCTCACCTCTGAGCCTGCTGCTTCCCCTCTGCTAGGTAGTTGCCAAGTTCCCGTTGGCACTAAGTAAGCCTTCAGGTTAAGGCTCTATCCAAAGCAGATGAACCAGAGTTTCCTCCTCTGCTGTGTGAGTTGAATATACCCTCCATGGCTGTGTGCCTGGCTCTTTCTAAGGTGAAAAATCTTGCAGACTAAACGTCATGGAAAGCAAAATGGCTGGTTCGTCTTCACTTGCCATATCATTGAGCACTGGGTGTAAGCTGGAAGAGAGACGAACCTCTTGGTCTGGAAAAATATTTATCTTGCAAAGCAACGGGCACATGAAGATGTTACTCAGAGAGCATCTGGGGGTCTGGGGAGGTCATGGGATTGGGTTCACAGTGTGGACATGGTGCACTTTCCTCCTCTGGGTGACAGTTATGCCCACCACGTATTTCTCTGGATGCTCAGTTAAGCCCAAGGGTAAGCTACAAAGATCCTAGGAAGGGCCCCTTCACTGGTCACATGTGCACAGAGAGCCTGCGCCCGATGGCACCACGGGTGAATGCTGACTATTTATGAGCTGCAATAAAGACAATCTTGCCAGGTGGAAGGAACCCTTCCATACCCAGCTCTGTGGGCGATCCCACGCTGCCTCAGCAACCAGTAACACCCAAGGCACAGTCTACCAGGCTCTGTTGATAATCTGTCCCCTCCATCCCCCTCTTTAGTCATTTCCACAGAGACTTTCGCAGCATCTCCTTGAGAGGAAAATTCCACTGAGGATCAAGACTTCCGCAGGAGAAGCCAAGCCCTGGGTTGTCCCACAGAACCTTTAGCACAGAGTGGGACAAGCACTGGGCTTGGACTCAAACCTGGGGGGAAGCCATTTCTGCCCTGGGGCCCCTTTACCCATGTGAAACGAGGGGGTTGAGTGACAAGTATTTACATGTAATATCTGGTAAGTATGATATCTAATGTGAACAGTCTGTGACTCTGCTGTGTGTGTATGAAACAAGATGTACAAACCAATCCACACACAGACACAAGGGAGGGAGGGCCGGAGCAGGTGCCCTGTCTAACTGGGCGGGGCTCCCTCCCCCTGGCCCTTTGGAACTTCATCACGGGATGTCCCTCCTTCATGGGATCACGTCTCACATATTTATTTTTCCAAACCTCCTGGCATCGGCAGGTAAAAGTGACTCAGAGTTTCAGGGCTGTAGATAGCAGATGTTTTCCTTCAACAGGAAACCTGGAGGGGTGTTTTCTTTGACTCTGATTAAAGCTCCTTTTGCCTCAGGAGTTTTTTATAGAGACATACACACAGATGGTCTAGTTGTTCTGAAACCAAAGCCTTCACAGCAGCACCCTCCCTGCACTGCCACGAGAGACGGAAGCTGCGAGGCGGAGCTTCCCTCTCCTGTTGCTGTGGCTTGCTCTGGGTGAGAGACGCGCCCCCAGACTTCTAGGGGAAAAATCTTGCAAACTGATTATTTTTAAAAAAGAACTCTAGTGTGGGAGATCACATAGTCAATGCATTTGAAAAGAGAGAAATCATTGTCTTCGGTCTTCCCAGTGTTGGCCTCTTTGTAACTTTCTTGAAGAAGGTCACTGGCGGGAGTTCACCTTTCTTTGTGGGGGAGGGCTGTGAAAATGGCATCGGTGTGCCCTAGTTTGATCCTGAGTGTCCATGGAACACAGACTGTGTGAAACACCTACTTTCTCAGTCTTCATTACCCAGTCTGTGACACAAATACTTGACATCTTGGAGCAGTGTGCCACAGTAGACAAGGCCACTCTGGTGCCAGAGAGACCTGGGTTCAAATCCCAGCTCCAACACTTAGAGCCGTGTGACCTGAAGTAAGTAGTTAATGTGTGTCAATCTCAGTTCCCTCATCTTAAAAAGGGGAGAACAGTATCTCATACAGTTGGTGTGAGAACGAAATGAGATTGAGGCACTTCCCCGGCGGTCCAGTGGTAATGAATCCATCTTCCAATGCAGGGGAGGCGGGTACGATCCCTGGTCAGGCAGCTAAGCCCACGTGCCACAACTAGAGAGAGAAAACACGCACGCCACAACTGGAGAGAAGCCTGAGCGCCGCAACAAAGAGCCCGTGCACCTCAACAATAAAGATCCCGCCTGCCTTAACGAAGATCCTGCGTGCCCCAACTAAGACCCGACGCAGCTAAAAAAATTAATAAAATAAATAAATAAAATAAATAAATATAAAAAGAAAAAGAGAGAGGATGAAATGAGATTGAAATATACAAGGGCCCAGAACTATGCCTGGCCGTTGCAGGTGCTGGCATAGGTCTTACTGGACGTGGTGAGAACTGCTTTCTCTCGCGTCTGTGGTGTTGCATGGCAGGTCAGGCTGTGCCCTGTCCCCTCAGCTGGGGAATCCTCTGGTCCTTCCACAACTCTCTCCCTTCCACACCCAGGAGGGAGAGCTGAGGCAGAGGCCGAAAGCCCCAGGGGGGGGGGAGAAGCAGACACTTTGAGGAGACGTAACACGTGAGCCATTAAAATGATCAATTAGGTGACAGTGTTGAAACACTGACAACTAAAAGATTCCACCCACGCCTGGCTCTCATTTATCTCCCTCAGCCTAGCAGAATGCCTGAC
Organism: Balaenoptera ricei; assembly: GCF_028023285.1. NCBI lineage: Eukaryota > Metazoa > Chordata > Mammalia > Artiodactyla > Balaenopteridae > Balaenoptera > Balaenoptera ricei. Next base: position 49,171,772 of record NC_082646.1, on the reverse strand, counting down.
ACCTACTAAACACTTCATAAACTTTAAAAAAAAAAGTAAAGAGAAAGTGCCCACAAAATAATCTTCATTGAAGAAATCAGAACAAAATTAGGGGCACAGTATGATTAATTAGGTAATACTGTAACTACATCTATGTATACGCACAGAGAAACATCGGACAGGAGCACAAACGTAGCAGAGTGGGAGAAATGCCATTTCCTTCTCCTCTTAAAATTTTGAATAATGTTTTAAAGTTACTTTAGTAATAAAAATTCTAAAAGTCAAGACATAATCTTTACTCATAAAGCACCAAAAACCCGGGCAGGCAGTGTGGTATGGTGTGGGGAGAGGAACACTCATGTGCATTAGGACCCCACTCCTGCCACTTCTAGCAGATCTTCTTGGGCCAATTAATCTCTCTGGGCCTCAGTTTCCTCAGCTGTAAAAAGAGGGTAATAACTGAGCTCCACTCACAGGCTTATTGTCAAGCTTAAACAGGGTGGTCTGTGAAAAGGGCCTGGCCCTGATTACTCATAGTTTCTCACCATCTTTTCTGGTGGGTTTGCTACAAGTTGGCACTAACTCTAAACTTTAGCACATCATTGCTGAGTGCTGGACCTTCAGTGATAAAGGATCTAAGGCATCTGCTAGAGGCAACCAACACCCTTCCAAGGGATGCAGTGGCCTCAGAATCAGTCTCAAGCCGTTCCACTTCTTGCCTAGAGCCAGCTTTTTGGAGAGAGAGAGAGAGAGAGACGGTCTCAAACAAATCCAGTTGGAACACGGCAGGAGGTGATGGATGGGAATAGTATCTAACACAAAGTTTGCTATACTCATCCACGTTTGTGCGGTTCCACACATGTCCTTTGTGGCTGAGGGACAATTTCAGCAAAACCCAGGCGTGTGGCTGGGGAGGGGAACCACAGTGCAGAGCAGACCTTGAAGATGGGTCTTGATGAGCAGCTGTAAGGCTGTGCCACCATGCAGCCTCCCTTCTCCTAGGCTGGCGGGGAGCATATGGAGGAGAGATTGAGCGGTGGGAGAACACCTAGTAACTTCCTGGTCCAGGCCCTAATTGTACCAGAAGGGGATGGTATCTAGACAGGTACAGGGACTCACCCGGCTGTCAGGGGTACCGGGACCAGGGTCCCTGCTTCCCCGGCCAGCACTTCTCATGCTCCCCTTGTCCTCCCTCATCCCCCTCCCACCCCCGTGAGTTCTCAGCTCTGAAGCCAGGTCTGTCTGCTGCTCCTTCATTTGACCGTATCTGTGGATGAAGCCTGAATAAGCATCACTTCTCATTAGAGGCTACAGTGCTTGTTCTTGTTTAGAAATGAGGATGTTGTGTGGCATCCAGGGAGGAAGGAGGCCACGCAGAGTCACAACAAGTTTTCTAGAGAAAGATCAACTCAGAACGCAAATAAGTATAAGCTTTTTGACAATATGAATCGAGAATCTAAAAAATGACCATTCCCTTTGCTTCAATATTTCCTTTTCTAGGAATTTATCCTTGGGAAATCATCAGAGATGGAAAGACTGATCTGCAAAAACAGGTATCAGAGCACAATTATATTTGCAAGAAGACCAGAAACAACCTAAATGTCCAAGAGTGGAGGGTTTCTTACGTGAATTGTGATACGCCAGGCAGCTATGAAAATGACATTGTGGAATAATGGCTAGTGACCTGGGAGAAAACTCATGACATACATTACACTTTAAAAAGCAGGATACAGGGCTTCCCTGGTGGCGCAGTGGTTGAGACTCTGCCTGCCAATGCAGGGGACACGGGTTCGAGCCCTGGTCTGGGAAGACCCCACATGCCGCGGAGCAACTGGGCCCGTGAGCCACAATTACTGAGCCTGCGCGTCTGGAGCCTGTGCTCCGCAACGAGAGAGGCCGCGATAGTGAGAGGCCCGCGCACCGCGATGAGGAGTGGCCCCCGCTTGCCGCAACTAGAGAAAGCCCTCACACAGAAACGAAGACCCAACACAGCCATAAATAAATAAAGAAATAAAATTAAAAAAAAAAAAGCGCAGGATACAAAACTGTATATGCAATATAAACTTAATTTCGTTTTTAATTTTATTTATTTATTTTATTTTTGCTGTGTTGGGTCTTCGTTTCTGTGCGAGGGCTTTCTCTAGTTGTGGCAAGCGGGGGCCACTCTTCATCGCGGTGCACGGGCCTCTCACTATCGCGGCCTCTCTTGTTGCGGAGCACAGGCTCCAGACGCTCAGGCTCAGTAGTTGTGGCTCACGGGCCCAGCTGCTCCGTGGTATGTGGGATCTTCCCAGACCAGGGCTCGAACCCGCGTCCCCCGCATTAGCAGGCAGACTCTCAACCACCGCGCCACCAGGGAAGCCCCCTTAATTTCATTTTTATAAACGTTTCAGAGGGATAAGGCTAGAAAGAAATATCCCAAATTGTAAACAATGATTATTACTGGCTGTGTGACTAATATTTTATTTTTAATACTTCTCTGGAGTTTTCTCAATGAACAGCAGACATGCACAAACACCGTGACCCAGCGTGGTGGTACCCAGAGCAGACAAACTCTTGGCTGGGCTTTGAGCTCCTTAAATCCTAAACCTCCTGGAAGCCTGCAGGTGGCCCTCAGCCACAGCTCGGGTCAGTTTCTCTCCCTGGGCTTGCAGGATGCTCATCTGCCTGATCCAGACATTTCAGCCCTTGGTCCTGGTGCTTTGAGTTTTAATCCTTTTACAGGGGTAGCTGGCCTCTAAAATGCTGAAAAAACACAGCCCAGCAGCCACTCTCGCCTCAGCGGCTTTCTTCACTAATGGATCAGAGAGGGGCCATGAGGGCAATGGAAGCTGCCTAGGGACACGGGACAAGGAAGCACAGAAAGCCCGCGCAGCGGGTACCTTGGCAGGAGGTAGGGGAGCAAGAAGACCCAGCAGTGGCTGGGGGAAGAGGATGGGACTGGGAGAGTGGGGTGGGCAACCAGGGAGGAGAGAGGTCCTGGCGTCACAGCCATGTAGGGGAGGTGTCCTGGCAGCGGGGACCCCAGAATGAAACGGCCTGATGCTTTGTAAACAGAACCACCACGCAGAGGTGCGCCCCACGCCATCCCAGCTGCCACCCTCTGGCTCCCGGCCCAGGCAGCGCATTACCTCGTTGTTGGTGCCCACGTCCAGCAGGACAGGGAGGCACTGCTGCGGGTTGACGCCTCCGCACGCCGTGTACAGGGCCAGCTTGCCCACGGGGATGCCCATGCCGTAGCAGCCCAGGTCTCCCAGGCCCAGGATGCGCTCCCCATCAGTCACCACCACAGCCTGAAAGACAAAGCAGGACGCCATCAATCCGGGACAGCACCTCCTGTGACGAAGTGCTCGTTTGTACAGCAAGGCAGGCCTGCCGACTGGACGCCCACCGCCTCTGCTGCGGGATGAAAACAGCTTCTCTGGGATACAGCCAAAGGATTCTTTCAACTGTAGGTGGCGGGTCCTTCCCCCATCCCCTCCCCTTTCTGGCAGGGCTGGAGAGAAACCCCACCGAGGTGAGATGATGGAAGGACACCGGCCTGCATTCCGAGGTTCTGTTCCTGCAGGAACAGCTGGAGGGAACCCACACCGAGTCATTCTCCCTCAAAGAAATTAAGCAGACTCTCTCAGCTTGAGATCTGGGGTTGGGGACAGGGAGGGAAGGCAGAATGAAAGGAGATAATAAAACAAGTGTTTATGCTGCTACTACAGCCCCAGGGTTTAGAGACCCATATATGTGCTCTCCGCCCTGTTCCGGGGTATAATAAATCCAATCTGCAAAAAAACAGAGCTCCTTGTGACATCTGCTAGGGTCACTATTCCACGTGAAACCAGGAGGGTTCTCAAGCTGTACTGGGATTATCTTTGTGTTTTGGCAAAAAATCACCGAAGGCATAGTAGGTACTAGACATAGTACTAGTTCCAGGCTTACCTACTGTGAATTAACAGATGCTGATGGAGCTGAGAGTGATGACAGAAATAATCATATGATAATGATGGCTATTCATTCATTCAATACATCTTTATGAAACACCTACTTTGTAAAAGACAGTGTGCCAAATCCTGGGGAATGGAGGTTCAGTTTGCTCATCTATAAAAACAAGAATGCGTGGACCCAGCCCTCTAAAGGACTAATGGGCAAAAGAGAGATGGAACATGTATAGTTATACTGACTCTGGGGGGAAAGTGTGAGGGCAGTGGAACAGCTCAAGGGCAGCAGAGATTGAGAAAAGGGAGAGGTACTTCCTGTAGGATAACCCTTCTTAGATGAGGGGACACACGTGCCACACCTTGGACAGGTGGAGATTATCCATTAGGGGTGCAGCTTGGGAGAAAGGTATTTGATGCAAAAGTAAATTAAGGGGGCTTCCCTGGTGGCACAGTGGTTGAGAATCTGCCTGCCAATGCAGGGGACACGGGTTCGAGCCCTGGTCTGGGAAAGATCCCACATGCCGTGGAGCAACTGGGCCCATGAGCCACAATTACTGAGCCTGCGCGTCTGGAGCCTGTGCTCCGCAACAAGAGAGGCCGCGATAGTGAGAGGCCCGCGCACCGCGATGAAGAGTGGCCCCCGCTTGCCGCAACTAGAGAAAGCCCTCGCACAGAAACGAAGACCCAACACAGCCATAAATAAGTAAATAAATAAATTTTAAAATGGTCCACATCAAAAAAATCTTTAAAAAAAGGAAATTAAGTTTCAGGGTAGAAGTGGGGGGAATGTAGGCTGTGTGTGTGGGTTCAGGTCCCACGAAAGGAGAGAATGGAAAGTCAAACTGCGAGGGGCCCTGAATGTCAGGCCAAGAAGAACCCACCAGGGTGATAGTGAAGTTGTTTATAGGTCACCCCAACTGGCTCTGCAGCACTGGTTCCCTCCATCTCTAAATGAGTGGAGTTTATGGGGCCACCCAGCCCTCCACTGGAACCAGCTTTGGGTCAGGACTTAGGACAAGCTCTGAGCTGTGGATGTCCTGGTTGGCCCCAAGCGTGGTGCCATGATCACCGTAGAGGTCAGTTTACTCCACGCAGGTACAGTGGTGGGCACCGGAGATAAAGAGACGAAGACCCACTCCTACTGGGGAGGGTTTATGATCCAGCACCCACAGGCTCAGTGGAATCTTCTCTCTCCCAGGGTGAGAGCACACAGGGCTGTGCTGCCTTTTGGTAGAAACAGGTGTAGAGACTCGTAAAACCACACCTCACTGCTGGAAAGGGGGCTCCGGAGAGAGCAGCGGACCCATGAAGGTCGTGCTGTCCCCCTTAGCTTGGTCTCCTGCCTCTAGGGTGAGTGTCCCCGTCCTGCATCTCACTTGCTCCTCCCCCGCCCTGGCAGGGAGGCCCGTCTGGGATAGTTATCTGTGTTTCACAGGTGAACAAACTGAAGCTCCTGGACCTTCACATTCTGTACATATTTGTTAAGTATCAGCCAACCGCCAGGCACTGCGCTGGATGTTTCCACATCAGTTATCTTAGAAATATTAGATGACTTACCAAGGGCACCTTGCTTGTGTATGTGGCAAGTCGAGATTCTAATCAGGCTTTGGGTACCTGGTTCAGGGCTCCTTCTACAACCCCGCTGGGCTGGGAAAAAGCACCTGTGCTCTTGGCAAAGTCCTGTCCTGTCTTGGTGCCACCCTCTCTGCAGCCTCTGACCCCCTGCTGGCAGCTCTCCCCAGTGGAGCCTGTGCTTTCATGCTGCCCCTCAGTGCCCAAACTCTGGGCATTTCTCTACCACCTCTCCTAAACAAAGCCTCCTTATTCTGGTTCCCATTCTCTTAGATTTCTCTCTGCTGAGGGGCAGTGAGTGACACGGAGTTCAACAGAAGAAATCAGCTACGACTCCAGGGTGTTCTCCTTATAACCCTGGGGCATTTCAAGATGGTAGCGGGGGAACTTCCCTGGCGGTTTGGTGGTTAAAACTCCACGCTCCCAATGCAGGGGGCATGGGTTCGATCCCTGGTTGGGGAACTAAGATCCCGCATGTCGTGCAGTGTGGCCAAAAAAAAAAAAAAAAGAAAGATGGTAGCGGGGCTCTGCAGGGCCACCCTCCCAGCCTGGGGATGTCCAAAGGTGCTTGACTACATTCCTGACTCCTCTGAGGGAATGTCTCACCTCCACCTGTCATCCACTCTCCATCCTGTAGTGCTAATGGCTGGATTACTGCAACAGCTTCACAACCAGGCTCAAAGGCCTTTAGTGACTTCTAACTGTCCATAAAATAAGAGTCCAAAAGGCTTATCTCTTTAATGACAGGAACCCAACATACCTTCTGAAACTCTACACACAATTGCCCCCTCTAGCAGAACTGGCCTCACTCCCATCAGACACACTCCGAATTCACCAATAATCTCTAGCCTCTCAGCCTCTATACTCCTGTCTCTTCCTGCTCTTTCTCCAGCAGTGCAAATCCTGCCCGTTACAACCCAGTGTGATTTCTCCTGGCACTTGCTGTATCTACCACGCACCTGGCCTGCTCAACCTTCCTGTCTGCCTGCCTGCCTTCTGCAAACATTTATTAAGTACCTACTGCTTGCCAAGCCCTGCATAGGTGCGATTTAAAAATCTGATGGTGATAGCATTTGGGTTCTCATTTAACATTTTAAAAAATGTACATTTAATCTCACCAAACAGCCTAAAGGTTAATGGCAGGGGTTTTGGCATCTGATAACCAGTATTTGGATCTAGGTTCCTTGATAACCCACCAATATGTAATCTTGGGTCATCAGATAACTTTTCTGAGTTTTAATTTTCCATAAAATGGGAACAATAATAATGTCCAACTCGTCAGCTTGTTGTAAAGATGAAATGAAATAATAAGTGTCTCATTTTAACCAGGTGCCTTGTGCCTTGTAAGTGATTGGCAAATGGTCACTGCTTGTATGATTATATTGTTGGTTATTATTTGGGGCAAAGATTACATAGTAGAATTTTTAATTGTTTCATCTCTCTTTAGTTCAGCCTCACCATAGAAAGGCCATGCAACAATTATATCTGTTAAATGAGTGAGTGAAAAGGAAACCAAGGGGAGACCTTGGCAGCTTTTAAGAAAGTCCGGCCATGAGAAACTCAACAGCATTCTAACCTTGACATTGTCATTCATTCCAATGGCAAATACTGTCATCTCTAAGCAAATACTTACAGCTCACCATCTGCCAGAGATTGCCACTTGGATGTCCAATAGTCCTCTCCAATCCTCCAAGTCCTTTACCAAATGAATCTGCTTTTCCCTTTTTCTCCTTTTCAACTTTCCACTTCTGCTCTCCTCCCTCACTCTGTTATCTCCTATCTCCCAGGCTCAAAACTGTCCAATCTGCTTTGAGTTCTTCTCTCTGTCATCAGTCAACCACAGTCAATTGGTCACCAAGTTCTGCTGATTTGACCTGCTTCAATTTTTCTCACCTGTTTCATGATCTTCATCCCTATTGCTAACCTTAGACCAGCCCATCCGCATCTCACTTGACCACTTTAGTGGTCCCCTGATTGGTCTTTCTATTCTTGGATTCTCCCTACTCCATTTCATTTTTCCAAAGCACACCCAGATTTGTCACGTTCTTGCTCCCAAACCTCCAATGGCTCCTGATGCCTATAAAATAAAGCTCAAACATCCTCAACTGACATTTGAGGCCTTCCGTGGTCTACGCCCAATCTGCTCTTTGAATTTCCCCTTTATCCACTCCATGCTGCATCCAAACTGAAATGCTGTTAATCTTTATAAAGTGTGTGTTTTCTTGACTACACGCCATTTTACACCTCAATCCGTATATCTCCTTGATCCAAACCCTACCATCCTTGCATGTTTCAAGGAACAGTTCAAAAGGCACTTCCGTCCATGAAGCTTCCCTTCTGGAAGTTATCACTCCCAACTCTGCATTCCTATAGCATTTTCCTCTCCCAGAGCATCTATCCCTTTCTTCCTTGTATTATAGTTATATATATTTCCTTGTCTTTCATAGCAACTCTTTAAGGGCAAGTAAAGGGTCTTGTCCTCTTTGATTCTTTAGCACTTAGCTTGGGGCCTGCAATGTGATATGAACTCAGTAACCGATGGACAATGTCATAGATCCAACACAGAGAGCAAAGGCTCTTCTCCATGGGACTGAATTCAGAACTGGAGTAGATGAACAAGTTCAGAGAGAAGATGCTGCATCCTGTTTTTCGTGACGTCAGTGGAGCTAGAGCTGTGGGTCACTGGAGAAGTCGGGGTCAAAAGACTGAGGACAAACTTGAGCAGCATCCTGGGGTTTTAGAGCCCAGCAATAGTTACCAGTGGACTGGATCACAGTTTCCTTGTTAGGATGGCTTTTACAACTCATAACCCCTCTGTAGTATTTCAGATGGCGAGGAGGAGATTCAGACGACTGAGGGATGGTGCGGCCCATTCTTTCTCTGTCTGCCTAGCTTCTGACTTACCGCCACCTCCCTCAGCCTAGGTGGACCCAATGGGGCTGACCCAGGACTGATCAGAGGATCATGCCTCCTTGCTTGCTCTGGCTCTGGTTTCCCTGGACTTGGAGTTTTGGGCATGGGCTGCCCATAGCACTGTGTGTGACGCCCTCTCCTTCCTCCTGCTGTTCCTTCCTTCCCGCTTATCCTTCCCTTTCCTCCTCCTCTTCCTCCTTTTTTCTCTCTCTCCACAACATAAATAATGCACAGTCCGTGGTCTCAAATCTTGGTTCCATCCCTCATGAGCAAAGCTGAGCTAACCTCTCAGCTTCCTTGTCTATAAGATGGGGAGGATAACAACCCCTGCCTCTTGGAGGGTCACTGGGAGAAGTCAGTGAGTTAGTCTGTGTAGAGCACTTAGCAGAATGCTGGTGAGGTGGATAGGGTGCTGTGCCGCCCAGATTCCCCTTTTAGGAATGAAGGGGTTATTCCCCCCAGTGGTACCCTCAGCTATGAGCCTATTCTGGGATTTTCCTCGACTGAAGAGAGCCACCTTGACCCCGTTCCCAGGGCAGCAGCCCACAACCAATGAATGATGGATGCAGGGGTAGGTACCAAGGCCCAGATCCCTTGGCCCAACTCAGGATGACTCTGAAGGACCATCCCTGCTCATGAGCCTCCTCGTGCACTCAGCTGGGTCTTCCGGGGGCTCCCACTTAGCCCAACCTCTCTCCCTCTTCCCTGTCCTGCTTCCTTTCCGTCTAGAGGTGTTGATCCCAAGAGCACTCCCTAATATGCCAATCTCCATCTCAGAGAATGTCTCCCAGGAAATCCAACTGCGGACGCCGAGTGGGGTTTAACCCATGGTGGGCGTGCGCATGACAGCCAGGCACTCAGCACTAACGTCTGGTCCAAGTTTAAAGGCCCAAGTGGCTGGTGCCCAGAGGCAGGGGATGCTCCTTTGGCTCCAGTACTCGGCCACCTCCCAGCACCTCCTCCCCAGAGCTGCTGGGACTGGGATGAAGGAGAGATTGAGGATCTTGGGAAAGCTCTTGGGGAGGAGGGCTTTTCTGAGCTGGGCATTCCTCCTGGCTCCGGGAAATGGCCTCTGTGGGAAAGAGTCAGAAAAGCAGTTCTCACTCCCCTTTGTGATTTATGCTGGAAAGCTCTGGGTGGGCCAGGCTGGCCCGTCCTCCCTGAGCAAGAGGGTCCCACAAAACTTCATGGTCCCCAAGACCTGAGCTTTGGCCTCACTCCCCTCACAGCCTACTCCTATTACATCTCAGTTTGCAGTTCCGCTTTCTGGCTGGGAAGCCACAGAAACTCAGCTTTTATCTTCTGAGTTGTTTCAGAAGCTTCTCTGAACCACCCCTCCCCTCCAGCCAACAACATCAGGGTCCAGAGATACCTGTGCCTTGAAAAGCTCTGCCTGCCTGCGCTACTCAGAGGCTGGGGAAGCAATGGCTCAGCAGCAGGGCTCTGGGTGACATCATCTCTTACTTGTGGATGACTGTGGGTACCACTTAACACCAGCTTGCTCATCTGAGAAAAGTCACGCCCCTACCCTACCCCTTCTTCAAGACCCCCCTGGGGGGTTTCAGAAGCACTCCTTACTCCACTCTGATCACAGTGTGAAAATCAAATGAAACACTGAAGGGGAGTCTCCGTTAGCACCAAAGTACCATGAAAGGGATAACGAGCAGAGATTCCCTACTTAGGGAAGGAGTTCTCCATCTCCTCTTTTAAAGGTAACTGGAGAAAACACACCAATAAACAAGAAAAACTGTGGCTTAGAACATTCTGAACCTTTGAAAGGGCAGCCCTGGAGTGAGAGGGAAGGACCGTCCAGAAAAAGGCCAGTGATGGGGCAGGGTAGGGACTAGGGGTAACCTGATCAGTCCTATTTGACTTGTACACATGCCAATTCAGAGCTCCCGGTTTTTCTAGAGAAGTCAGAAATCCAGGGTTTAAAAAAATTTTTTTTTTCAAATGAAGTCTCTTAATTTTATAGAGAGAAAGTCTTTTTTTTTTAAATTTATTTATTTTTATGGCTGTGTTGGGTCTTCGTTTCTGTGCGAGGGCTTTCTCTAGTTGTGGCAAGTGGGGGCCACTCTTCATCGCAGTGCACGGGCCTCTCACTATCGCGGCCTCTCTTGTTGCGGAGCACAGGCTCCAGACGCGCAGGCTCAGTAGTAATTGTGGCTCACGGGCCTAGTTGCTCCGCGGCATGTAGGATCTTCCCAGACCAGGGCTCGAACCCGTGTCCCCTGCATTGGCAGGCGGATTCTCAACCACTGCGCCACCAGGGAAGCCCCAGAAGTCTCTTAATTTTAAAATGTTGTCCACGAATTCAAAATTTTCAAAAGTCACTTTAAATCAAACATCTCTAGGGACCAAATCGACTGGCTGCCCTTTTGTGGTCTGTGGTTCCCTGGTAAGGGGACCCCCTCCTCGGCCACCCTTAGGCATCTTCAGTCTCTTCCCTGCACTGCTGTGTGTGCTACAGCTGCCTTGTCCACCTCCAGCAATGACAGTGTCCATTCAAGTGCCCTTCAGTGTTGTACAGACTTTATCAATAGTTAATCCTCACAATTTCCTGTTATGAGATCAGAGAGGTTATCCGCACACACAGCAGGTAAATGGAAGATTCAAGACCAGAACTCAGGTCTGCCTGGTTGCAAAGCCAGAGCTGACTCTTCTACATAGTTAGTTTCTGAGACTGACTTCTGGGCTCCTCCAAAGTGAAACAGGAGTATAGGGTGGAGGGGGGAGAGGTGGCCCCAGGCATTCAGCCATCCACTCAGGGGTACCGCAGGGTGAGGGGCCAACAAGTCACCCTGTTTGCTCCTCATCCTCGGGCTCCTGTCTTCGGCAGCACAGACAGTCTACTGTAATTGTTTCCAGGTCAGTCTCTCTAACTAGCCTGCAAGGTCCTTGAGGTTGGGCCTGTGCACCTTCTTTATCCCTGAACCCCCAGGGAACTCTTACAGAACAGATGTTACTAAATGGCTGTTGAATGCAACTGAATCAGATGCACTGGCCCAGATATCTACTCGTGTAACTTCTGCTTTTCCTAGAGGCTCTGGATGCTTCTCCTTGTTTAAGGCCTGCCGAGTTCCACCTCTCCCAGGGTGACCCCATAGCCCTCATTTCTCTTTCTCTAAAATCACCACAAGTGCATCTCCATCTCTCTGGAGACACTTAGAACTTAGAAGGTTCTCAGAATATGTTGGTTGAAGTCCATGGATACTTAGCAGCTGAGGTTCTATTTTGAATTCATATCTTGATTTCCCAGTCAGAGTGAAGCAATTTGGGGTCAGGGTCTGTGTTTTTCTCATTCTACACTCCTCAAAGCAGAGCCCCGGGTGCAGTTTTGTAAAGTTACACCCTGACAAGAGGAGTGATGGGGACCTGAAATCCAGCCCATGAGCCCCTCACCAAGGCCCTGTGCCAGCCTGGAGGAAGCAGCGCTTTTCCCTTACTGGTTAAAAGGGGGTGTCTTTTCATCTTATTTTTTAATTCCTCATAGCTTGCACAGAGGCACCATAGATGTTAGTGCAGACCCCATCTCCCTGCTTCTGGCACAGGGTCTGGTACCTGGAAGATGTTCATCGTGTCCTTCTACTGAGTTCATTCAACTCAGCAAGCATCTACTGAGTGCCTACTGTGGACAAGTTTCACCACGGCTGAACTGTCCAGGAAGGAGGAAAGATTAGTCTGTAGGACCTCAGAGCATGTCCTCACAGGGAAGGCTGGAGTTAACTTCCCATCGAGTGAGCTGGTTTCCCTTAATGTGCTCAAGATTTTATTATAGATTCATCCTAAACACATCTTGGAAACTTGCTTCTTCTGGGATTGGGACCACAACTTGCAGGGCCAAGGCCTGCATGTAACCAGAGTCTAAGCAGATAGGCAGGAAAGAAGAACACAGGGCACATCACACCCAGACAGAGACGTACGAATTGAGCTCTTCACCGAGTCCAGGACTGGAGTCCAAGGGCCTCAGCTGTGGCTCAGGCCTGGCTCCTGAGAGCCAAGGTCTTGCCCTACTGGCTCTGGTTCTGAATGTCGCCACACCCCCGAGAGGGCCAGAAGTGGGTGGGACACAAGGAGAGGTAGGTAAAGAGAAGCTGTACTCAGTGCCTGGTGGAGGGAGGTGGCCCAGGGAAGGGGCAGGGACGGAGGGAGGGAGGGCCTGAGAGCAAACAACTCTCAGCCTTCCAGCATTGCCCCAAGAGGTACATATACTGGGCTTGGTCAGGTCCAACCCCTCCCCTGCTCGAGTGCCAGAGATGCCCTCACAAGCAGCCAGCAGATGTTCTGTAATTTTGCTTCACCCATTTGTTTGCAGAAGTGACAATGATCTTAGAATCCAGAGTCCCTGAAACTCTTCCATAGAAGTCCCCATGACAGGAGGAGATCTGGGGACACAGACAGAGGCTAACATGTTTCTACAAAGCTTCACCAATTTTGCATTCTATATTACATCCTGTTTGTTACATATAAAAAAGTTTCCTTAAATGTTTCAAGTAAAATTGATGCTCCAGGAAACAGTGCCAGGTTCATTATGTCACTCTGCATATGCGTCCCTTCCCCCCCACCCAACACATACACTGCGGTGTACAGCCACGTGTGAAGACATCACTCATCATAAACCTTTTCTCTTGGTGCAGAATGTCCCTGCTCTCCATCTTAGTCCCTCCAACGCCTGACCGTCCAAACTCTACCCCTCAACTCAAGGCCTTGCTCCAATGTCACCTCTTCCACTAAGTCTTCCCAGATCCCCTTCAGGCTAAAAGTAATCTCGGCCTCCTTGAACACCCCCAGCTCTTCAGTGTGCCTTGTTTATCTCTGGTCAGCTTCCACCTGTTAATCTTTGGTGGCTCTGTCTTATTTTCCTCATGAAAAGTCAGCCACTTGAGAAGAGGGTCTGTGTTGGATTTTTCCCTGAATCCACCATGGAAACTGGCAGTGTATATTCAGCGGGTACTCAATACCTGCACTACTACTACTATTAATAATAATAATAATAGACATTTTCACACGGATGCTTGGTTAATGCAAGCCTTTACTCCGTGGTGCGTTTGTGCTTGGCTGTAACTGGTCTATGGTCTGGGCCTCGGGAAGGGATGCAGTGTCTTGCCTTCAGTGTTGTAATGGCCCATTTCATAGCTGAGAATGACTCTAGCCCCGGCGGAAAGGATTCATCCAACAATAGAGCAATAGCAAAGAAAACAGGGCCATACCTTAATATTATCTTCTGGCCAAGAGTTCAGCATTGTTGCAAGATGGCCCTTGTCATGAATGGTGATAAACAGCCCACTGGGAAAAGAAAAACACATACACACAGAGAAACTGGTCAGCCTAGGAACAGAGCAAAGACCACAAGTACTGTGTATCGTTGCATCAGTTCATTTTAACCATAGACCTGGGCAAAAAGGGTCCCTGCCCAAAGCCCCAGCAATGTAGACAGCCCTGCTCTGGTTTTCCTCCAACTCTTCCCCTCCAGAGGGCAAAGAGGTCCATGGGGCCGAGGGATGTACCCACCTGGAGCCTGTGTTCACAGAGCCTGTACCTTCCTTCCTCTCTCTAGATCAGGCACACAGGACCCCAGAATTCTCTGATTGAGTGGTCTCAAGGCTGCTTGTAGGGACTCTGTGAGCCTTTTCTCTGGGTCCCTCCTTCCAAGTACAGACTACACTGCAGTGGGTGGATCCCTAAGCCTGGGGCTATGACTGGTACTTGGCCGTGTGGGTTGTGATGTCCAGACACACGTACACATGGCCTCTTGCAGTGGGGGATGGAGCTGGGGATAGGAAGAGGGGTGGGCTGCCAGCCTTGAGCCAGTTTTAGAGTCTGAGAATTCTAAATTCAAACTTGGCCTTCCAGACCATCATGAAGGTATATATGTAAGGGTAGGAGGATGAGACATATTTTACTCAACAGTTTATTAGCCTGACTTAGAACTTTTAAGGTTTAGACCTAAGTCTGTGGATCTGAATCTTCTGTCCTGGGATCAGTGGTGAGAGAATATGTACCTGGGGAGGGGAGGTGGGGAATGGTGCAGAGGATGGCAAGTAGTTTGTACCACTTCCTTCTTTTCCTTTTTTCATCCAACGCACCCAAGAGAGAGACTCCTTTGACATGTGAAGTGCCCAGGGCCAAATACTCGGTCTGTTTTTGCCAGTGTGAGTAGGTTGGGGAGGTGTGGGAGAACAGTTCCCCATTCTACTTGCCTTGGCTAAATCAGAGAGCACTTCCAAAAAACGCTTGTCATGGCTTTAAGAGGTGCTTGAATTTTGTGACTCATTATTTAAGTCATGCCCTCGTCAATACTGTAAACACCCATGGCCCTGCTCTTTGGTCTCATCAGTCTTGTAAAACTCTCACCCCTTGAGGAAACCCACTTTCCGCTCCCTGTGCATCTCCACCCAGGCAGCCGAAGGCAGATGGAAACAATCTTACTACAGGGCAGACTGATCGGCGCCACCATCCACTCATCCTTGTCAACCCACATAGACTCTCAGTACTGACCAGCCTCTGTGCCTACGGAGTTTCTCTGGTCAAATTCACTCTTTTCACTCTTTGCAAAGACTGTTTCAAAATCCTCTGTTCTCAAACCTCCAACTGCCTCACCTTTCCCCCCCCACTGCCCTAGTGACCTTGTCTCTGATGTCACAGGAAGCATCTCTGTCAGTTTCCCACCAGCGAATCTACAAACGAATGCATCCACAGCCAACCTCTTTATTCCTCTTGTTCCAGTGAAAATTACAGAGCCTCACATCCTTGATTATCCCTCCTCCCTCTCTCTGTGTCTCTCAATCTCTCACTCTACTAGATTTTCCATTAGCCCTAAAATATGCCCAAGTCTATCATCTTAAAAACTTCTGGCTTCTGGTAGTGACAGAGTCACTTGGACAGAATAACATTTCTGCAGATAACAATGATGAGATGGTTAATTGTTAAACAATTTATGTTATTGTTATGTTACAAAATTATTTTAAATTAAGGCAATGGAAGTTGGCCAAAAACAGGCAGACACTGGACGGGAATCTACCTTCGAAAGCAGGAATTATATCCTTTGAGATCTGCAAATTTGCAGCTTTTGCCTGAGAGCAGTCTAATCTGCAAGCAACTTGGGGCAGCAGAAAGCCAAAGTCTTACTAGCTTGAGGTGTCAGAGAAGTGAGTTGGAGCTGGAAGAGCAGTCAGGAAGTGAAGGGGAAAGTTCTGGAAGGGAAGGAGATGCAGAGAGGATGAACTTCCAAGTCTGTGTGTAAAACCTGCCCAAATCACTGGCTGACCACTCAGCTATGCATACCCAAGGGCCTGGCAAAAGAAAGAAAAAAAAAGCTGCAGCTGAATGCTGAAAGAACCCAGCAGAGACTTCCGTTGCTGCAGACCAGTAGGGACAGAGTTTGGAATTTGAGTCTGGCCAAGTGAATTCCTTCCTAGAACAAAACTTACTCTTCTGAGGAACAAAACAATCCACAGTTCACAGAATCTAGGGTACAGCGAGGTCCATTATAATAGTCTGCTTACTTTATACACGTTAGACATTTTCCACAATAAAAAATTTAAACAAAACAAGAAAAACACCACCAAAGCCCAAAGTACTCTTGACTTTCACGTTCCTTGCCAAGACTGTTCTTTCTCTCTCCTTCCTTCCATAGCCAAACTTCTTGAAAGTATTGTCTACACTAGCCACCTCCATTTTTTCATCTTGCACTGAAACATGTCTTTTCTTAATATCGTGCTGCCAACACTGCTCTTGCCAAGGCCACCGATGACGTCCACGTCCCTAAATGGCAGCAGCTTTCTAGTCCCCATGTCCTGTGGCTTCTCAGCAGCATCTGACACTTTAAAGCACTCCCCACCCAACCTCTGGCTTCTGCGACTCCACTCTCTGTTGAGTTTTCTTCTGCCTCTCAGGCCGTTTCTTCTTAGTCCCTCATGCTGAGTCATCCCCCTATCAGGTGTTACAGTTCCTCAAAAACTTGCACTATCCCATTCTCCTCCTTACTCTTATTCTTCCTCTATATAATCTCATCGGTGCCCAAGGCTTTTGGCCAGTGACTCTCAGGTATCTGTAGACCAGAGATTCTCACCTTGGGCACTGTTGGCATTTTGGGTTGGATAACCCTTTGCTGCAAGGGGTGGGGATGTCCTGTGTGCTGTAGAATGTTTGGCAGTGTCCTGGTCTCTACCCACTAGATGCCAGTTGCACCCCACGCCCTGTTGTGACAACCAAAAATGTCTCCAGACATTGGTAAATGTCTCCTGGGGAGCAAACGTGACCCTGGCTTTAGAGCCATTGTTCTAGACCTTTATATTTAACTGCTTGCTTGACATCTCCATTTGTATGTCAAAGGCACTTCAAACTTAACCTGTCCAAAACCAAATTTATGATCTAAACTTGCATCACTATGACTCAAAGACAAGACAAAACAAAAACCCAAGACAAACTTGATTCTCTTCTCTTGCTCCCTTTCTCAGTGACTATTACCCCCATACATCTAGTTTAACAACCCCAGACCCCTGGAAGCATCCTTGACACTGTCCTCTCCCCTTTTATGCAACCCCTTGCCAAGTCCTTCCTTTCTACTCTGTAATTAGCTCCTGGTTCATACACTTTATTTCATCCACGACACCACCTACCTGGTCCAGGCTCCCAATAGCTCTTCCTTAAAGCACCAAAATAACTTTGTAACATCCTCTCTTGTCTCTATCTAATCTATTTTCTACACAGTAGAAAGAGTGATGTTCTTGAAATCAAAGCCTTACCGTGTGATTTTTTTGGCTGTGGCTTGTGGGATCTTAGTTCCCTGACCAGGGATTGAACCCGCGCTACAGCAGTGGAAGTGCTGAGTTGCAACCACTGGACCACCAGGGAACTCCAAAACCTTACTGTGTTATCCCTTGTGATAAATATCCTTCATGTCTTTCCATGGTTCTTGGAATGCAGACCCAAGTCCTTAGCATGGTCTACCTGCAAGGCCCCGTGTGGCCTAGCATTTGTCAACTTCTTCATCCTGATTTCATTCTCCAGTCATCGGCTGCACTGGCCTTCTTTCCATTCCTCCATGTGCCATGATTTTCTTACTCTAGGGCAAGTTCACATACTGTTCCCTCTGCCTGGTACCCCCTGCTTCTCTTCACTCTATGTTTAGTTAATTTCTACTTATTCTTCTGATGACTTCCAAGTCAAAGCTGGGGCTCCTTGTTATATATTCTCAAAGTACCCCATACCTACATACACAAACCTATTACAGTTATTTGTGTGGCTATTTGGTTAATATCTTTCCCCCGTTAGTCTGTAAGCTTCATCAGGGCAAGGTGAACATTTATTCTGTTGTTGTTGACCACTGTATGCCCAGACTTAGTCCATAATGGATGCTCATACATAATTTCTGAATAAGTGGAGAAGTGAGTAAGTGAACTATGAGGGATGAAGATGAAAGGTGCTGAATAAAGCTGGAGCGAAGGAAACTTTAATGTGTGTGCTGTTGTATCATGCTCAAGGGATCAGTGTGCTGGGCTGGGTGGTGCTGGGCTGTGCCTGTGGCTTAGAGTGGGGAGATGCATGTATGAAGGCAGTGGACAGGCCAGTGGGGAGGAAAACCCCAGAGCCTAAGACTTGGGAGTTGCTGGGCTCTTTCCAGCATGTTGATTGGGGGCGATGTGGGTCTTCGAATTAACTTCTTCATTAGGTTTGAGAAAAAGTTCCAGGAGTTTGTTGTGCCATTCTGAAATGATCATGGGGCACTCAGTTGTATCAATCAAGACAAAACCAAGTATCGGATTGGCTTTTTGGAACTTGTCGCTAAGGATCATCTCTAGGCAGTCTGAGTTTGGAAAAATCACACTGTGTTGATAATAATGAACTCCAAGGACTGAAGTTCAGGATGCTTCAAGCCATCCTGAAGTTTAAATAGTGGTACCTGTCTTGGTGTCGGTAGAAGGGTAAGTGGGCCAAGGTGAGCCTATACATCTGGACCCTTTCAAAGAACCACCTCCTCTACCTCCAAACCAGCTGCTGCTGCTCTGAGGTGTGGCCTGAGGAGGTCTTGTTAGGGCTGTGACTCTTCACCAGCTTCTATTTTTCCACAGCTGCAGCTCTCATATTCATAAGCAACTTCCCCTCAGGTCATCCAGAGCTAGTCACATGGAACAACAATGTTAACAAAGAGGCCAATTCTTCCCAGCTGGAAAAACCAGGTCTCAGCCCAAGGCTCACTGATGACTCATTGGAATGACCTTGGGGAAGTCATTTACCCACATTAATTAATCCCAATGACGCATTCCTGGCCTTTAGCAGCTCTTGACCCTGACCTGTTTTGGAAATGTCCCTCAGCCAGACAACTCCTGTTCTCAACTTTGTCTTTACCAGATAGAGGCTTAGTAATGATATTTAGAAAAAAGCTCACATGTTAAGGGGTAAGACACAGGCACCATTTTAGACCTTAGCAAAGCTCTGATGCAGTTAATTCTAAACACAGGACAAGTGTGATTGTGGAAATAATCTGGTACATTAAAATAGGCTCTCTTTGTTGAAGATAAGAAGAGGGCTGAGGGACACTTCAAATGAATATTTTACAGTTAAATTTGAGCTATTAAAATTTCAAAAGACTACTTTCTTTTTTGCATATATCATTTTATTCTCTGAAGAGATCATACTGCAAAAATAAAACCTTTTGAAATGTATTAACAGCTTTTAATCACTTCTCAAAGTGCACTTCCATCTATTACATAACTTGCAGCTACAAATCATCCCAAAAGGATTGCCCTGGATGAGGATTCTGAGATATCTAGTCCAAAGACCTCACTTTATAAACAAGGACATTGAAGTCCAGAGAGGTGAAGTGACTTCTTTGAGGTCACACAGCTCATAAGCAGCAGAACCTGCTTGAACCAAGGTCCTGAGTCCAGGGCTCTCTCTACTGACCCAGACTGCCTGTTCTCTCCATGGATCTAGTTCCCAACAGACAGCTAGGGATATGGACTGAAATGTACCAGAGATGCGCACTGGGGCCACTAATGAAATATTTTTCTCCGATGCATGTTGGTGAGGAAGTGAAATGTGCAGAGTGAGGGATTATGATGATAAACAAATGGACTGCAGGTTCCAGTAGGATCCTAGGTGGTCGCTTGCCAAATTTCCTGGTGGAACTGTATCTAGACCAGCTCAAAAAGAAGATACTCCGCGATGAAGAGTGGCCCCCGCTTGCCGCAACTAGAGAAAGGCCTCGCACAGAAACGAAGACCCAAAACAGCCAAAAATAAATAAATTAATTAATTAATTTAAAAAAAAAAGAAGATACTTCCAGGGAAGAAAACTTCTTAGATGCCCTCAGCAATCTACTTTCAGGTTTAACCACTTCCACTCGAAGAGTGCTATTGCTATTTTCTCCAGCAATACATGGTGATGGGGTTGGTTCTTATCTCTGCTGCCATGGTTGGTTCTTATCTCACTTTCTCATTTCTCAAGTGAGAAATGCAGACACTCACTCCTTTGTATTCCTTCTTAGTGGCTTCAGGAAGAATGTCTAGGTGCCATGGGAGGCGCAGCTAGCCACACCTGCTTAGTCTCACCAGAGACCTCAGGCCCACAGGAGTCCCTGAGGCCGGCGTGGGGATTTTCAGGGACTACTTCCAGTAAAACAGATCACTGAAAGTGACAAAGCTGCAAGTGACTCAAGTGAAGTTTTAGAGAAGTGGCAGAGGGAAGGGAGCATAGACTGGGGGTTAAATGTACGTGCTTTGCAGCCACAGACCTGGGTTCAAAGCCTGCCTTAGCTCCTCGCTGGCTGTGTGGCTGTGGACAGGTTACCCCTTCTTCAAGCTTCAGTTCCTCATCTGTAAAAAGGAGAACTTGACACCAGTTGCTTCATGCCTTCGCTATAAGGATCAACTAAGACAATGCATATTTAAAGAGTTCACTGTGGTGCCTGCTGGCATGTAGTTAGTGCCCAACAAATGGCAGCTCTTAGCGTTGCTGAGTTAGTGTAGTTCGTGGTTAGGAGTGCAGGCCCGGCAGTCAGGCCGCCTGGGTCCAAATGCAAGCAAAATGTCCAGTGAGGAACCTGGCTTATAGTAAGTGCTCAGTAAACACTAGTAGCTAATTATTAATTTGTATTTTATACCAAGACTTATACCAAGTTAATGTGCATGTTTGTCAGGAACTAGGATTTACAGTTATATGTGCTTTTGGTGAAACAGGAAGGCAGTCAAAGTTTGGTAGAAAATCTTGCAGTATGAGGGTCACTGAGTGAGGGCAAAATAGAGTTCTTTGGTGATGTACAGTTGGGACTAGTAGTTTTCCATGTTCCCTGCAAGAGCTAGTATTCAATAGGGTGAGATCAAGGGCAGCCTGAAAGGGAATACAAGTCACAAAAGGTCAATATTCACTCACTCACTCACTCATCCATCCATCCATCCATCCACCCATCCATCCATCCATCCATCCACCCACCCATCCATCCATCCATCCATCCATCGGGCTTTTGAACATCTCAGGAACCCTGTTTGTCCCTTTACGCACGTTATCTTAATTCTCATGCAACACTCTCAGACAGGCATCATCCCCATTCTATAGATGAGATTAAGACGGAAGAGGTGTGAAGGTAGAGGTGAGATTTAAACACACGTCTCTTGGAGCATGGAAATGTGGCTCCTTTAGGTGTGGGATTTGGGACAAGTCTCTTCAATTCTCGGTGTCTTAGTTTTCTCCTCAGTAAAATGGGCACAATGGCTTCTCCATTACGGAGTGGCTGTGAGGAGGAAGCAAGGCAAGTTCACACACACTCTGCACACTGTAAAGCCCTGTAGACATGTGAATCTTCATATCTATCTGACCTTGACCAATATGGTAAGTCTGAGAGGGCCTGTAAAGTGTGCTAGTCTCTCTGGTTTCCTGACGGCCCTTTCTGGGTGAATGGGGTAGTAATTTGGGTGCCGAGGAGCTCTCTGTATTCCACGGCTGGGTCTGTTTTAATCTTTTCTCCATGAGAAGGAGTCAGACCCTTCCCCCCCACCCCCAAAATGAAGGCTGCTCTGTGAGACATAGGCTCTGACAGCTGGTGTCATGTTCCACCACCCCGTCCTGAGGCACAAAAGGAGGCAGGAAGGTGGGAAGCTCCAGGAAGTGCTGGGCCTGGCTTCGCTGAGACGGGGAAGCATTTCCAGCTTCCGAGTCAATTATAGGCTGCCCCGGGGGATCCCGAGGCACTGAGCAGCCTGCAGTGAGCTAACATAACCTGAGCACTCATCCAGGCTAATGTATCCTCTGAGTAATTAGAACGGATCGCCCCTGGCGCTGGTGGTGCTGTGAAGATGGGCCTCTGGGTGAGAGGCTGTCGTGGGAATCTCTCATTGTTAATAGCCGTTAACCGGAACAGGAAAAAACAAAAAACCAGAAATAACTGTAGCTACTGATACCTTCCCCCAAGTTTTTCCTGTTTACTTCAGGGAAGCAATTTTGGAACTTGAGGGAAGAAAAAAAATATATAGTAAATATGACAAGCTGCCAACCTATGGAAGCAGGGCTTAAATGAATGTATTCCCTGCTTTACAGAACATTCCTGAAAAGTTGTGAGTTAATAAAATATACCTAAAATAATACCGTACGTGTACTCGGGAGGTTGCTGTTTAAAGGGAGGCTGCAGAAAATTGTTCAGGAACATAAATCACTGTCCCCCGATTTATGGCTTTCACAAATTTGGACTTTCCTATTTTGGTTTCTAGAAACAGAACCTAGGCTCCTTCTCAGGTGATACGTGGACATCAGGGCCTGAGAAGGAGGGACCAGAGAAGGGGGCAGCCCCCTCTCACATGGAGTTTTGGGGTAAATGTGTGGCCAGGGAAGGGAATGGCTTCATGCTTAACAAAAACTAAACACCTACTTTATTCTTTCACATACGTAACTCATTTGGCCTAAAAGACATATTTGTTACAGGCTGTTCATCCTGCAACAGGGCTGACCTGACACATTGGGCTGGAAGCGTTTAAAGGCCAGTATGTGATTCACCATCTTCTCTTTTTCCTTTGCCGCCGCCACCTGTACTGTTCCAGACGAGGCTGCCTCAGGACCTGGTTCTAGATTGAGGAAGACGCTGAGCACAGCCCCCAGCTGACCCACGGGACATGATGCAGAAGCACAGAATAAGCTTTCAGGGATGTTTGTTCCATAGCACCATGTAGCCATGGTACACTCTGTTCCACAAAACCTTTCAGAGATGCCCATTATGTTAAACGAGATATTGGCGCTCTGGTTAAAGCAGAGGTGAGAGCCTTCCTTCTTGGAAGGTCTTCTCACTACTCTTCATCTCAGTAGTCACTGTTCCTACAACGGACCTCAGGCAATGACAGCAGAGGAAAAGAATTCCTGATTGGAGACGGTGCTATAGCACTGCGGGTTAGTGACTGTTATTTAGAAAAGTATATCTTTAATGCATAGCTCCTCCTACTAGACTATATGTCCTATGAGGGCAGCACGATATCTGTCTTGTTCACTGCTGTAACCTTGGGGTCCAGCATAGCACCAAGCACACAACAGGTGTTCTAGAAGCAACATACATGTTGGGTATGCTGAGTGGTGCAGAACATGGGTGCTGAAATGAGACACAGCTGAGCCTTTATGTTTTCAGTTATAAACTGGGCATATAATAACACCTACCTCAACGTGCTTCTGTGAGGATTCAATGAAATAATAGATCAGGTACCTGGCATAGTGCTTGGCGTGTGGTAAATGCTCCATAAGTGGTAGCTGATATTGGTTACTTATGCTAGAGAGCAATAACATATCCAAATATTTTCTGGGTGACAGAAAATTCCAAGCCAAGAAAATGAAACAACTCTGAATTGAATTGTGTCCCCCTCAAAAGATACACTGAAATCTTAACCCCTGCTACCTGTGACCTTCTTTGGAAATAGGGTCTTTGCGGATGTCATTAAGGTGAGGTCATCAGGGAGGGCTTTCATCCAAAATGACTGGTGTCTTTATGAGAAGAGGTGAAGACAGAGACACACAGGGAGAAGATGGCCACGAGGTGATGGAGGCAGAGACTGGAGTGAGGCATCTATAAGGCAAGGAATGTCAAGGACCGCTGCCAAACAACAGGAGTTACAAGAGGCGAGGAAGGGTTCTCCCTTACAGATCTCGGAGAGACCTCAACTCTGTCGACACCTAGATTTCAGACTTGCAGCCTCCAGAACTGTAAGACAATAAACTTTTGCTGTTCTAAGCCACCCTGTTTGCGGTATTTCGTTACAGCAACACTAGGAAGCTAGTACACCAACATCCAATTTGTGTGCTGTGGCCATGAGCAGTGGTGATCACGACTCCTTCCCTGAACCTGTCTTAAAACTCAGTCTGCTGGAATTTCAGAAGGACAAGCCCTGGTGAAGTGTCCTCCCTCCCACAGAGGCCTGTAAATTACATACTATCTCCAGTTTCCATCAGGAGCCAGAAAACCCTCTTGAATTTTAGAATTCAGTTACACAAAAGAGAAAGAAAAACAAAGATAACAGTTCACTTAGGAGAATGTTATTTCTTGAGAAAAAGACTCTTAACCCTTATCTCCGCCTGCAGAGGAGGGACCCTTAGAAGTTTCCTAGAATAGAAGTGAGAAAAAACCCCCAACAAAACCCACTCGACAACACAAGATTCATTCAAGCTTCTTGGCACCAAGTCGAACAAAAAAGGAGGGCTTAATTAAAACAGGGTCAGTGACATCAGGCAAACCACCAAGGCCGGGCTCAGGAGGAGGGACGTGAACTTTCAACTTCGGAACAAAGGCTCGCTGTTGCCACGGAACCACCATTCTGCACATTTTTGGCAGCCAGGGGACCTGTCCTCTGAAAACAGGCAAGAGGCTATATTTAAAACCCAGGAGCAGCCTCCGGGACTCAACAGCACAGCAGGAGAAAGTAGGTCTGAGAAGTCCCAGGGCCTGGTTGCCCAGCACCTGGGAAGGCAGAGCCTGAGGATACAGCGAGGTACCCATCGTGCCTGGGAGAAATTAGGGATCACGCTCTCCCCCGGTTCTGTGAAATGTCCTCAGGGGAATGTGAATGAAGCGGGGCAGGCACCTGTTAGTGGTAGGTCACTCACAATCCTTCTTTGGTTTTAGTTTCTATCTTTTTTTTTTTTTTTTAAACGTGATAATCCATTTATTTATTTATTTATTTATTTATGGCTGTGTTGGGTCTTCGTTTCTGTGCGAGGGCTTTCTCTAGTTGTGGCAAGTGGGGACCACTCTTCATCGCAGTGCGCCGGCCTCTCACTATCACGGCCTCTCTTGTTGCGGAGCACAAGCTCCAGACGCGCAGGCTCAGTAATTGTGGCTCACGGGCCTAGTTGCTCCGTGGCATGTGGGATCTTCCCAGACCAGGGCTCCAATGTCCCAATGTCCCCTGCATTGGCAGGCAGACTCTCAACCACTGCGCCACCAGGGAAGCCCCTTAGTTTCTATCTTGAGGGACATTTTGATTATTTTTAACCCACTGAACCATAGCTAATTTCCTGGACCTCGGACGACCCCTCCTGTTTCCCATTCTGTCTCCCTCTTAGGTGGGCACATGGCCCCTCCCACCCCGAGGAGGCCCCCTTTCCTTCCGACCCTCCCAGATGACACTGAGGTCGAGCGTGCCTGTCTCTGGAGTGAGATGTAAAGGTGAGGACGGTGGTTCCGCCCACGTGACTCCCGCAGCGGGGCCTCGGAGTGGGCGGGGCTTCCTTGAGAGTACTGCCTGCCTTGTCCCCTGCTCGGGCTTCTTGCATCCTGCTTTAGGCATCCAGCACTGTGCTGGGCACATGGGAAACAAGGAAGCAGAGGACTTTACCTCTGATCCAGTGGAGTTTTTTGTTCTAGGCAGACTGGAAAAAAAAAAACAACAGTATAATGGGGTATAATGGAGACATGATTGGAGGATGGGGAGAACCATGGAACAAGCAGTACTAGGATGGCTAAATCACAGTGAAAGAGCAGCAGAGCTGGGCGTGGAGCCTCCACTCTAGGGCACTTTGGCCCTTCCCTCTCACCCTCCCTCCTCTTGCTGCCGTTGGACAGTTTTCCCCAAGAAGACCTGAAGCATCTTAAGAGCAGCTCCACCTCCACTGATTTTCATGGGTCCCCAGTACAGCCCTATAAACATCGTGTCCACTTCAGAAGGGAATCTCTGAATAGATTCCTTTCTCTCCTTCCCTGTGTGCGAATGGAGTGGTTGGGAAAAGGGCACTAGAAAATTTCTGCTACTATATCCAGCTATGTGAGTTTGAAAAAGCTATCAGACCTCTCTGAGCTTGTTTCCCCATCTGAAAAATGTAGAAGGCAGGTCAGATAACCTCTAAAAATCTATGATCCTATGACATAATCTAGCAAGACCTGCAGACTAGACCTAGAACAGTTGCAAGAGCATGAATTTACAGCTAGACAGACCTGGGCTCAAATCCCAAATCTTACCTTTATTTGTTGTGCAACCTTAACAAATTACTAACCTCACTGAGTGTCAGTTGCTCATTACTAAAATGGGGCACTAATTAATAGTTAATTTAATAATTAAATCCATCTCACTAAGCTGGTGTGAGCGTTAAGTAAAATAACACAATGTTGATCACAAGTAGCCTCTTCAAAAATCTTAAGTTGGAACATAAGATGTATTTCTCAAAGGAATGAATGGCGGTTTCCCTCCAAGAGACACAGAAATTCATGCTGTGGTTCCCAGGTAGGGTGACTACATATTCTGGTTTGCCTGTGTCTTGACACAACTGTTATTTGTTTTTCTTTTTCACTCTCAAAAACTTACTGATCTGCAGGTCCAGCCTATTAAATTTAATACTGCAAACGTCTATTGGGAGCCTAGTATGGAAAGCCAGGGTCATCTTTTTGGCGGCATCATTTTGAGCCCTTCCCCTGTGTAGTCATTAATTTTAATCCTACTCGCCACACAAAGTATCTGTGAAGTGGCTTGTAGCACCCACAGTCTTTTGCTCTCTATGACTTTTTGGAACAGTCTACAACGTACCCTGTGCCAAATTCTATAGAGCTGGTGTTGAACCCAGACAGAGGATGGAGCCTTGAAGATTCTAGACCTGTAAATTTCAGGCTTGTCTTGGCTCCTTGAGGGCCTGATCTTTGGTCTCAAGTAAGTCATGTCATTTTTACCTCAGTTGTGACAAGTAAAATGTAGGAAAGAGAGAAAGAGGAGAAGCCAACGTTTGTTTAGCTCCTGCTATGGTCTGAATGTGTCCCTCCAAAATTCATATGCTGAAATCCTGATGTCCAATGTGATGGTATTAGGAGGTGGGGTCTTTGGGAGGGGCCTTTGGGTGGAGCCCTCATGAATGGGATCACTGCCCTTATAAAAGAGGCCCTGGGCTTCCCTGGTGGCACAGTGGTTGAGAATCTGCCTGCTAATGCAGGGGACACGGGTTCGAGCCCTGGTCTGGGAAGATCCCACATGCCGCGGAGCAACTAGGCCCGTGAGCCACAACTACTGAGCCTGCGTGACTGGAGCCTGTGCTCTGCAACAAGAGAGGCCGCGATAGTGAGAGGCCCACGCACCGCGATGAAGAGTGGCCCCCGCTTGCCGCAACTAGAGAAAGCCCTCGCACAGAAATGAAGACCCAACACAGCCATAAATAAATAAATCAATAAATAAAATTAAAAAAAAAAAAAAGAAGAGGCCCTGGAGAGTTCCCTAACCCCTTCTGCCATGTGATGGTACGAGGACAAGTCTGCCACCACAAATGAGCCCTCATCCCACCATGCCACTGCCCTGATCTCGGACTTCCAGCTTCCAGAACTGGAGAAATAAATTTCTGTTGTTTATAAGCCACCCAGTCTGTGGTATTTTGTTATAGCAGCCAGAATGGACTCAGAAAGCTCCCACTGGGAGCATGTTACAAATGCTACACCATTTACTCATCACCACGAGTCTAGGAAGCTAGGAAATTCTCATTTACACCCGGGAGAACTGAGGCTCCATGAGGTAGCAGCGCTGAGACAGGAAGGAGCGTAAGTAGTAAGTACAGGCAAGCACGTAAGAAGCCACCGAGCCTTCACGTCTCTCTTGTTAAAGTTTCGGGAGATACCTGTAAAACACTAAAGTTCTTCAGAAGACAGGCTCCTACTAACATAGAGAAAACCTGGAACAGGTTTCTAATTGTTTCAACTATTTTTTTTTCTTCCTGGAATTTGCAAATATCACTTGTTGCTCTAGTGTTTTTGATTATGAGATGCCTTTTGGCAGGAGAAAATTGTTCGAGTCGAATTCCAAGGGTTGGGGGAATTTTTCCAGCTGTTCTCCTCGAATAAGAAGGAGCCTGATAAGGTGTACAAACAGCTGTAGAAGAAAGTGTGGTTTTCATTTTTAAGAAAGCGTCCGTACATGGAAAGCTCATGAAGAGTGCCCTGGTTACCATCACATCATTAGCTGACTGAACAATTTATAATTGGGAGGGAAAAAAAAAGGCCGCATAGATGAAAATTTCAGCTGAAACTGACACCCCTGTCCAAATAGCAAATCACTTCAGAATCTGAAAATTCTAATTTTGCAACTCACAGATGCTTCCAATTAGAACAGGGAAGGTCAGTGTGGTTTCAGCTGCTACTTGAAAATATTAAAACATGCCAAGAAAACTCAGGCAGAGATGGTACAAAGGAGTTTCTTTTTCTACTGAAATATTTACTCCTCCAACAATAATAATCACAGAGGCTTCAGGCCCCGTTTTCCCTGAGAAGTCACACTTAACACTCTTCACTTTCTTTTATGGCTGTGAACATGGCACAGACCCACACATGCCTCCACTTTATAAAACAAACACACACCTTCCTGCCGTCTAGAAGGTCTCTACTTAATCTGGGTCTCTGGGCAATAAGTTTTTGGAACGTGGCTCTGTTCTAACATGAACTTCTGATTTATCCAAGCAAATAATCGTCAAACCTGAGAGACTGAAAATGCTATACCTCTGACTCAGAGGCCCTGCCAATGACTCGTTTGTTTACAGGTATGTGCAAGATCGGGAGAGAGAAACATCCTGTTTTCCTGAAGCAGGTTTGAGAAGTAGTCCCACATACTTTTTCCAACTGAGTCATAAATCTTTGTAGCCTCAGCTTGAGAAACAGGCTAGGAGCGCAGGACCCTGTTGAGACCCACTGAAACAACAGGCCCCTAAGCCAAGGGCAAGCTGAAGTTGTAAAAGCTCGGATCAATTTTATGCTAGCATTTATGAGACGATTCTATGGGTAGACATGTGAGCCCTATCCTGAAGCAATTGTAAGCGGAAGATTCTGCCCACTTTAATTTATCGTATAAACATTTCTGGAGCTATCACCGTATATTAGTCATGAAAGCTGGAATTTAATAAAAGAGAACAGAATGCAGTTTTCAGAGAGGACAAAAGTTCACTGGGAAAACATACGTGCAAACCTCAGGGACCCTGATCACTGGGAACAAATGCAAGAGATAGTTAAGTGCCTGGAACCAAATGTATGAAAGGGCTACTCATCAGGTATAATTAAGCTGGGGTAAGATGGGTGTGGGGCATTTGATTTAATTTGTCATTTTGACTGAGTTTAGCCTCCAAACTATAAATCTCTTTAAAGGAAGAAGTCTCAGAAAACTCAAGATCAGGAAGGTTAAGGCCAAGAAAGTATTTGCTCTGAAATGACTGGGAAATGACATGTGTTCCAATTGGACCCACTGAATTCAAAACACCAGAGTTATTGTGAAGCTCAAGAGCAGAAGCTCAGACAGACTTAGGCTCAAATCTCATGTCTTCTGGTTAGTAGCTGAGTGACCTTGGCAAATGATTACATCTGAGCCTCAGTTTCTTCATCTGTTAAATAGGGATAATAAAACATTTCTAATCAAGTTGCCTGAAACGATGAAAAGAGATAATATATGGAAAGCAGTTAGTACAATGCCTGGCACATTTAGTAAGTGCTCAATAAATAGAAGCTATTTTTACTATTACTCCATGTAAACTCTCCTAGAGAATCATTGGTATCCGAGGCTTACCATTAGTAGCAGAATGTAATGAGGAAGGCTGAAAAAAGTTGACTTGATCCGATTATGTAGGTATGAGCTATATGCTTGCAATATTACTTCTGTTTCTCTATTAGAATACCCTGGGTCTATATAGCTAAACCCCGAACTATTAGATGCCAGAAATATCAAATGGGGAGCTCAATCACGACCTGTTCATGAGACTGTGCCACTATGAAAAATTTTTACTGTTATGCTGAGAAACACAGCAGGTCCAGTCTTCTTTTTCTATTGGCTGTGTAAGCTAAGCACTCATTCATGAATTATTTCAACAATTACTTATTAGACCCCTCTTTGTGACAAGACCTGTTCTAGGCACTTGGAATATTCACGTCAGTTAACAAAACAGACAAAGATCTCTGCCCTTATGGAACATATATTCATTCATTCATTCATTCTAGTATATGGGAACTGCCATACTAGGAGTTAAAGAAAGGGAAAGGGCAAAGTTACAAAGATGAATGAGACACACCGTCTGATAAGCTCAGTCAGATAGAGGAGAGAGTGATGGAGCAGATCTGTAAGTAACTACTGGATAACAATGTAGTAAGTTCACTAGTAGAGTATTAGCAGAGGCCACTGTGGACAGACATAGAAGAAGGATCAAAATATTCTGCAAGCAAGAGTGTGGGTACAGAGACTAAGGAGGTGGCAAGAGATGAAGACATTTGGGATGATTTTAAAGGGTACGTGGGAATTTGTCATTGGGTAAGATGGGGAAAGGCCATCAGGCAAAGCGAACATCTGCTGGTTTCTGTCAATGAGGGAAGCATTTGGTAGAATGTAAGTTTAAAAGAAAGTATAATGTATAAACTAAAGTAGCTTATTTCAGAAACTCAACTGTTATCAATCATGGAATAAATAAACTCTGGTTTTTGTTTTGTTTTAAAACTAGGACTAAGTAGAAAACAGCTTTTATTTTCCCCTAAGTTTTCCCATCAGATGAGAACAGCTGTCAGCTCCAGCTTGAGTTTGATTTCTGATACTCTGCTTACCCAGAGGAGAGTTTATGAAATTATGGTCCATGTGCTACCAATATAGTCCATAAATTTCCTGCAGGATAATGAGTTTGGGTAGTTTTAAAATGGAGATTCTTGTGCCCCACTCCTGACACAATGAAACAGAATCTTGGGAAAGGGAGCTGGAGCCTGTAATTTTTTAAAGTGGACTCTTATGAAAGTTTAAAACCACTGGCCTGGGTAGAGGTTTACTCTCAAACACCACCCCCTATTTCTGGTTTGATCATCAAAATCGTTTAATTACCTATCTACCCTAATTCTAGCCAGCACTTTACCTGATTTTGCTCTACTATTACGTGAATTCAAATTTCCTGGGTCTTTGTCGAGAGAGAGAGAGAGAAGTTTCTCTGCTCCTCACTACTGGTTACCCCATTCCCACCCCCATATGAGCCAAGGCGGTTCACTCCAGCTTCATCTATTCTTCCAGTCAGTGAAAAAGTTACCATGACAACCTCACATCCACGTCCCTCCACTTGGTTGCACACAAGAAGCACCGCTGGCTCACGCAGGGTCCATCCTGCACCGGCAGGCAAGGGCAATCTATTGCACCTATTTGTGGTGAGGACTGGACATCGTTATTAATCCTTTGGAACCAAAGATTCTGGAAATACAGGTCATGATCTCATTCCATTCTTGCTGTTGATTTCTTCCCCATTGATAGGCCTGGATTTGGGGATAAAGTTATTTTGCAAATAATAGATAGTCTGTTCTTTAATTATACCAGTAACATAGAGACTCTTTGCAATTACTTTTACCTCTCCAGCCACGCTTTTAAATTCAGTTAAATTCCAGAAACAGTTATCGAATGCCTACTATGTCCCAAGTCCTAGGCAAGTCTTCCTGCTGAAGATTCTTAAAGGAATCAAATGTAATTTACATTAACATTAAAAAACATTAGGACATAATGAATTTTAAACAAAATTACAGAGTTAAAGCTCTTTGTTTTTAAGTAAGGAGCCATTAATAATAGAAGCTCACTCCTCAAAGATCTATTAGAAGTCATCAGGAAAATAAGACTCTAAGTTTCTTCTATCCATTGATCCTATTCTTCTATCCATTGATCCTATTCTTCTATCTACTGATCCTTCCATCCATCCTTCCTTCCATCTAACAAGGAGTGTACCCAGGCTCTGTGCTGGGTGCTGGGTATCCAACGATGAGCTAAACAAATATGGCTCCTGCCAGTTGGAAATTTATAGTCAGTCCAGCAGTGGAAAGAGTCCTGAATGACAAATAGAAAGCTGCCAACTCTAGGTGCAGTTCTCTCTCTTACTATTTGTACAGCCTGGGGGAGTCAACCTCTGGATCCCCCATTTCGTCACGTGAAAGGGGCTGCCCTGTGTTTCACAGAGCAGTTGTCAGGATTATATTTGAATTCACCTTCAAACTTCAAAGTGTTATATAAATGTAAATAATAATTATGAATTAAGCTTGATTCAAGTGATGGGGGAACACCTACCTATCTCTCTGCACAGTAGTAAGAGAATAAAGAGTTAGAACACCTAAGTTCTAGTCCTACTGTTTCCACTGATTTGTACCCCCGGTGGGGAGGGTGTCATGTCCCCTCTTGGCCTCGGTTTGAGCTCCATGATACTGTCACCGTAGGATGCAAAGAGAGGCAAACCGACAGAAATGCTGAGTTCAAGGGTCTCTTAAGAGCTAATCGATTCCATCTCTTTACAGACAAGGCCTCGCCTAAGACTTCCTGGAGAGATGTGACTCTTCTCAAAGTCCTCTTAGGAGGCAAACGTCTCAGCCTGTCTTGGAACGTGGAGCAGGGAGCTGTCTGGGAGCTGTGGGAAGGGCGCTGCCGGGGGCACACAGGTAGCATCTGTGTTGGCTGTGCAGGGGGCGGGCTTAAACGTGGAGCCATCGAATAACCCGATACCAACTCAAGGACGTATCATGGGAGCAGGATCCATGAAGTGCTTGGCGTGTCCTTGCTATGTGCCTGAAGGGCTCTGCCTGTGCGGGTGTGAAGATCCTGCCAAGGTGCAAACCCTGGCTCTCTTCCCATGGCTCTCTAACCGGACACCCTGACACGGCCCCATGTCCTCCGTCTCCCCGCAGGGGACTCCAGCCGAGACTGATGCACGCGGGCTCCTGCAGGTCCCTGTGGCTAATTTCATTCAGTCTAAGGAACGTGTTTGCTTAGCTGTCATTTTTTTTCTTTTATAAGTGTACTTATTTATTTTTGGCTGCGTTGGGTCTTCGTTGCTGAGCGCGGGCTTTCTCTAGTTGCATCGAGCGGGGGCTACTCTTCGTTGCGGTGCATGGGCTTCTCACTGCGGTGGCTTCTCTTGTTGTGGAGCGCGGGCTTCAGTAGTTGTGGCACGCGGGCTCAGTAGTTGTGGCTCACGGGCTCAGTAGTTGTGGCTCGCAGGCTTAGTTGCTCCACTGCATGTGGGATCTTCCTGGACCAGGGCTCGAACCCGTGTCCCCTACATTGGCAAGCGGATTCTTAACCACTGCGCCACCAGGGAAGTCCCGTAGCTGTCACTTTGAGGAGGACATATGTGTGGGACACATGACTCAGAAATGCTGAGCAATGCAGGACTAGAGGGAGTTCCAATGTGTAAGGAGGGAGAGGCCCTGGAACAGAATAGACTCGGGTTTGAATCCTGCCACTTACTAGCCCTTTGGCTCCAGGCAAGTGTCCCATCACCTCTGAACCTCTCCTCTGTGACATGGGGACAGTAACATATTCTGATTTCTCAGGGCTGTTGTGAGACTCAAAGAATAAAGGTCACGTGACTATCGTGGTCCTGACCCCTCAACAGAAGGCAGTGGCAGCTGTTGTTCTTATCCAGCTCACTGTTCCAGTTCTGGAGCCCAAGCTCAACTTTCCATGCCTGTCACTGCACTGCGATCCAGTTCACATCTGACGTTTCTTCTTCTCTCTTTCACCTTCACATCCAACTAGTCTTCACGTCCTGCAGGCTCCTCTTTCTCAATGTCCTGCATTTTCACCCTTCATTTCTGCATCTCAGACTCTGTCAGGCTCTTGTCTCATTGTCCTTCAGCTAACACAGCAGTGCTCTGTGGACGCTCCTCTTTAGTCCTCCGAGAAGTATCCTCCTTGGAAAATGCTTTCGGTGTAGCCCCCCTCTCAGAAGTGTACTGTGATCCCTGATGAGCGAATCCAAAGTCCTCACTTGGCCTCACATTGGCCTTACCTTCCCCACCCACTTGATGGAGTGATCTCCTCACACATGCTGTGCACACGGTGGTGGTGAGTCCTCTGTCCTGGAGAAGCTCCATCACCAGGGAGAAGAGGCTCAGAAGGACATGATGGGCAGTAGCCAAGGGTGTGTGCTTTGGAGCCTGGGTTCGAATCGCGGCTTGACTGTGTACTAGATATGTAACTGTTTTCAGGTTATTTAAATCTCAGTGCCTCAGTTTCCTCTTCATGAAAATGGGCCTAACATCACAAAACTGAAAGAGGTGTTGTGGGTCTGAGTCAAGCACCCAGGAGAGTGCCTCGTGCATTGCAAGCTCTGAATAAATAAATATGAGCCACTGTTATATGACAGAAGTGATTCAAACATCCCATCAGGAAGGGGCATTGCTTGCAGCTGTCGGTAACAGAAAACTGACTCAACTGGCTGGAAGGAGGAAATTTATTTCACATAACAAGAAGTCCAGGGGAAGGCGACTCGGGATTTGTTTATTTACTGGCTCAAAATGTCACCAAGGACGCAGGCTCCCTCCATGACCATCCTTGGCGTTACAGCTCTGTCCCTGCACTGTTTTCCTCACGACTGTAGGATGATCGTCACAGTTCCCAGGCAGACATGTGAACATCCGGGAAACAAGGAGCTCTCCTGTGATGAGAAAACCTTTCCCGGAATCCTTGGGCAGATTGCCCTCACAGCTCTTCAAGCAGAATTGTCACTGGTAAGGGAACTTCTCTGTGACTGGCTGGGATTAATTAGGACCCACTGCTTGGTGTTGGGAAGGGCCAAGGCTTGTCAAAGCACATGGCCCTCTGGGGGAAGAAAGAACTGGAAAGAAACCTGGGGGTTTTGTTAAGAAGGAAGAAGTGTCTCCTACATTCCCAGTCCTGAGAGTCTGTGATTCTTGCTTGTTCTAGCCACATCTCTTGCTTATGCGATTCCTCCTGCTTGGAACTCACCCAATAAATCTTTGCATGTCAGTGACTGTGCTGGGCCACCTTCCCACCATGAATCAAAATCCTGTTCTCAAGGTTTAGATCAAGAGCCAACAATTCAGCGGAGGGATTTCTTACCATGATGAATTACCTCCATACTTTCAAAATAAACTAGACAATCCAGACCACACTTTAGTAACTGGCTTGTATCACCTTAGAGCTGCTCCTCACCTCACGTGGGCTGTAAACTCCTGAAGGTTAGGGACCATGAGTAAACTGTCTTATTCCATTTGGATCTTCCATGTACTTATGGTGGCCGACCATAAAGATGACACTTAATCAATGCTTGTTGGATGGAACCAAATCAAAAGATGGTCTTTTTAAGTGCTCTCTCTGGTAGGTGCCCAAAGGTACCATGCTTGGCACCATGGGAGACACAGGGCAGAACAAAACACAGTTAATCTCCCCCCTGAAGCTTGTGGTGCAGGAGAGGAACTCATATGAGAAACTGTGTGAAGTTGGAGAGGTCCATCGTCTACCATTCACTTTACTTTTTGTCCTTTTAGCTTTTTCACTTGCTCGCCTCCAGTAACCTTCTGGACACTGCTGATGCCACACTGGGGCACCCTGCCTGAGCCTTGTTCCCATCTCCAGCACCCCAGACACACTCTTCCTGATCTGTTCCTTCTCGTTCCTCTTCCCATTCACACAAAACCTCTCCTTCCTAAGTCCCGGTCCCTATGATCTAGGGGAATGTTGGTTTAATATTAGTCTCTAAGAAACTAGTTTATAGATAAAGTTTTCAAGTTTTCAATGTTACCCATCCAGGGCACGTGAGGAATTTGGGGGATTCTTGTGGGTGCAAGGACATATAATACTGGATTTTGGGGGTTGGCCAGCTGGTGGTGGGTTCTTTTCCAGCAAGACAGCCTTCACTTTTCTTCAAGAAATTCTACAACAATGATCTTTTACTCCTCCTCTAGTCTAGAACCTTTCAAAATATTTGCACTATTTGCAGCATCTCTTAAGAAGCTGCTCTTTGGGGACTAAACATAGCTTGAGCAAGCACAAGCTTCTATTTTTATTGAAGTATAGTTGATTTACAATATTATATTAGTTTCAGGTGTACAACATAGTGATACAATATTTTTATAGATTATATTCCATTTAAAGTTATTAAAGATAATGGCTACATTTACCTGTGCTGTACAAGACATCCCTGTTGCTTATCTATTTTATACATAGTAGTTCATATCTCTTAATCCTATACCCCTATCTCATCCCTTCCCCCTTCCTTCTCCCTACTGGTAACCACTAGTTTGTTCTCTGTATCTGTGAGTCTGTTTCTGTGAGCAAACACAAGCTTTAGTGCATTTTACAGGTTAATGAGAGATCAAGGTTATTTGCGGAAAGGTCTACTCAACTCCTGACTGTATGTACGGATTTCCTTCTCAGTAAGGAAATTCTCCCACACCTATTCTTTTGATCACCATGGCTGGGATTGCCAGAGACAAAGGAGGAAAAGTACAGAGTCAGATAAAAAAGAAACAAAAATCAGTTTGTTTAAACTGCCAGGGAAATCTGCCTTTGGCTAAAGGAAGTCAAACTCAGAACATCCTGTTCTAGTTAATAAAGCTCATCTGCTTCCAGCTTGAACAGAAAAATAAAATCTTTGCATCTGTGTGAGGCCGCTCAACCTTTTCTACCTTCACTCTGAGCCCCCTACACCCAGATTCATGGGTGACGGTTGCGGGTGAGGGTTCTCTATCCTCCCCACACAGCAAGCTGCTCCTTCTGAATGCTAAAGGCAGGTCACATGCATTGAAGTACAAACTCACTTTTTCTTCTGTAAATCTTTAAACTTCCTCTAAAAAAGAAGCCACTTCCCTCAGTGATTGAAACCCATGTAATTCAGACACAAAAATAAACGACCCTCAGTGGTTTCCAGGAGTGGAGTAGGGGAGGGAGAGATGAATAGGCAGAGCATAGGGTTTTTAGGGCAGTGAATATACTCCGTATGATACTATATTATACATTTGTCCAAACCCATAGAATGTACAGCACCAAGAATGAACCCTCATGTAAACTATGGACTCTGGGTGATAATGATGTGTCACTGTAGGTTCATCAATCGCGACAGATGTAGCACCCTGGTGAGGGATGTTGATTATGGGCAGGCTGTGTATGTGTGGGAGCAGGGGGGTCTATGAGAAGTCTCTGTACCTTCCCTTCAATTTTGCTGTGAACCTAAAACTGCTCCTAAAAAAACAAAGTCTTTACTAAAAAAAAAATAAAAATTAAAAAAGATTCTTCTCTCCCCCGTCTCCATGTCTCAAAAGTGTTTCTGCGATGTGGGATCCAGATACAATTTAACTTACACCACATGACATTCACGTCAAATGACAGCTGAACAACCTCACGGTCTGGAAGGACTCCCGTGCCACCTTCCTCAGATCCATTCCAGCATCAATTCCCAATCACTGGCACCAAGCAATCCATGACAGACCCTGGACTGCCCAGCTGGTCTGTCTGGGAAGATGCCCACATGTGAGTCAGAACTCTCATCAAAATGACACTTCTGCAGATAAGCCTGCAAGCTTTGTCTTGTCAGAAAATGAAAGCCATGTGTTTTCATCTCCTTTTGCATTTATCTGCCTTAAATGCCAGGAACTTTAGAGGCAAATTTACAGCCACAGTGCTCTAATCTGCACAAAACTGACAGACTATAAGGGTTGGAAGGAGCCCCCTAGATCCCCTAATAAAATGCTCTCCTTTATAGATGAGGAAATTGAGGCCTAGAAAGGGGGAGGGATTTACCGAAGGGTACACTGCTAAAACTGGGACCGGCACCTCCATCTCAGGACTCCCAGCTTTTTCTGCTAAGGCACAGTGGGGCCTGGAAATATCTACTTCTGCTGCTTCCCTCAGATAGTCTCGATTCATTTCTCAGTGAGTGACTTTTCACCAGCCTTTAATTCAGTGGTTTTCAAAGTGTGGTCCCTGAACCAGCAGCTCTAGTAGCGCCTGGAACTTGGTGGCTAAGTCAACTCTCTGAGTCTGTTTTCACAAGCCCTCCAGGTTATTTTAGTGCACCCTAAAGTTCGAGACACCCTACTTTAATCTGTTAGCTCCATCCACCCAGTTAACAAGGGGATTGGGGAACTAATCAGATCCATCTAATTTCACAGCTCTTTTTCAGTCTGGCTCTTCCAGTGACCTAAAGCAGAGGCTCACTTAAGTTACCTCTGGAGAAACAGAGTTCATTGTAAATTCGTGAACAGGAACTGGAGTGGGAAATGATCATGAACTGAGGCAGTTCTGGGGACCATCACTCACTCTACCTATTTTTCCCTCTTTCTTTCCCATCTGCCCTGTTCTCTCTACACAGATCTGATCCTTTACTCCCTATTCTTTTTTTTTTTTTCTGCCCCATCATAGCTGGCATTTGCCTTTGACCTACCATGACCCAACTCTAAAATCTAAACCATAGCAGCCTATTTGCCCTAATTTCCCTTCCTAACTGGAAAATTCTCTCCATATAACTTTTCCCATTTGTCAGTTCAAATTCCTGGAAAGGACTCCAATTGGCCCATTTCCTCTTTTGAGCCAGGCTGCCCTGAATCACGCCCTCCTCCAAATGATCAGTCACCTTTGGTCCGATGCTTTTTCCTGTCTAATGAACTATTGACATAGGATGAATTGCAGCTTGGGAGACGGGTGACTTCTGTGCAGTGATAGAGGCTTCAGGAGGAAATTGGGGGGCGGGGGAAACACATGTGAGACTACCCCCCCCCTCCACTAACCGTGTGAATGAGACATGAGGGAACTTGGCAGTGAGGTTCAACAGTTTGGTTGCTGAGGGTTGAGCTGGAGATAAAGTTTCTGTTACATTATCATGACCCTAACCGTCAGTACACTGCCAGGCTGGGGTGGCCTGGAAGATACGGGCTGCAGGTTATCGACTCCTGACAAGTCAGAGAAGATCTAAGCTGGAAGGAACTTCGGAGATCACCCTGCTCAGCAATTCTCCAAGAGAATCCCTGGGGAGCTCCTGAAAACTAAAGCTGCCGGGGCCCCACCTCTGGGATTCTGATTTAAACCACTGCAGATGCTTTTAGTCACAGCTGCCACTGAGAACTACTGCTCTAACTTGACCTCTTCATTTTACAGGTGGAGAAACTTCAGCTCAGCTCCATAATGCGACCATGGCTCACTTGAAGATCTCACTTGTAACCTGGTTATAGAGTTTGAGTTATTAGATCCTACATGGAAGAGATCACAGAAGCCATACAATCCAACGCCACCACCTTTGCTTGAGCCTAAAGAGCTAAGTGACTTGCCTAAGGAGTCATGGCCAGAAAGAGGGTAGCAAGGGCTAGAACCCAGGTGTCCTGATGCCTAACCCCGTGCTCTGCTCAGAACACCAAGGCTGGGGGACTAAAAGGGCCAGATGGGAAGTGAAGCAGAACCAGCTGCAGCCCTGTGCTTGCTCTGCTCCAGGGGGCCTTTCCAGCGTCACAGCTGGGAGAGTCTGGCAGAGGAACCTGGGCATAACTGGACGTGGAGTGGGCTCTGGCAAAGGAATCAGCACTTGGGTGCCCTGAGGATGGGGAGGAGACAGCTGGTCTGATGAGGCTAATCCTTGCTTTCTGCCTGCCTCCCAATTATGCTGGGAGTGTGTGTGTGTGTGTGTGTGTGTGTGTGTGTGTGTGTTCCTGATGAACTGACAGATGGGCTTGAGTCCAGATTGCAATGTGATCCAAGACGGTGTCCTGGGTGTCAGCGGTCTTCTGACTTTGGCTGAGATAAAGTTGTCTTTGTTTTCCAGAGTGGCTTTGGTCAAGGTGTCGGCAACATCAGTCTTGTATGTGGCTAGAAAATGGCTTCAGTAAGCATTTAAGAAGCAGAGAGGGGTGTGTGTGTGTGTGTGTGTGTGTGTGTGTGTGTGTAGACAGTAGAGGTGGTTGAAGATAAAAGGGTCCCAGTGTAAAAAAATGAGGCCAGGGCTCGCCAGACATTGAGGGTGGCAGGCAGGAAACCCCAAGGGGGTGAGTGTGAGCTTTAATCACATCCTTTTATGGGGGTTGGGGAGGGAGAGGAAGAGATGAAAAAGTAAACCCCCTTCTAGCTTTGGAGGAGCTTTGCAATTGATAAAGCACCTTCACACACATTTAGCTCATTGGACCTGCACGACACCCCCACGAGGTGCACGGTGCCTGTGATCCAGGCTAAAGGACCAGGAGCAGCCGGGCTTCAAGGCCACACAGTTGTCACTGGGGGCGCTGACCCCCTCTTTCTAGACTCCAGCTCCGGTGCTCTGACCACCATGGTATCCTGCCCTCCGGGTGTGTGTGTGTGTGTCCCTCACGTGTGTCCCTCAGGAATGCAAGTGTTTGTCTGTGAGGCGTCATGTTTACCAGGGCCACAAGAAGCCGGACTATGAACACAGGAAAAATACAGGGAATTGGCTCTGGGTCCGCTGTGATGTCTTAGACGACTTAGTTTTCATCTGGGTAAAGTAACAAGCACCTTGCAGGGTTGTGGTAGGGCTCAGAGATCAAGTACACAAAGAACCTAACCTGGGCTCTCGAGGAGCCTGGTAAAATTCAATAAACAGTAGCTGTTACTATCCTGTGTACCTGTTACTGGCCTGTGTACAGAAGCCCATCTACCTGCAGATAAGAGAGACAAGAGCCTGGCG
The DNA here is from genome assembly GCF_028023285.1 of Balaenoptera ricei. Lineage (NCBI taxonomy): Eukaryota > Metazoa > Chordata > Mammalia > Artiodactyla > Balaenopteridae > Balaenoptera > Balaenoptera ricei. The sequence goes on along the minus strand of NC_082646.1, from coordinate 49,131,534 downwards.
CAGGGCCAGGGGCTGCTGGCTTTGTCCAAATGCGAATTTGTCCTCAGGTATCTGCCACAGAGCCTCGACTGGGGAAACTAAGTCCCACTTCCTACCCTCACCTTTCTAACTCATCATGGCCCCGTAATTCTGCACAAGTACTTGCTGGTGGATTTGCCAGTTAAGCACAAGTACAGATCACGCAGGGCTGAATCAAACAACAGAGTGGGTGGCATTTCGAGGCCTGCAGTTGAGACTCTTGGGTGGGGTGACTGTGTCAGATGACAGATCCTAGCGGAGATGGGTCGGGCGGATCACAGCTGCCGAGCACTGACAAGCGCCCTTTACGTGTGGCATCTCACCCGGTCCTCACAAGCAGCCACGTGAATGGGCATTATTCCCATTTTATACATGAGGAGGCTGAGGGGGTGCTAACTTAATTGTCAGAAATCATCTTTTTGAACTGGGATTCGAGGTCGAGTCTGCCTGGCTTCAAAGGCCGTGCTCCTTCCACTACCTGCAACCCAGCCCTCATCACCCACACAGCTGGGACCCCATGGGGGCCGGGAAGTGTTAGGTGTACACGTATGCGTGTGCAGAGCACTTGGAGCTCGAGAGGACGAGGAGGGTGAGGACCGGGCTGGTGCACGGGAGGCGGCCTCCTGATGGGGGAACATTCGCTCACGCTGGACAGCAAAACCACACCATGCTGGCTTCCTCTCCACACCTGCTCCGTGGCTGAACTGTATTCCTCTCGCCTGGCCTCTCCTCTGGCGTCCACCTCTCCCGAGTCATACACTAATGACCTTGGGTGCATTCCTTCAAGCTAGGCTAGCCAGGACCCAAGGCCCATGGAGGCACACGCAGGGGGTGTGTCCGGGGAGACGCAGGAAGGGGCAGAGGAGGCTCCACAGAGCCCAGAACCTTCTGCTGTGTCTCATCTGCCCAGGGGTATTCAGGCGTCCTTGAGATACTCTGGCATCTCCCTCAGGGTTGTGAGGCGATGCAGAGCCCCAGGGGTGTCGAAGGGTCAATTTTAGCCTCAGCTAGATCTAATTAGCTTAGGTTGGGGGCCAGGCCCTTTCACAGAGGACTCCATTGTTCCCAAGAACCTGGCAGGAATGTTTATCATTTCAGAAACTGAGAAGGAGCTGGCTCTCTCCCTCTTGGCCCTGGGGCTGCCCTCCCTTTGGATCTTAATCCACAGAGCCATTCCCAGCCGGGCCTCAGATGAAGCTCAGGGCTGGGGTGGAGCCCAAACTCTCCTTTCCCTAAGGAGCAAGGCAGGTATGCAGTCAACACCAGGAAAGCAGCCAAATGGACACCTGGAGCAACAGCTCAGGATGTCACGTGTCAGATAACTTAATTGGGTAATCACCTGAAGAAGTGAAGTCTGTACCAAGAGCATGAGGGACGAATCCAAGAGGACGGTTCAGTCTGCGGGTGCCTGCCTCAGCCCCACCCAGTGGTCCTGATCGTGGGGTTCATTCCCTCCCAGGAGAGGCTCTGGAAACAGTATATAGCAACCCTCACCTCAGACCCCCAGGCAATCAAATTCCAGGAGCTGCAAGGGCGCCCCATCCCGAATACCTACCAAATGTGCACAGCCCCAAACTCTAGCAAGCAACGTGGTGTGGAGGTTATCTGTCCACACTCTGGTTCAGACTGCGTGGGTTTAGGTCCTGGCTTTGCTGGTTATGAGCTGTGTGACTCTGGGCAAGTTTTCTTTGTGCCTCAGTTTTCCCATCTACAAATACGATGATAATAGTACCTATCTCTTAGGGGGTCTGTGATAATTAAACGGGTAATCTATATAAAGATTTTAGGATAGCACCTGGCCTTTAGCGAGCAGTTATTATGATGATGCTTTTCTCCTGGTTCTAGTACAATTGCAGGTCTCCTGCCGGGACCATCACACATCTGTTTTCCATGCTACGTGTCCAGCTTCTACAGCACCCTCTCTACACCCACTCAGGGTTGACCTGGCTCTCTGGGATCAGGTGGCTGGCAGGGCCCTGTTTCCACCCACATGAACCTCCACTCTGCTGTCAAGACCCTCTCCATTGCAGACCCACTGGAGAACCACCAGTGAGTCCAGGATCAGAGTGTGAAACAGCTCCCCATTAATCCAACCCCATTGGGCAGCGGGGAGGAGACCAAGTATTGGGCAGAACCACTGGTCAGTTCTCCTACCCAGCCCCTCTAGTCTCCTGTTCCACCCTCCATGAGGTCCCAGAGGCCTTGCATTCTAGCAAGGGGGAGGTGGGTGTGCTTGGGTCACTGTAGACAGAGACTTTTTTTTTTGAATTTTATTTATTTTTTTATACAGCAGGTTCTTATTAGTTATCTATTTTATACATATTAGTGTATATATGTCAATCCCAATCTCCCAATTCATCCCCCCGCCCCACCTGCCACCACTGTCCCCCCTTGGTGTCCATACGTTTGTTCTCTCCATCTGTGTCTCTATTTCTGCCCTGCAAACCAGTTCATCTGTACCATATTTCCAGGTTCCACATACATGCGTTAATATACGATATTTATTTTTCTCTTTCTGACTTACTTCACTCTGCATGACAGTCTCTAGCTCCATCCATGTCTCTACAAATGACCCAATTTCGTTTCTTTTTATGGCTGAGTAATATTCCATTGTATATATGTACCACATCTTCTTTATCCATTCGTCTGTCAATGGGCATTTAGGTTGCTTCCATGACCTGGCTATTGTAAATAGTGCTGCAATGAACACTGGGGTGCATGTGTCTTTTTGAATTATGGTTTTCTCTGGATATATACCCAGTAGTGGGATTGCTGGGTCATATGGTAATTCTATTTTTAGTTTTTTAAGGAACCTCCATATTGTTCTCCATAGTGGCTGTATCAATTTACATTCCCACCAACAGTGCAAGAGGGTTCCCTTTTCTCCACACCCTCTCCAGCATTTGTTGTTTGTAGATTTTCTGATGATGCCCATTCTAATTGGTGTGAGGTGATACCTCATTGTGGTTTTGATTTGCATTTCTCTAATAGTGATGTTGAGCAGCTTTTCATGTGCTTCTTGGCCATCTTTATGTCTTTTTTGGAGAAATGTCTATTTAGGTCTTCGGCCCATTTTTTGATTGGGTTGTTTTCTTAATATTGAGCTGTATGAGCTGTTTATATATTTTGGAGATTAATCCTTTGTCCGTTGATTCGTTTGCAAATATTTTCTCCCATTCTGAGGGTTCTCTTTTTGTCTTGTTTGTAGTTTCCTTTGCTGTGCAAAAGCTTTTAAGTTTCATTAGGTCCCACTTGTTGATTTTTGTTTTTATTTCCATTACTCTAGGAGGTGGATCAAAAAAGATCTTGCTGTGATTTATGTCAAAGAGTGTTCTTCTTATGTTTTCCTCTAAGAGTTTTATAGTGTCTGGTCTTACATTTAGGTCTCTAATCCATTTTGAGTTTATCTTTCTGTATGGTGTTAGAGAGTGTTCTAATTTCATTCTTTTACATGTAGCTGTCCAGTTTTCCCAGCACCACTTATTGAAGGGACTGTCTTTTCTCCACTGTATATCCTTGCCTCCTTTGTCATAGATTAGTTGACCATAGGTGTGTGGGTTTATCTCCAGGCTTTCCATCCTGTTCCATTGATCTATATTTCTGTTTTTGTGCCAGTACCATATTGTCTTGATTACTGTAGCTTTGTAGTATAGTCTGAAGTCAGGGAGTCTGATTCCTCCAGCTCCATTTTTTCCCTCAAGAATGCTTTGGCTATTTGGGGTCTTTTGTGTCTCCATATAAATTTTAAGATTTTTTGTTCTAGTTCTGTAAAAAATGCCACTGGTAATTTGATAGGGATTGCATTGAATCTGTAGATTGCTTTGGGTAGTATAGTCATTTTCACAATATTGATTCTCCCAATCCAAGAACATGGTATATCTCTCCATCTGTTTGTGTCATCTTTGATTTACTTCATCAGTGTCTTACAGTTTTCTGAATACAGGTCGTGTACCTCCTTAGGTAGGTTTATTCCTAGGTATTTTATTCTTTTTGTTGCAATGCTGAATGGGACTGTTTCCTTAATTTCTCTTTCCAATCTTTCATTGTTAGAGTATAAGAATGCAAGAGATTTCTGTGCATTAATTTTGTATCCTGCAACTTTACCAGATTCAGTGATTAGCTCTAGTTGTTCTCTGGTGGCATCTTTAGGATTCTCTATGTACAGTATCATGTCATCTGCAAACAGTGACAGTTTTACTTCTTCTTTTCCAAATTGTATTTCTTTTATCTCTTTTTCTTCTCTGATTGCCATGGCTAGGACTTCCAAAACTATGTTGAATAATAGTGGCGAGAGTGGACATCCTTGTCTTGTTCCTGATCTTAGAGGAAATGCTTTCAGTTTTTCACCATTGAGAATGATGTTTGCTGTGGGTTTGTCGTATATGGCCTTCATTATGTTGAGGTAGGTCCCCTCTATGCCCACTTTCTGGAGAGTTTTTATCATAAATGAGTGTTGAATTTTGTCAAAAGCTTTTCCTGCATCTATTGAGATGATCATATGGTTTTTATTCTTCAATTTGTTAATATGGTGTATCACATTGATTGATTTGCATATATTGAAGAATCCTTGCATCCCTGGGATAAATCCCACTTGATCATGGTGTATGATCCTTTTAATGTGTTGTTGGATTCTGTTTGCTAGTATTTTGTTGAGGATTTTTGCATCTATATTCATCAGTGATACTGGTCTGTAATTTTCTTTTTTTGTAGTATCTTTGTCTGGTTTTGGTATCAGGGTGATGGTGGCCTCATAGAATGAGTTTGGCAGTGTTCCTTCCTCTCAAATTTTTTGGAAGAGTTTGAAAAGCATGGGTGTTAGCTCTTCTCTAAAAGTTTGATAGAATTCACCTGTGAAGCCATCTGGTCCTGGACTTTTGTTTGCTGGAAGATTTTTTTTTTAAATATTTATTTATTTATTTATTTTTGGATGCGTTGGGTCTTCGCTGCTGTGCACGGGCTCCCTCTAGCTGCGGCGAGCGGGGGCCGCTCCTCATTGCGGTGCGCGGGCCTCTCATTGCGGTGTCCTCACCTGCTGCGGAGCACGGGCTCTAGGCGCGCGGGCTTCAGTAGCTGTGGCACGCGGGCTCTAGAGCACAGGCTCAGCAGCCGTGGCGCACGGGCCCAGTTGCTCCGCGGCATGTGGGATCCTCCCGGACCAGGGCTCGAACCCGTGTCCCCTTGCACTGGCAGGCAGATTCCCAACCACTGTGCCAGCAGGGAAGCCCCTGTTGGAAGATTTTTAATCACAGTTTCAATTTCATTACTTGTGATTGGTCTGCGCTTCCTGGACCTGGGTGGTTATTTCCTCTCCCATGTTAGGGAAGTTTTCGACTATAATCTCTTCAAATATTTTCTCGGGTCCTTTCTCTCTCTCTTTACCTTCTGGGACCCCTATAATGCGAATGTTGTTGCATTTAATGTTGTCCCAGAGGTCTCTTAGCCTGTCTTCATTTCTTTTCATTCTTTTTTCTTTTTTTTTCTTTTTTTTTTTTTTTGCACAGGTCCTGAGGTTTTATGCCTCTGTGTTTTTTTTCTTTTTTTTTTTTTAATTTTTATTTATTTATTTTTATTTATTTATGGTTGTGTCGGGTCTTCGTTTCTGTGCGAGGGCTCTCTCCAGTTGCGGCAAGTGGGGGCCACTCTTCATCGCGGTGCGCGGGCCTCTCACTATCGCGGCCTCTCCTGTTGCGGAGCACGGGCTCCAGACGCGCAGGCTCAGTAGTTGTGGCTCACGGGCCCAGCCGCTCCGCGGCATGCGGGATCTTCCCAGACCAGGGCTCGAACCCGTGTCCCCTGCATTGGCAGGCAGACTCTCAACCACTGCGCCACCAGGGAAGCCCTCATTCTTTTTTCTTTATTCTCTTCCGCAGCAGTGAATTCCACCATTCTGTCTTCCAGGTCACTTATCCGTTCTTCTGCCTCAGTTATTCTGCTATTGATTCCTTCTAGTGTATTTTTTATTTCAGTTATTGTATTGTTCATCTCTGTTTGTTTGTTCTTTAATTCTTCTAGATCTTTGTTAAACATTTCTTGCATCTTCTCGATCTTTGCCTCCATTCTTTTTCCGAGGCCCTGGATCATCTTCACTATCATTATTCTGAATTCTTTTTCTGGAAGCTTGCCTATCTCCACTTCATTTAGTTGTTTTTCTGGGGTTTTATCTTGTTCCTTCATCTGGTACAAAGTCCTCTGCCTTTTCATTTTGTCTGTCTTTCTGTGAATGTGGTCTTCCTCCACAGGCTGCAGAATTGTAGTTCTTGCTTCTGCTGTCTGCCCTCTGGTGGATGAGGCTATCTGAGAGTGACAAAGACTTTTTGTCTCAATTCTTTGCACTCATCTTTCATGGCCCAGATCAAATGTCATCTCCTTGGTGTGGCTTTCCCCTGATTCCCACTGTCAGAATTGTCACTTTATAAATTGCTTGCCAAATGTGATCTCAGACCAGTTCCTTTGCTTTGGCCACCCCAGTTTCCTCATTTGTGAAATGAATGACACTGTTTACAAACTAACCTTCCAGGACTTTGGGAAGATCCATTATAAGCCAATGGATGTAAAGGCTTAGGTCCCCTCCCATTGCCCTCCTTGCCAGGCAGAGGAGGTGGGGAGATACCCAAGGGAGCTGACTGCCCCGATGTCTACAAAGCCGATAAAACCAAGCCCTTTCCTGGAATGGCCGTTCCCTCCTCCTCCACCCATGGAATTCCTATTCAGCCTTCGAGGTGAAGCATTCCTGCTGCCCTCAGGGAAAAGAAATATTCCTCTCCCTTGTGCTCCTGTAATCCTTTGTCCCTATTAAATCTGTTATTTCCTTTTAACTTTTATTGTATTCAATTTACATTATTATGGCTTGAGGTCAAGAACTGTATTTTGTTCTTTGGGGGTCACTTCATAGTGTGTAACATGATGCTCAGCACCTAGTAACTGCTCCAGAATTGCTCATTAACTCAAATTCAGTCTTGCGTGTTTCCTGGATTCTGGAGTGGACCCTGGAGGCGAACTCTACCATCACCAGCCTGATACTAGTTTATCTGAAGCCAACAGCTGAATTCACAATCTAGCCCATAGTGCCTATGGAGAAGGGCTCCCACACAGCCTGGGAGTGGGAGAGGGGAGTGGGATGGCCGTGTATTTCCATGTGATCTCAGCTGCAAGCCAGTGGCAGCAGTGAGACATGCCTTAAGGATTAAAGGACCTCTTCAGGAAACAATGAGTCTGGAAGAGCCAAATCGCATCTGTAGTTACACATGTTTGTTCATTACATGTTCAACGATTCAATTTTCTTTGCAAAAATTTAAAAATGCAGACATATAGTAGAACTCTACATTTATCAGTCCTTCCTTCCTCCCAGTAGTTACTGAAGGAAACAGACCCTAACATTTATGCCAGGTACCTGACCACACTATCACACTGTACCCTCACAATGATTATTTGAGGTAGGCAGCACTATTACCTCCATTTGATAAATGTGGACATTAAGGCTGAGAGAGGTTAAGAAACTTGCCCAAGGTCAAGGAGACTAAACCATGGGGCTGACTGCGAATACCTAGCTCTTTCTTCTCACTCAGTAGACAATGCTACCTTCCCATCTGAGGGTCGATTACTCGAGAAATGGATCTGATGCATTTCCTGCCCCCTCCAGAAATTTGTGTTCCAGTAGAGGAGGCTGATACACAAATAATTAAAAACATAAAGCACCAACAATAGAACTATGGAATAGAAAGATGTGTAATGGATTGTGTGGGAGGTTGAGAGCAGAGTGGTCAGTTCAGGCCGGCGTGGATCAAGGAGGGCTCCACAGAGACTCTTGGAAGGGGGGCGGTGCAGGATAACTTGAATTTTGACGGGTAGAGAATGAGGAAAGGAGAGAATGCGGGAGTCTGGGGCAGAGGGGACTACATGTGCAAAGGCATGCAGAGAATGCCAGGCATACTTGGGCAAGGAGCCTAGATCAGGGGAGCCAGAACATGGGATTTTGGAGGACGATCTGGGCTGTGCCAGGCTTAGTTCTGTCAAAGTGTTCGACTTGTTTCTTTAAGCCCCAGGTGGCTGCTGACAGCCTCAGAGGAGGGAAATGACATGAGCTGAGCTGCACTGTGCAAGAGGAAGGACCTGCAAGGACCATCTCTGAGTAGGAACTGGGAGGTAAATAGGGTCCTGCATCCTTCAGATATGTACCATCAGCTTCCAAGGTCTCTGCCAGTGTTGGTTTTAGGGATGAGAATAAGAGAACAGGAGTCTTTTTCCTGTTGAAAGAGGCAGGTCAAAGACCAGAACTGCTACGGGGCCTTGGTGCACTGCCTCGCTCGCCACACACCACCCCTACCCCACGCCCCAGAAGGGCAGAAGCGTGGCTGCTCTGAGTGACGAGGACGAGTCTGCTGCAACAGCCGGATACCCTCCCCCAGACGAGGTGTGACACGCTGCCCTCTGCCAAGGGTAACACTGGGGACTCCCTGGGCTCAGCCTGCAATGCTCATCCCAAATGCTGCCTTCAGGACCGGAAGACTGTTTTTCCAAATTAACAAAAGATGTTCTGGATCCACGATTACATGTTCCCCACATAGTGCATGATTTATAAACACAGATTTATAAATTCTATGTAAACGTAAATTACACATCTGTGCACAGTATGTTGTAAATTTACGTATTTTAACACAGACCGAAACAATGTTCCATGACATATAATAAACCCAGGAGCTCTTTAATCATCAGTGCTAGAACTATGTGTTGACAATTACCTTGCACCGAAGACTGGAAAATCCTCCCAGTTTTTCCTTTTTAATTTTTAAAAAATGTATATGCTGAACTCACTGCAAAAGAACCCAGGTGATCTCTTTAGAAAACTGCCCCCAAACTCTTTGGCTCTGAAAGAAAATGCAGTGCCAAATTTTTGCCTAATAAAATGACGATTTGAGTGGAATCTGAGTCAAACCCAAGTGAAGGAATACTGGTTCTTTGAATCAGCAAAAGAATTCAGTCTCTGGCATCCAACACTCCATTATTCATGGGCCTGAATTGGCTGGAGAGCTGTTGGCACATTGGAGATGACCAGGAAAGCAGGGTTTGGAGGGAGAGAGGGAGGGAGGAAGTTGGAGGCAGATAAGGAGAGAAAAACAATCTGAAATACCTCTCAGGCCAACTCTGAACAACATGTCGGGCATTTATTATTCTGAGGTGAAGAAGTTCCACTATCCCCTTGCTAGATACTCTCTCAGCTCATTTCTCTGCACATGGGGTCATTTCACTGAGCAACTGCTTAAAAACAAATGTCTCGTTGGGCCGCTGCCCCAATCAGAAAGCACCTCTGGAGTCCCAACAAGCAGGGCCAGCGGGAAGATTGATTCCCCTCCATGATACAGCCCCTCCCTGAGCCCTTGCCCCAGGACCGCTCACCGGGGCCTGCGGAAGGTCAGGCCGTAGTGCTGACAGGCCAGCCCCACGGTGGGCGTGTACACGATGGGCATGAATTTCTCCACGTCCGACGTCAGCACTCGGTAGAAGAGCTTCTCGTTCCGGTCTTGGAGCGTCATGAGGATGATGTACCTCGGGAGGCGAGACAAGAACCAAGCTGATCACATGAACACCATCTGTGGCAGCACGGAAGGCCGCTGATGCAAAGACCCAGGGCTCCCACTCAGCTACTTTCAATGGCACCTTCATGGGCAAGTCACCATCTCCTCTAAGCATGTGTCTCATCATCTATGAAATGTGGAGAATAGTATCTGCCTTATGGTGCTTATTACTACACGTGGTGTAGGTGCTATTCTAAATATTTTTCATTAACTCATTTAACATGGGGAACATGCCTCCCAATGACTTGGAAGGTGGGTACTATAATTCTGACTATTTTTAGAGACAAGGAGATCAAGGCACAGAGAAATGAAATAATTCACCCAAGGGATCTGAACCTAAGCAATCTGACTCCAGAATCTGCGCTCTCAACCATGATGCAAGGTGGTTAGTTATACTATTATTATGTGGACATTAATGCATGACAACAGAATAACGGCATTCTGGGGATGGGGGAGGGTCGAGGAAAATACTGGGCGGACCAGTGATATATGAACTGGCCTTTTCTACCACACAGAGCTGGTTCCTGTCACAAGCAGTGTTCACCAGTGGTTGAGTACCAAGTGATCTCAGGAAGCATGTTCCCCCAAAAATCTCTCTCTTACTTAGTTCCTGAAGCCTGAAATCACTAAGCCAGGAAAAGAGCCTTTCATTCACACTCCTAAAAATGCAAAAAAAGTCTGGGAGAAAAAACCAAGGGATCGAAATTCCCAATGAGGTGTAAGTGACTGCTGATATTGCAACTTTTCGGGACAACAGTTTGGGAGAGATAATGAAGGCACGTGAGGTCCTGGCATGGAGTGGGGTGACAGAGATGCTCTGACAGGGGAATGATCCCTGGGTGTGGTGTCAGGGTCCTGGGTGTGAATCGCAGCTCTGCTCTTCACTAGCTGTGTGACTGTGAGGAAACCTTGTGACTTCGTGGGGTGTCAGCCTCTTCTTCTTCACCAAAGACACTGGTTCAGAACTAAAAAACGTGTTTTAGGAGGCACTTTTAGGAAGGGAGGATTTATGCTTAGAATAGCCAGGATCTCAGCTCAGCACTAGTGTAAGGATTCCCTTACTCAGTAGCCATTTGTACACATCACTTCTCAATTCTGCATTCAGTGATGTCAAGTTGGTAAGTTGTCATTGGCCATGGTGGGAGTATTTACACCATGGAAACTGGCAAATGCTCTAAATCCCCACCCAACGGCCCCAGAGCCAGTTCTTAAACATTTACCAGCACACCACTGTCCTTACCCGTAAGAAGCTGGGGCGCGTCCTTAGCATTTCCCCCTAAGCACCTGCTGAAATGAGGGACTCCAGGAATGAGTGGGTCAGAGTAGTCAACAGGGCGAGTGTCTGGAGCAAACTCCCTAGCGCTCCCAGCATCAGGCCTCTGCCCCCTGAGCCTGGCACATCTTCCCAGGCATGTGAGTGAGGCCCATCTAGCTGGAAAGAACTGGAAAGGGAAGGATTTTGGGTTTTGATTTTTAGGGCTTAATATCTTTAGGAAAGAGGATTTCACTTTGGACTTTAATTCTTCTTTGCAAATTTAACAAACGAGAGAAGTTCGGATTGTTCAAATTTCGGGCACGTCTAATATTGTTAGCTGGAATCAATGTGTACTTCCTGGTTTGCTCTTCAGGGTGACGAGGCTAGACCCAATCTGAGTGGAATAAACAAGAGGGAGAGAATGTTTGGCTTGGGCTGCAGTATGGCCTTGGAGTTATTGTGAGTAATGACCATAGAGGTTAGTGCTGCAGGGGAGGGCGGGGGAGGGGGCAGAGGCTTCCTTACTCACTACCACTCAGAAGTGATGGATGGTACTGGCGGGGCATGGGAAGATCCTGACAAGCTGCTGCGCTCAGCCCCTAGGGGGATAGCCACAGTCTCAAGGACCCAAAGTCTTGGCCATTAAGCTCTATGGATATGTAAGGGGAACACTTATCTTCTCCCTACATTTCTGCTGGAGCCCATGGGAAGATGACACATTTATTTAACAAGCTCTCACATAGTGCCGACTACGGGCCAGGCACTGTTCTAAGCACGTCACAAATACTAATGTATTTAATCCTCATCATAACCCTATGAGTTAGACACCACTGATATACTCAATGTACAGATGGGGAATGACCCAGAGAGGCTAAAGAACTTTTGCTGTTAAGGGGTAAAATGAGGATTTGAACTCAGTCTAGTACTAGAGTCTAGTCTTGTAGCCACTAAACTTCAACACCTCTTAGCTACGGTGTAGCAGAGAGGTTGAAAGCACGGACTCTGGAGCTAATTACCTGTGTTCAAATCCTGGCTGTGCCAATTCATAGCCATGTGACCTGTGAGGTCGCTACCTTCTTTAGTAAGACTGATAAAGCTGACCCTGTGATCCCCCATTGGCTCTTCATGTCTACATCCCCACTGGGGAGGAACCAGAGGGGCGGCAGGGTTGTTAACTACTCCTCCTAAACCTCCAACATACCACATCCCAGGTCCTTCCCAAGGTGCCCCTGTCCATTTCCCCTCTTCTCCACCCTATTCCCCTTATTCCAGGAACCTGGGCCATGTACCACTTCCTTAACATACCTGTCCCTACATTTTTGCTCCACTTCTTCCCGCTGAGTAAAATGCCTTCCGTGAACCCCACTGCTGGATGCTGAAGTCCTACTGGTGCTTCCTGGGCTGACCCTGATTCCATCACTTCCCGGAGGCCCAACCAGATTTCATTGGTTGGAATTCAGGCTCCCTTCCCAGTCCTCCCAGGACACACTGACTGTGCCTTGATCATAACAAGCCCTGGTCCTCAAGGAGACCATCACCCTATGGAAGGCAGGGCTGGATCTGGGATCTCTCAAGGCTCTCAGCCTATCCAGAAAACCCTCTGTGGACCATAGGAAACAGACAGCTAAGCCCGGGGCTCTGGGGAGAGAGAACAGACTTTAGGTACTAACTTGTCCAGGTCACTCTGCTGCCGCTCGTAGTATCTCATGATCCGGAGGAGCTGGACGTCCTGGCTCAGGAAGCAGGGGGGTATTAGGCCGTGGATCCCAAGCTGCAGCCTTTCCTCAAGGGTAAAGGCCATGCCCTGGGGAGAACAAGAAAGAAACACACACACATAAATGGATATGCAGGAAACCAAGGAACAGAAGAGTTCCATCCACAGACAGGCCAAAGTCACTGTGACTCAACAGCAAGGACCCTGGACTCAAATCCCACCTCTGCCATTTAAGTAGCTGGGCAATCTGTGCCAGTTATCTTGACTCTTCTGGGCTCCAGCTTCCTCTTAGAAAAACATGGAAAATAGCTATATCGTCAGGGGTTCTTTTGGTTTATTTTTGTTTATTTTTTTAAAAATGTATTTTATTTTTAGAACAGTTTTAGATTTACAGAAAAATTGAGAAGATAGTACAGAGAGTTCCCATATATCTCCTCACCCAGTTTCCCCTATTATTAATATCATCCATCAGTATGGTACATTCGTTAGAGTTAATGAATCAACAGTGATACATTATTATTATTATTTTTTTAAACTTTGGGTTTATTTATTTATTTATTTATGGCTGTGTTGGGTCTTCGTTTCTGTGCGAGGGCTTTCTCTAGTTGCGGCGAGTGGGGGCCACTCTTCATCACGGTGAGCGGGCCTCTCACTGTCGCGGCCTCTCTTGTTGTGGAGCACAGGCTCCAGTCGCGCAGGCTCAGTAATTGTGGCTCACGGGCCTAGTTGCTCCGCGGCATGTGGGATCTTCCCAGACCAGGGCTCGAACCCATGTCCCCTGCATTGGCAGGCAGATTCTCAACCACTGCGCCACCAGGGAAGCCCTGATACATTATTATTAAGTGAAGTCCATGGTTCATTCAGATTTCCTTAGTTTTCACCTAATGCCCTTTTTTTGTTATTCCAGGATCCCATCCAGGATCCCACATTACATGGAGTCATCATGTCTCCTTAGGCTCCTCTTGGCTCTGACTTTCCTTGGTTTTGATGACCTGGGAGCATTTTGAAGAGGACTGGTCAGGTATTTTGTACACTATGCCTCTACTGGAATTTGTCTGATGTTTCTCTCATGACTGCAGTGGGGTAATGGGTTTTGAGGAGGAAGACCACAGAGGTGAAGTGCCATTTTCACCACATCAGATCAAGGCACATACTAGCAACATGACTCACCACTGTCGATGTTGACCATGAATCACTTGGCTGACGTAGTGCTTGTCAGGTCTCTCCACTGTAAAGTTACTTGGAATTCTGCATGGGATATTTGTCTCATTTGTTTGTTCAATCATTAATTTATATTAGAATGAACTCATGGGTATTTGTTTTATACTCTGGGTTATAATCCAGTACTGTCTTATGTATTTTTTTTTGCTCAAATTGTTCTAGCTTTGGTCATTGGAAACTCTTTCAGTTGGCTCTGTCTCCCTTTAACTCCTATAATTTTGCTTGTTCCTTTCCTTTCCTCCCTTTCTCTTTCTCATTAGTACTTCTTATTTTCTGGCACTACAAGATGCTCCAGGCTCATCTTGTACATTGCCTGCCCAGGTCCTAGAATCAGCCATTTTTTTCAAAGAGGCTGGATTCCTTTTTGGAGCATGGTATTAGAAACCACAATCTGGGTTCTACTTATTCCTTGTGCTCCTTGCTACTGGAGTTTCTTTGTTTTCAGTCCCTCTCAGCTGACAGAGTAAGGAAATGAATCTATACTAAGCTAAATATCAGTTCATACTAATGTCTCTAACTCTAACCCGTTACCACATGGATCATTCTAGCCTCATCACCTTGCTGGTCTGTGAATTCTGATTCCAACAGTGAGAGACTTAGCTCCCATCACATGCCATCTATATGCTTAATTACTCAGTACTGTAATATATATGTAGTGGTATGTTATTATTGTTTTAATTTGCAACTCCCTATTGACATATAGTAGTATCAACACTGTTAACCTGTACTACAGTGGGAAACAATTTATGAGCTGGAGTATAGTGCTTATGTGTCATTGTTTTTGCCTTTACTTTTATAAACTCCACTCATTTCCGAAGTCACTTAGATCAGCACTTTTCCTTGAACCCCCTTCACTGAGGTATCACATATTTGTAATACGGTTAGGTTCTCTTATCACAGTCTGCATTCCTTCCTGGGATCCTCCAACCTATTAAATATTTTTTTAAAAATCTGAATACATTAAGGTCCATTGTTTGTACTGTAAAGTTCTATGAGTTTTGACAAAGGCATAATATCATGTATCCATCATGATAGTATTGTACTATAGTACAATACTATACAGTTTCAGTGCTCTAAAATCCCATGTGTTTTACCTATTCATCCCTCCTTCCACTCCCTGAATTTTGGCAAGTACTGATTTTTCCTTTTTTTTTTTTTTACTGTCTCTACAGTTTTGCCTTTTCCAGAACATCATACAATTGGAATCATACATTATGTAGCCTTTTCAGACTGGCTTCCTTTCACTTGGCAATAAGCACATAAGGTTCATCCATGTATTTTTGTGTCTTGATCACTCATTTTTTTTTACTCATTGAATGGCATTCCACTGTTTGGTTGTACCACAGCTTGTTTCTCCATTTACCTAAAGGACACCTTGGTTGCTTTCAGTTTTTGGTGAATATAAATAAAGTTACTATAAACACTCATGTGCAGGTTTTCGTGTGAACAGAAATTTTCAAAACAGTTGAGTAAATACACAGAAGTGTAATTGCTGGATCATATGGTAAGATTACATTTAGCTTTTTAAGAAACTGCCGAACTGTTTTCCAAAGTGGCTGTATCACTTTGCGTTCCCACCAGCAGCGAATGAGTTTCTGTTGCTGCACATTCTCTCTAGCAATTGGTATTATCAGTTTAAAAAATTTCAGTCATTGTAACAGATATGTAGTGGCATGTTATTATTGTTTTAATTTGTAACTCCCTATTGACATATTATGTTGAGCAGTTTTTATATGCTTATTTTTCACCTGTATATCTTCTTGGTAAGGTACTGTTCAGATCTTTCACCTATTTTTTAATTGTTTTTTTCTTATTGTTGAGTTTTAATAGTCCTTTGACCTACAGTTTTAATGCAATCCCTATCAAAATTTGAATGGCCTCTTTTACAGAAATAGGAAAGCCAATCCTCAAATTCATACAGAATAGCAAGGGGCTTTGAACAACCTAAACCATTTTTTTAAAAAAAAGATTTCAAAACTTAACATTAAACTGTGGCAATCAAAATAGTGTGGTGCTTTAAAAAAAGGAAAAAAAAACTGTGGTACTGGCATAAGTACATATAGATCAACAGAATAGAATCAGAAATAAGAGTCCAGAAATAAACCCATACATCTGTGGCAAGTTGATTCTTGACAAGGATGCCAATTCCATTCAGTGGGGAAAGGATAGTTTCTTCAAGAGATGCAGCTGGGCCAACTGGATTTCCACATGCAAAAGAATGAAGCTGGACTCCTAATTAACTCAAAACAGATCAATAGACTAAATATAAGAGCTAAAATCATAAAACTCTTAGAAGAAAACACAGGGGTAAGTCTTCATGACCCTGGGTTTGACTATGGATTCTTAGATATGACACCAACAGCACCAGCAGCAAAGAAAAAATTAGATAAATCGACTTCATCTAAAAACTTCTGTGCACAGGGGCTTCCCTGGTGGCGCAGTGGTTAAGAATCTGCCTGCCAATGCAGGGGACACGGGTTCGAGCCCTGGTCTGGGAGGATCCCACATGCCGCGGAGCAACTAGGCCCATGCACCACAACTACTGAGCCTGCGCGTCTGGAGCCTGTGCTCCACAACAAGAGAGGCCGCGATAGTGAGAGGCCTGTGCACCGCAATGAAGAGTGGCCCCCGCTTGCTGCAACTAGAGAAAGCCCTCACACAGAAACGGAGACCCAACACAGCCAAAAATAAATAAATAAATAAATAAAAACTTCTGTGCATAAAGGGACACTATCAAGAAAGTGAAAAGACAATGTACAGGGGCTTCCCTGGGGGCTCAGTGGTTAAGAATCCGCCTGCCAATGCAGGGGACGCGGGTTCGAGCCCCAGTTCGGGAAAATCCCACATGCCACAGAGCAACTAAGCCCGTGTGCCACAACTACTGAGCCTGCGCTCTAGAGCCCATGAGCCACAACTACTGAGCCCACGAGTCACAACTACTGAAGCCCACACACCTAGAGCCCGTGCTCCGCAACAAGAAAAGCCACCGCAATGAGATGGCTTCGTTCTCCGCAACGAAGAGTAGCCCCCACTCACCGCAACTAGAGAAAGCCCACATGCGGCAATGAAGACCCAATGCAGCCAAAAATAAAATTAATTAATTAATTAATTAAATTTATATATTAAAAAAGACAACATACAAAATGAGAGAAAATATTTGGCAATCGTAGGTCTGATAACAGTTTAATATCCAGTCTCTAAGTAACTGCTACAACACAACCAAAACAACCCAAGTAAAAAATGGGCAAATGACTTGAACAGACATTTCTCCAAAGAAGATATACAAATGACCAACAGCATATGAAAAAATATTCAGCATCATTAGTCATTAGGGAAAGTCAAATCAAAACTACAGTGAGGGCTTCCCTGGTGGCGCAGTGGTTGAGAGTCTGCCTGCTGATGCAGGGGACACGGGTTCGAGCCCTGGTCTGGGAAGATCCCACATGCCGCGGAGCAACTGGGCCCGTGAGCCACAGTAACTGAGCCTGCGCGTCTGGAGCTTGTGCTCCGCAACAAGAGAGGCCGCGATAGTGAGAGGCCCGCGCACTGAGATGAAGAGTGGCTCCCATTTGCCGTAACTAGAGAAAGCCCTCGCACAGAAACGAAGACCCAACACAGCCATAAATAAATAAATAAATAAATAAATAAATAAATAAATGGATCATCACGTTAAAAAAAAAAAAAAAAAAACTACAGTGATACCATTTCACACCCAGTAGGATGGCTCTAACTATAAACCAAAAAACCAAAAAAAAAAAAAAAAAAAGAAAACGAAACAAAAAGCCAAAAAAACCCCAGTAAATAACAAGTGCTGGTGAGGATGTGGAGAAACTGAAACCTTTGTACATTGCTGGTAGGAATGTAAAATATGGCAGCCCCTATGGAAAAATGGTTTAGCATTTCCTCAAAAAGCTAAACACAGAATTACCATATGACCCCAGCAATTCTACTCCTAGTATATGCCCAAAGGAACTGAAAGCAAGGACTTGAACAGTTACTTGTACCCCAAAGTTCATTGCAGTATTATTCACAATAGCCAAAAGGTGGAATCAACCCAGGTGACCACCATGTGAACAGATAAACAAAATGTATATACATACAATAAAATTTATTCAAACATAAAAGAGAATGAATTCTGATACATGCTACTTCATGGATGAACGTTGAAAACATTATGATATAGAAGGATAGATACAAAAGGAAAAATATTGTATGATTCCACCTACATGAAATATCTAGAATAGGCAAATTCATAGAGGCAGAAAGTAGATTAGGATTACTAAAGGCTGAGCGGTGGGGAAGTGGTGGGTGAGTTATTACTTAATGGTTACAGAGTTTCTATTTAGGGCAATGAAAAAGTTTCAGAAATGGACCATAGTGATGGTTGCACAACATTATAAATGTACTTAATGACACTTAATTGTACAAATGGTTTAACCAAATTTTGTTGTATATATATATATATACTTTACCACAACTTAAAAAGTTAATAATGGATTATCTCCAAAACCACTGAATTGTATACTTTAAATGAGTGAATTGTGTGGTATGTGAATTATAACTCTATAAAGCTCTTTTAAAAGAATTCTTTGCATATTTTGGATACAAGTCCTGAATCAGACATGTGTTTTGTAAATATTTCTTCCAGTACGTGGCTTGTCTTTTCATTCTCTGACTGGTGTCTTTCACTGAACAGCATTTTCTGGTTTGGGCACTGGCAGGGAGAGATGGGGGACACGTAGGACGTCATGGAATCTGCTCCCTGGCCCAGTTAAGCCCTCTGGAGACAGGGTCTGCTGGCAGAAGTCGCAGGACCTGCTCTCATAAGGGATACTGAGGGACATGGGGACCCCAGCTGCCCTGCCTTTATCCTGAAATGATAATGTGCAACACACTGTGAAAAAGAGACACCTTTTCTGTGTAGAACTCTGGGCGGCTCTGCTGAATGAGGGCTGCCCTAGCATTGCCTAGAAGCTCCTGGTGGAGGCTTCCTCAGCTTCCCCAACCTTCTCACTGTGGCAATGGCCACAGTGGCAAGCCCCAGAGTGGCTCCACGGGTGGCAGACATCAACAAGGAAGGGACCAGAATCCCCATGGGGGGATTGTGTAGGGGGCTGAGAACAGTTTTTAATTAACTAATTCATTAATTAGTACTGTTATTATGACCCCCATTGTAGTCAAGGCTGATGATACCTGGGGCAACCCTGTTTAAGCTCCCTATTCATAATGAGCCCCAAGTAACGCAAGGTTCCTCCTAGAAGTGAAGGCTGTGTGCGTGATAAGTGAGAACTAAATGACGCTGATGGCTGTCTAGCTTCCCCAGACTCCTATGGGGAGGGGAAGCTTGAAAAGGTAGGGAGTATCAGCTCCGCTCATTCCTCCACCAGCTGAAAGACACCTCATCTACAATTATTACAAGTGCTTTTACAGGGAGTTTAACAATGACAGGGCGATTCAAGCCCATATATTGATCATCCCCACCTAGCTGTTGCTATCATCAGCTCTAAGAAAAGGACTAATAAATACCCAATCTCAGTCCATCCCTAACAATCACCTTGTGAGGAGGTTTTGCAGCCTCTACTGCACAGATGAGACGGCTGAGCACGGGAGGTTATATGATGCGCCTGAAGTTGCATAGTCATTACCCCATATTTTATTGCTTGCTAAACCAGGATGCATCTTATAATCAGTAAGTCCGTTCGGTGTGATAATCTTTTTCCTGATGATTTCTTTGACTAGAGGTAAGGGACAGTCAACATTTGATCACAGGCTCCATTTTCGCCACTTATATAGTATACACCCTGCCAGGACCTTGGTGAGATGGACCTCAGAGAACGTGAGTTGGGATGGTGAGGGGTGAAAGAGGAGTGGAAAAAAAGAGAAATAGAGTGAAAAAAGCGAATATTGGCTATTCCCTATTTCCTCTTCGTTTTTGTTTTGTAACCTCGGCATATCTGAAACTATGAATTCTGGCTCCTATTATGCTTTTATAAAGTAATAACGATGACTCAGCTTATGAAAAGCCTGAGGAATTGTTCCTCCTCTCAGAAGAACTGCTGGAACTGTTAGAAAGACCTATCAGGATACGCTCGACTCTCTTTGAAAGTATGACTCACGGAGACTCTGCAAAGTACTCTCCGCACATAAAATTCCCAACGTTTTCTTCATCAAAGCCCAAAGTCACCAGTTCATAAATTCCCTGTGCTGGCTACCAGCTTTGCAAGCATGGTATGACACCTAGGTCCCTGATCCTTTTGCAGGAAACAGCTTGCCCTGGAGACTGGGCACTCTCACTAAACACCATCAAGCAGGTGAGTCTTCACTGGCTTAGTAAAGACTGGGTTTGTCTCTCCTTGGCTGTAGGATCCCAGGCAGGCCCGGGCATTTAATTATGACATCATCTTTGTTAATGACCACTGTGGCTTTTAATAAGAGTCCGCTTCTTTCTACAAGGCTAAGTGTTTCTCTTGTCTGACTGCCACCAACTTCTTTTGTATTTCAGGAAACAGTATGACTGTTTAGCAACTGGTAATTGCAGGGATTAAAAAAAATACTTCTAGAAGCTTCTTTTCATCCTGAAGCTAATGTTAAGGCAACTTCAGATTTACAAGTTTGCAAAGCAGAAATGCAGGCACTTTAGTTTTACCATGGCTTCCAAAATAGGATAGGCACAAGACGATTCACGAGGGTGTAAGGGAAAAGTATTAGAACTTACATTTCTCTACGAAAGAAATAAACTTTACTAATTGGCACTCAGGCTCTTGGTCTGTATGTCAAAAAGTCACAATTCCCATAAGGTATACCAGAAGTCCTACGGTAAGAGTAGGGTTTGTACAACTTGGAGGAGTTGACAGTGGGGGTCCTTAATCATTCTTACTACATTGAGAATCTACAGTTTCTGTATGCCTGGTTAAACAGAGTTTGGGGTCATATTATCTAGTTTTAACAAAGTCCTCAAAATAGGACAAATGGCTTTTAAAAAATGGCTGACTTTCTTAGCAGACAGCAACCTTGTGGTGTTCAGCCAGGACACACCAGTAAGGACCTACTAGTTATGACTCTTTTGAAATATTTGAATTGTTACAGAGCCACTGCTCTGACTACTCCCCCCAGTCAGGTGCCCCTCCCAACCTGCTCTGGCTTCTCCCAGGGAACCTCTGGAACCTCCCCAAGATCCAACAACCAATGGGTTAATGTTTGGCAAAGCAGGTGGCTTCAAGATCCTGCTCCAGCACTAAAGGCCTGGGACTGTTTTGATTGGTCAGTGCCTATGCTGTACCAGTGTTAATCTTTTAACCATCAACCTATTTTATCATCTTCCCTGAATGAGCATCTCTGGCTCAGCCACTAAATTCCACCCGTGGGCTCAACCCAGGACAAAACTTACTGGCATCAGAGAGAAGATATTTGAATAGATCCCACCATCAAATGGCAGGGGTCAAAGGCAGTGAGCCCATCAGCCTCCTGCTGTCCAGAGACCCAGGCTTCCCAGTGCTCTTCAAAAACTGACCTTTCCCAACCTGAGGTCTCCCAAGCCCCTCTTGGTGATCTGCCTATTGCCTCTGGATCCAGAGCCTTGCTGTACGCTTGACAATCTCTTCTCATTCATTCTTCAAACATTTATGAGTTCCTGCTTTGTGCTAGGTGTACCCTGTTAGGCACTAGGGAGTCCTGAAAGGAAGAGGAGCTGGTGACTATGCTCCTGAGTCAACTGGCAAAGACACGTGGATTAACATGTACTGGTGATCCTGGGCCTCCGCCTCGGGCAGGCCACTTCTCCAGCCTATGAAGTGGAATGCTGCCTGTTTCATGTCTGTGGGATTAAATGAAATAACATGAGTGAAATGCTCAGCACGGGTACTGGCACACAGGAAGTGCTCAGTGAACGCCAACTGTTCTCCTTATTACCATTACTGTTTGTTCACGGGGCAGTGTGACACAAGAGAGCTCATTAGCAATGCATGAGATAAGCCCTGAAGGGTGGTCAGGGGCTCATCCTGCAGAAGGGGGCTGGAGGAACAGGGGCTGAAGTGACGTCACCACATCCAGCGTAACCGCTTGTCCGATGGCCCAGGCAAGGCTCCACGCACTCACCCCGTCCTCCACCCCACCCAACAGGCACACTCACTCTGGCTGCCATGCTCTGACTCACGTCAGGACCCCTGTCCACCTTGCTCTGACCGCTTCCCCCCTCCATCCATCTTCCGATCCCCAGGAGAGGCTGCCCCTCCAGGAGGCCTTCCCTGATGCCCCATCTCATGCAGCTCTCCATCTTCTCTCAGAGTCAGTGTCATACAGTTTAGCACATGAAGGGCATTTCCTGTTTGATTTCTTGACCGTTAATGACCAGATAATAAACTTGAAAAATATCATCACCAATAACAAGAGCAACCGTTAACTTTCACTGAGCATCCACTGGGTTGGGTCAGGCACTTCATACTGGTCATCTCATTTAACCCTCATGGCAACCCTGAGTAAACAATCCGAGGATTATTATCCCCATTTTATGGACTAGGAAACTGAGGCCAGAGGGGTAACTTGCCCAAGGTCACACAGTAGGTCGATGGGAAAACCAGGAGTAGAACCCAGATCCATACGCTTCCAAAGTTCACACTCTTTCCTCTGTGCTAATCAGCTGCTGCTGAGAGTGGACAGATTAAACAGGTTGTTGACTGAGCTGGCTTTGATTTGACTGGAGATAGAATAATTCTGCTTCTGCAAATGGAGCCAGTTACCTTAATGGTTCAGCCACTGCTAGGTGCTCCTCTGTATTAGCACCAGGCTGCTCAGCCTATCTGCAAACAGGAGTGTTTGTACATCTGTGATTATGTACTTGGCCCATGACATACACATAGCCATGTTTCCTCAGAGCAGCGTCGGTACTGGAAGGAAGGGTCAGCAGGCACACGTGTACCAGTAAAGGTTTCTGTTCCAGCACCGTTATGTCATGCTCTGAGCTGACTGCTTATGCTACAGCTGGCCAGCTTCTTCCATTAGTAACAGCAGAGAGGAGCCGCTGCCAGGACAGAGCTGGGGGGCAGTCAGCTCCGAAACTGTACAATGGAAGCTGACCAGCTGTTAGGGGACCGGAAGGCATCTCCTCCTCCTTCTGCACAGTAATTCAGGACTCAATGTTTGGGACTTTTATGAGTTAGGGTGACGTGGACTCCAGTTGGAGACAGGAAGTGGGATTACTGAGGCTGCTGTTCTCTGACTGAACCCCAGGTTTATGGGGGCCCCTGAGCACACTTCTGGGATGGATATATGGGGGTCTTAGAAACACAGGCATCGGGAAGTCTTGGCAGACACAGCCCTGAGAATGGCCTTCCTCCCAGATCACATACTTCTGTGATCAGGTGCAAAATTACAGATCCAGAAACACACTGTAAATTCCCGAAAGGAGAGTGGACGATACGCTACTCCTTCCTGCCCAGAACCAACCCGAAACAAGTTTTGGGCTCAAAGACTGGGCTTTGGTGCTGCAAATGTACGGAGGCTGCCTGTAACCGTTCCACCTATGATGTGCACAGTTCTGTTCTAGTGGGATTACACTTCCATTTTCCTTCCATGGGATAACAAGCAGGATGCCGAGGGGCTGCCCTCCCACAGCCCGTATGGGGAAAGGGAACCATAAGGAAAAAGCTCTACATTCCGTCCCTCTACTTTCTGGCTGTGTGATTCTGGAGAAAGTGGCTTCCCCTCTCTGAGTCTGCTGCATTCACTGGGTGGTTGTGTCAGTCGAGTAAGAACATTGAGATGCTGGCATCTCTTTGTAAACTCAAAGATGTGGCAAAAAGATTTTTAAAAGGCTGCGACTAAGCAATTTAGCAATTGCACTTTATGGTATTTATTTCCTATCTTGTCTGTTTTCCCTGCAAGACAATAAGATTTTTGCGGGCAGGGACGATGTCTAATGAATTGTGTGCCCCTCTGCCCAGCACGTCTTGCATATTTTTACTGCTTTATTGTTTCTAAAATGGCCTCACGTGGTTTACGTCATTTGACCCCAAACAGGGCAGGTGTTATTATCCCCATTTACAGAAGAGGCAATTGAGACCCAGGTGGGTCAATGTCATGCTGAGGGTGTGTGGCTAGTACAAGCCAATCAAAAGCATGTGAGAATAATGGCTCTTTCAATTGTTTTGCCATTGGAAGACTAGTTTACACAAAGTTGTTGGATCAGGACCAACGTGGAGGAGAAATGCAGGAGCCTGCTCCTGAAATCCTTGGTGACTCTAGGATTTTGTCCTAACTGAACAAGGGAACAGAGGTGGCTAGTTGGAAGGCTTATGAATCATTCTGTTGGCAAAATTCCCTGCGGCGGTTTGAATGCTTCATGGCCCTCTCTTCCCAAGAGGCTATGATTTAAAATTGAAATAATATTGTTCTTGGCACCCTGATGGCCCTCTAACTCAGCTGAACCTCCACAGGGTAATGGCACAGGAAGGTGATGGGCAGGGGAGCCGCTGAGGACAGGGGAGTACCGCTTCCTTCCTCCAACAGCTAGACGGCTCCTTGACGGGCCCAGCCTGGGAGGACTGGGTCAAAAGGTGAACTATGGCCAGGAGGAATAAAGCAAACAGACACCCAACAGGCACTGTGCGTGCATGCCTGGTGCGTGCCGTCAAGTGGATGGGGGTCCAGCACTGGACGTGAGGCCGACCAAGGACAAGTTCATCTTACAGGGCAACTGTCCAGCAGATCGCTGTTAACCTGTTCCAGCCCTGATGTTAACCAATTCCTCCTCCTCCTGGGCCTTGACCCCAACTCCGCCCCCCCATCAGGTGAACCGGGGAGGAGGTCATTCTGCCCAGGAGACAGATGACCGATGTGCATACAGGGGATCAGGGTAACCAGTCTCCTTCTCTGTGGTGACAGCAGGGGGCGGGGCTGAAAGTTAAAAGCTGAAGTACTGGGAATGCTTTCTGAACTGTATTTCCATTTTTAAATTAGATTTATATTAAAAGAAAGGGAAAGGAGAAATGTAGAACCTCAAACCATGTGAGTTTTTCTTTTTACCAGTGCTTAGTTTACATCATCAACATTAAATGGTTTCATTATTCTCTCCTGAGATAGGGTCTAATCCTTGCACTTAATGAATTTGAGAGTCTCTTAAAAATTTTCTCAGCTCAGAAACATGATCAGCTCTGGGACCTCTGTGCTTAGGGTCCACAGGTACTTAGTTAATCAAATCGTTCTTTTCCATTGGTGATTTCCTAAAAGGTCATTGGAATTCCTACAATTGTGGCTCGGCTATTCTAGAGTGACACTGTGTCCTCTGAAGGAAGCGATGTTGACATTCACAGAGAACTGCAGGGTGACCTCTCCTCCAAATGTCTCAAAATAAACAGCTCTATGCCCAAGGCTATATTTAGTGCCATTAGCTACCAAGCTCTTGTAATACCTCTATCCTGTGATAAGTACAGTCAATATTTAAAGTCTCCTTTAAAGGACAAATGAACAGCTTATTCTAAATTTATGCTGATTGACTAAATACACCACTGAATGACTGATTGGGTCATTGTTGAATAGTCTGGAAATTTAATTTGCTTTTACAGATGAATATTCAGTTTGTGGGTTGGTTTATATTTTATAACTTCTATTACATTAACAAAGATTTTAGTACCATTTTTTAGTGCCTACTAAAGGACAGGCTGTGTAGATACTGAATGAACCAATGCACTATTTGAATTTTATCCTTCTACAATACCCATATTAAGTAAAATATCTGCCCAAGGTTATACAGTTAATAAGCTGTGGAGCTGGAATACGGACTCAGGTCTGTGTTCCACTAAAGTCCATACTTGTAATCACTATTTTGCACACATTGTTTTGCATCCTTTGTTGTGATTTGAACATTTTGCAATAACGTTTGTCAGCCACATTAAAGACAGTTTGATCAGTCTACTAAAGTGAGACTTTCTTGGCTGGCCTTATCCCACTAGACCCCAGCTTATTACCTTTAATACCTTCTCTAGAGGGAAAGGGGAAAAGCATTCAGCAACATTTAGTGTTCTTTCCCCAAAGGTGGGAGAATGACAAGGGCTGGGAATAGAAGGGAAATATTCACCCCAGGAGAAATAAATACGGCTGAGTTTATCAAACCAGCTCTGACTGTGAAATCAATTTAATAGGGAGCAACCAATATTTAAAAAATGATGTACACTTGAGCAGAAAATACCAGGTTGTATCACATTTAGCATGGACAAGTCTTGTTTTGCTAAACTTTTGCTTAATTTCAAGTGTATGTGTGTGCACGTGTGTGCGTGTGTATATTGTGTATCTGTGTACTGGCTTGTGATGTAAAGTGTATTTTTAACTGAAGGTTGTGGTTTAAACGTTTTGAGAAACACCGTAGCACAGGATAATGATTACGAGTAATGGAGTCTGACTGCAAAAGAGTGAATACCAGCTCTGACCCTTACTAGACGCACCTGGGTACGTTATCTAACTTTTCAGGTTTCAGGTTCCTCCTCTGTAAAACCGGGCTGATAACAGTATGCACTTCATAATGTGTGTCACATGTAGCAGGGTATCTGATGCTTAGTAAGGACTCACTAAGTAAATGTCAGCTATCGTTATTTCAAACAAAGCAGGTTGGGTGATAATTTGTTGGCAAAAGCAATGCTTTGCATTATGTCTCCAGAGTCATTTCAATTCCAGACACAGACATCCATCTGCTTCCTGGGCATCCCGACCTACATGTCTCATAGGCCTGTCAGACACCACATGTTGCAAATCAAACTCATCTTCCAGGCCAAACCTCCCTCCCACACTCTCTACTCAGCAATGGTATCACCCGGTAGCTCATTAGAAATTTGAGTCATCCTGGATTCCTCACAACTCAGCCCAAATTTGCAGTCATTACCAAATCTAGGTGATGTTCTATCTCCTGAATAGTTTGAGATTCCTCTTTTATCCACCTTCCTCATTCTCATCCTCCTTTTTTTAAGATCGACATCATCCCCGGTCTGCTCATAAACGAATGGTTCTGCAAGTCCTGGCCTCCAGTCTCAACCCCTCCCATTCCTCGCTCTCATTGTCCCACCCCTGGAATACAGCTTTCAGAACTTCTGCCAGACTGACATTTTCCAAAAACCAAATTTGATAATTTCACTCTCTAACTTAAAACATCTTTATCTGACCTAGAGATTATCATATTCAATACTAAGTGACGTAAGTAAAACAAAGACAAATATATGATAGGACTTATATGTGGAATCTAAAAAAATGATATGAACTTATTTAAAAAACAGAAATAGACTCACAGACATAGAAAACAAACTTATGGTTACCAAAAGGGAAAGGGGGGTGGGATGAATTAGGAATCTGGGACTCACAGGTAACACAATACTATATATAAAATAGAGAAACAACAAGAGCCTACTGCATAGCATAGGGAACTATATTCAATATATCGTAATAACCTATAAGGGAGGGACTTCCCTGGTGACGCAGTGGTTGAGAATCCGCCTGCCAATGCAGGGGTCACGGGTTCGAGCCCTGATCCGGGAAGATCCCACATGCTGTGGAGCAACTAAGCCCGTGCGCCACAACCCGTGAGCCACAACTACTGACCCCGCGTGCCACAACTACTGAAGCCCGCGCGCCTAGAGCCCGTGCTCCGCAACAAGGGAAGCCACCGCAATGAGAAGCCCGCACACCGCAACAAACAGTAGCTCCCACTCGCCACAACTAGAGAAAGCCTGCTCGCGGCAACAAAGACACAATGCAACCAAAAATAAATAAATAAAATAAATTTATATATTAAAAAAAATAACCTATAAGGGAAAAGAATCTGAGAAAGAATATATGTGTGTGTGTGTGTATGTGTGTGTGTAACTGAATCACTTTGCTGTACACATGAAATATTGTAAATCAACTATACTTCAATAAAAAATCTTTATCAAAGCCTGCAGCGCTTTTCATAAGCTGTGCGTCATCCTTGGCTTCATCTCCTGCCAACCTCCATGAGAAGCCCTTAACATAGCAAACTCCTCCACCACTCCCAGAGGAAGTGGGCATTTTCATGCCTGTGTGCGTACGCGTGCTGGTTCCTCTGCTGAGCACGCTCTCCTATGCCTGTCCACTAATCACTCTAGTGCATAGAAGGATGAAAGGTTATTGACTTAAACTTACAATTCTCAAAATTCAGTGTACCTGGGGGGCACCTGGGGTGCTGGTTTAAAATTCAAGTCCTAGGCCTGTACCTGTGAATGCTGATTCCTGCAAAGTCAGGGCTTTTCACCTGCATCCCCGGTGATAATGAGGAACTGCCCCAGAAGAGGAGACAAAAGTTTTGCCCAAATTCTAATCCACCGCACACGAATTCAGGAGTAGAGGTGAGTATATTGTCCTGGGGAAATATCTCAATAGAAACGCAGTCAGGAGAATTTCTGAAGGAGGTGGGGGTGAGGTGGGTAGGATGCTGACTTATTAGTAAAGATTTATCTTTCGGGATGAGCAGCAAAGACAAGAAGGAAAATGCTGCTATTTAATAGAATTACCTGTTAATGTTATTGCCTGAAAATACGAAGACTGCATACGGCCAAAGCACAACGATGGCACTAATCACCACACACTGTTGTCTAGCAAGGTCTCTCTTTGTCCCTAGTGGAAAACCCCGACGAGAGTCCTGGCACTGGGTAAGTTTATAACAGAGAGAAGATCGGCTGCCACACCTATGCAGAAGACAGGAGCCGAGTTCTTTCCACTGGGTCTGAATCAAAGGGATTTCTCCGTTATTTTCCCTAGTAAGAAAAAAAGAAAGAAAGAAAGGGAGAGAGAGAGAGAGAACAGAAGCTTCAAGTTAAGTATCTGGGCATTCTGGGCAGTTAAACATTGGTGAGAAATCAAGATCATTAAACATTGGTGAGAAATCAAAACCAGTGACTGGCTTTTATAGGGAACAAATCTCTGAAGCATTTTTATGGATGAAAGTTAATGCAAACCAGATAACCTGAGGCTTGAAGATAAGGACCTTAGGAAGCTTTTCTCACGGCTGCCTCTGCTGAGCTGTCCACCACGTGGTCCACCCTTCTTACTCAAACGAACCATCATTCACTCATTCAACTAGCAGGTACTGTGTGACGTACATAATTCTAGGCGCAGATGAGAGATGGCAAAGCCCATCTCACCTTCCAGTAGGGAAAATTAACACAGATGACACAAGACAAAGTGATTCATCATTCATTCAAAGTAACAAAATGAGGGGGTGCCATTCATTTGACAAAAATTTGTTAAGTAGCTACTTTGCGCAAGGTAATGTGCTAGGCGTGGGGATGCAGCTGTGTGAAAGAGAAGTTCCCATCCCCATAGGGAAGACAAGTAGTCAATAAGTAATTACCACCTAATTATTTCATGATAAGAAATACTACAGAACAGATGCAGAGGATGCTGTGAGAGCGTGGAGGGAACTGGGAGCCCTGATGTAGTTTCCTTCGGGGGAAGGGTGACTAGGAGAGCCTTCCCTAAGGAAGCAACCTTCGAGACGTGAGATGAAAGACAAACAAAGAGTTAATTAGGTCAAGTGCCAGGATGGAGTTGAGCAGAGAAACATCCTAAATGGAGAAGAAACAGCATGTTCAAGGCTCAGAAAGAGGAGGCAGGGCCAAGATGGTACAGTGTGTGGGCAACTTTGCTAAGGACTTAGGTTTTCAACCTCAAGAACAGAAAGGTTTTAAACAGAAGAGACATAATTTGCTCTCTGTGTGTGTGTGTGTGTGTGTGTGTGTGTGTGTGTGTGTCGGGGGAAGATCACTATGGCTACAGCGAAGAGAATTGGGGCGATATCACTGCCATGGTAACCGGGTGGGTGACTGTGGTGGCTGGGAGATGGCATGCTAAGCAATGAGGATTTGGGGGTGGAGGAGGGGCTGGAAGGAAAGGAACGCATCTCAAATTGAACTTGATACACAATGAGTTTGACAACCTTTGAAACATCCAGCTGGAAATGTCAGGCAGTCAGCTGGGTATCTGGAAATCTGGGTCTTAGAGAGAGGGCTAGAGAATGAATTTGAAAATTGTTAGCAAATCGGTGGTATCTGAAACCACAGCGGGGATATATTCCTCTACGGAGAGAGTTCAGAGGGAGAAAGAATCCTAGGTCTAAGCTTTGAGAAACTCCAGCATTTGAAGGCTGGGTAAAGGAGGGTAAGCCAGGGGAGCAGACTGAGAAGAAGCAGCCGAAAGGTAGAAGGGGAACCAGAAGATGGGTTGTCACAAGATGGCCCAAGAGAACAGTGTTTCAGGAAGGCAGGAGTGGTCAACTCTGCTGAATTTCTCTGAGAGGTCAAGTAATACGAGGACTGAAAACTGTCTGCTGGATTTAGCCAAGTGGAGGTTCCCTGGAAGCCAGTGAAGGTCGGCTGCAGTTGGACTTCTGTGGTTTGAAGAGAGAGCAGGACGGTAGGAAAGGGAATCAGCAAATGCACACAATTCTTACAAGAAGGTCAGCTACTAATGAAGAGTGGTTTATGGTGGAGAGACGTGAGCATGTTTAGATGCTGATGGGGTGGATTCCTCAGGAAGGGAGAGAATGGGACCCACAGCCCGGCCGGCGGGAACTGGCCATAGACAGAGGAGGCCACCTCAGCAGCTGTAGCAGAAGGGAAGGAGGGATGGACACGTGAAGCTGCTGTGTGCTTACAGGCTCAATGGGGAAATTATCTGCCTGGAGTGAGGGTTGGAGATTTCGGAGTAGGGAAGTTTTGAAAGAAAAGTTGTGAGAGGGTGAGAGCAAGGTGGTCAGAGAAACAGGAGACTTCTGAGCACTAAAAAGGGCTCAGCTGAGGTTGGTGACAATAAATATACAGTTGTACACTTTTTCCTGCTGCGTGTTTTCCTCTAGCATGGCATGGAGAAAGCAAAACTGAATTGTTTGCTTTCTCCACGCCATGCTATGTTATCGAGGGTTGTGATTTTTCTCAAAAGAGTTCAGTGAAAAGACATAGAGGCAAAAAGTTGAGGGTACTGTCAGGAAGAGCAGGAATGATGGACCATGGACTTGAAGCAGGACTGGACTAGGTCCGTGGGCAAGAGCGACGACCGGCATAGGCAGAGGGCTGAGTGGCCTGGAGACTGCGGTGAGTTCAGAGGGCGTGGCTGACCAGGCAGCATCTCTGGTCAGAGAGTGTTGTTAGGATCACTGATATCTTTTTTTTTTTTTTATAAATTTATTTATTTATTTTTGGCTGTGTTGTGTCTTCGTTGCTGTGTGCGGGCTCTCTCTCGTTGCAGCGAGTGGGGGCTACTCCTTGTTGCGGTGCGCGGGCCTCTCATTGCGGTGGCTTCTCTCGTTCCGGAGCACGGGCTCCAGGCGCCCGGGCTTCAGCAGTTGTGGCACGCAGGCTCAGTAGTTGTGGCTCGTGGGCTCTAGAGCGCAGGCTCAGTAGTTGTGGCGCACGGGCCTAGTTGCTCCGCGGCATGTGGTATCTTCCCGGACCAGGGCTCGAACCTGCGTCCCCTGCACTGGCAGGCGGATTCTTAACCACTGTACCACCAGGGAAGCCCAGAATCACTGATTTCTATGATTCTATGATTTCAGTGATTCACAGAGAGGAATTTCACATGATGCCAAGGTCCAGGGTGTGACTGGGGGAATGGCTGAGGGGAAATGCAGAGGGAAGGTATTCCAGTTGGGAGAGGCCTGGGTTTTGGAGGAACCAGCCCTTTGACGCTGAAGTCATCCAAGATGATGGCAGGATTGGGGTGGAGAAAGTCTATAAGCTGGTGCCAAGGTCCTCAATGAATGGAAGGTGGTAAACGACAGTGATGAAAAGGAGAAAAGGTCAGTCTCTCTAAATAGCGCAACTCTTAGAAAAGGCACAGAGAAGCGGTTTTTGTTGCTGTGGAAGTTATTTGTTTAAATAAGAGGATGGGAAAGGGCAGTTCTAAAAGTTTTTATTCTTGAGGAATAAAAGGCTACCTACCTTTGTCCTGACTTGGAAGGTTGAGGAGTGTGAAAGTAGCATGAGAAGGGTTTGGGAGAAACAGTCAACTCAGGTTGGGGGTAGGTTTAAGTTAATAGATGGAGGTGGAGATAACATCCTGGAAGGGACTGAAGATGTAAGAGAAGGTCATTATTCCTGAAATCCAAGTGGAAGGGTATGGCGTGGAGAATGGAAAGCTGGGTCAGGGGCAAGGATGTACAGACGTGACAGTTTGACAGAGAAAGAGACGCAAATAAAGGAGCAGCTGGGAGTGTGAGGAGAAGGGGGCTAATCGCTTGGGGTTACAAAGGAGGTAGACAGGAGGGCTTTGCAAAGGAGGTCATGTCTAGTTGAGATCACGTAGAAGTTCTGCCGATGGGCAAGGGGAGGGGAGGTACTCCAGGTAAGAGAATCAGCATGAGCAAAGATGCAGAGACCTGGGAGGTGTGCTGCTCAGGGCCGGTGCAGCTTGCTTCAGTGGGGCTGCTGGGAGTGGTGGAGATCAGGCCAGAGACCTGGGCAGGCACAAGGCAGGCAGGCCCAGGTCATGGAGGGCTTTGGGGTCCAGCTGAGGGCCCTGTGACTTAGGGAGCTCCTGCAGGCTTTTAAGTGGGGACAAGGCATGATCCCTGGTTACGTCTGTTCCAGACGAGTGGGTCTCTTCGCTCTCCTCATTGCCCCCTCCATGCTTTGGCTCATACTGTTCATGGAGAGTCCAGCCTCAACCCTCCGGGTAAATCCTACTCATCCCTGAGGACTAACTCAAGTCTTAGCCCTGGAATAAAGCCTTTCATGACTACTCCAGTCCACACCTTCCTCCTTTTCCACGAATGTTTCCATTGTTATAGTCAGAATCATACCCCAAAAGAAAGGCAGTGGAAAAGGCCACCTTTCACCATTTGTGTTAGCAAGTGACCTCCTCACCCATTTAGAGAAAGACCTGCTAAGACATAAAATAATAATTATGAGAGAGTAACCTGTCTCTCTCTTCTAGAAAGAAGGCAGAACAAGAGTCGTTCCTAGAGCACTGGAAAAAAGGATTCCTTCTCTTTTCTGTTTTCCGATCCAAAAAAAAAAAAAAAAAGTACTTTCAGGTTCAAGTATAGACAAGGGCTCAGTTTGAAAGCCCTGGGTTAATACTGTCAGAGTTAATGACTGTGTGACCTTAAGCAAGTTACTCAACTTCTTAGACTCTCAGTTTATTAATCTGTAAAAGGGGTTAATAATAATACCAATTCCACAAGATCATCAGAAGATTATATAAGATCATTCGTGTATTCGTTCAACCTATGTATTGCATGCCTTACTGTGTTCCAGGCACTGTGCTAGGAGCTGGACTGCGGCAGTGCCCAAGAGGGGCACAGTCCTTGCCCTCCTGGAGCTTGCAGATCACAGGGAGAGAGAGAAACATTGCATAAATAATATCTCAGTAATTGCTAGTATAATAATCTAGGGAGCCTGGCACGCCGCTCGGTGCCTGGCTCAGAATGCACCCTTCATACACGTTACGTAACTCCCTCCCTTTCTTAACTTCTCTCAAAATAATCTAACAAGTGCTGCTTGCTAGTATATACTAATTATTTATTTCCGAAATTTTCAGGGGCTCCCACTATAAGTAGGTACTATCTCAGTCCCACATAAACATAGATGGGTTGCCGAGGAAACCCCATGTGACTAAGTTCGTGTCCTCTCCAGGCTCCTAAATCATAGGAGACCAGTAGAAAATGACCGCATGAAGTCACATATCTCATCCTCAAAACCTGTGGCTCAGCAGAGCAGAAAGTGCAAACACATCAAGTTCCAGGGTGAGCAGCGTCCTGGGACTCGGGCTGTGTGCAGGCAAAACTGGCAGCTCTGAGTGTGAAAGCCTGGCCCTCTCCACAGCCCGTCCAGGCACTAAAATATGAAGGGGAGGGCAGGGCCCTTTCCTCTACTAATGGGCTCAATTCATTTCTGGTGAAAGAAAGCCTGGGCTTCCCTAAGGTTTACTTGTGAGTGACAATGTTATTTAAAGATCTCTGGGCACAATGGCTTTCCTAACTCCCCAGCGGCCTGGGACAAAAGAACCAGGGCCCAGGCACTGGCCCTGCTCATTGTGAAGCAGCAGCTGTGGGTCCTGAGGCTGGAGAGAGATTTTCTCCTCCTGCCCTCCCTCCCCTCCCAGCGCCTGCCCTGTGCTCTCTGCACCGATGGTGCTGAGCTGGGCGGCCCGGGGGCGGTGCACAGGCTCTTAACAGAAAAGCTTCCTCTTTTATTCCTTTAGCGGCAGCGGGGTAGGGAATAAATCTCATTGGCTTGGTAATTCAGGCAACCCTATTTTGGGCACTGACTGGAGATCAATTGCTCTCTCCTTTCTTGGTAACCTCGCTGTCCCCTGCACCGCCCTGGAGCTCTAAAAATATTTGTCAATTTGCTGCAGGTGTTTGTTTACAAGTCTGTCTCCCCATTTAGATGCCTAGGTTTCCTTATGGCAGGTACTGTGTCCTACTTATTTTTACCTTAGTGCTTGGCTTGTAGTAGGAGCTGAATAAATGTTTGGAGAAAGAGAGAAAGGGGAGAGAGAGAGAGAGAGCACGCGAATGGATGAATTAATAAATATTAGTCTCCGAGGTTGGACAACTAGATTAGGAGATGCCAGTCTGGACTCTGAAGACCCTAGTGGGTCCTCAGAGGTTCCATAGAGGTCTTGAGTGGGGAGTGTCGTGAGAATAGGTGTCTGTCTTGCTTCTCCCATGCAGCTTAACTCAGCTTTTATGATATTCATTGAGCTTCCTTATTTGAGATTTTGGGTGAATAAAAGGTTCTGTGGCAAAGAAAATTGTCTGAAAAGAATATTGGGCTAAATTTTTCTCCCTTACATCTCTTCCTGCTTTGCTCTTTTCCGTGACAAGGCAAGTACTTGTATCTCTTCTGCTTCTGACCACTGGTAGAACATTCTCCTGTATCTTATTCTTGGAAGGCAGGAGGAACGACACAGATGAGGGCATTCACTTGCCAAGTACTCACACTGTGTTCTACTTGGGCCAGAGCTCCAACAGCTAAGCTGCTGCTGCCTGGTCCCCACACGTCCTGGTTCTCCTTACACATCACATCGCAGTGATGGGGCTCTCGAGGTGAGTGGTGTTTGCAGCCTCTATCTCCAGCTCCATTTTCTCACACCTAATTTTAACATAACTTACACTGCACTTCATAGCACTTCTGCTGACTGTCCCAAATGGGGAGGGAACCCAGCCCCCAGAGGACAGAAGTGCTGCTGCAGACGGGATGGTCATGGACACTGTCTTGGAAGAGCTCGTCACTCAAGTTTGAAAACGACATCATCAGAGAACCTGACAAGCCCGGACCGTCATAAGGTCATAGAGAGACACCCCACACACACACCCTACAACTTCGTCTATTTACTCACTAGCAAGGGTCTATAGAGCACCTACTATGTGCGGGGCTGTGGGGATATAGGGATGGATACGAGAAAGTCCTTTTGTTAAGGAGCTCCCGTCCTAATAATGGAGACAAAGTAAAGAAAATGAAACAATTCAAGATGTTAAGCACAGACACAGAAATGTATCAAGTGCTAAGGGATTACAGAACGGGGAGAGAACAATTCTCCTTGAGGGCTGTGGGAGCCCTGGGGAAGGCGTCACTGAAAAGCAACATTTGAATTAGACCTTGACTTTGGACAGTTCTTCAAGCCTGGAGGCAGGAGATGGAAGCAGGGCAGACATGGAGCACCTGAGGCAAGAGGAGCAGATGTGGGGTGCTGGGCCACATGGGGGGTGGGACTGAGGGGCAGTCAGACTGGAGGGATAGAGCTGACCAGACTGAAATGGGGTTCGCAAGCTTTGCTAATTGTATTACTCCGCGGGCGGTGAGGAGCCACTGAGGGCTTTCAAGCATGGTCTCATGTGCCCTGTTAAGGAATGCTAATTATCCTGTAGGCGATGGGGAAGGCAAAGCCCGCGAGTACCGACCCAACCTTCACAGTGAAGAGCCCTCTGGCAGCTGAGTGGAGGGCTGGGGAGGGGCAGAGGCTGGAGGCTCGAGGCAGTGATAGGCTGAGGCCGTGGTCCATGTGAAGAAGGAAGATGCTCTATACCAAGCAGAGCGGAGGAAACGAAGTGGAAGAGAAGGGATAGCGTCCAGGTACATTTCAGAAGGAGAGGAGGCAAGACGGGAGCCTCCCAGTGTACGGAGCCATGCGGGGAAAGGTAGAAGACCTTCCCCAGGCCTGGGAGACTGGGGCCAGCCCCCATGTCTGTTGCTCAGCGCCACGTGGGCATCCATGAGGCCGGGGTCCTTACAGTCATTACGATGCTGCTCTGTCCCTGGGGTGTGATGAGCCACTCCAGCATCAGAGTTATTGACATCAGCCCTTGTGGCTTGGAATGTGCTAAGTGATTGCTCAGTTCTGGTTGTTCTATTCCAATTTTCTGCAGGCCCCCTGTTATGTTGTGTCCTCCAAAATTCATATGTTGAAGTCCTAACCCCTGTACTTCAGAATACGGCTGTATTTGGAGCTAGGGTTTCTAAAGAGGTAATTAAGTTAAAATGGGGTCGTTTTGGTGCACCTTAATCCACTCTGACTGGTGTCCTTAAAGAAGAGGCAATTAGGACACAGACTCAGAAGAGAGAGTCCATATGCAGACACAGGGAGAAGACGGCCCCATGCAAGCCAAGAAGAGAGACCTCAGAAGAAATCAAATCTGCCGACACCTTGACCTTGCACTTCTACTCTTCAGAACTGTGAGAAAATAAATTTCTGTTGTTTAAGACATCCAGTCTGTGGCACTTTGTTATGGCAACTCCGGCAAACTAATACACCTCCTGTGAACAAAATCTCACCCAGGGTCCAAGCCTGCCTGAACCCACCTGGGCAGGACCTGGGACCACGTTCCCTCTTTTTATTTCTCCAGCCAGTCCAACTTCTTCACTGGCCCATCCCTTTATTACAGTCACCATGACAATGGGTGGGCAGGTGAGTCCAGGGAATTTGGTCACTCGAGCAAGAATGGCACTGGGTTATGGCCCGCAGGGGACTGCTGCTTTTCTCTAAAGAGCCAGTCGATTGGATCGCAAAGCTCACAATAACCCAGCTCTCAGCATATGCTCAGACCTGGCTTCTCAGGCATTAGGAGGGAGAATATTCCACTTATACCAGGATGACTATTGAGCTTTGTCGAACAAATACCACTTGGAAGAACAACGTAAATGGACTCCATCTTCAAGAGGTAAAGGCTCTGGTAGAGGTCAAGGAGCACTTCCCCAACTGCGGTGACTTCCTCACTACATCCGAGGAGAGAGAAGTGGGAGGCCTGTGGCCTTCAGCAGGCAAACACAGGGCATTTTACTGCGACTGATGGGGTGACACGGTTTTGCTAGACAATTGCTGGATGTGGCTAGCTCAGCCCAGACATCTGACGTAAGCCATGTATCTAAGGGTTGCTACTGAAACCGGTAACAAAGGAGCATTTTATGCAGTTCCTCTCCAGATTTGGAGATGTCGGGTTCTCTCCATTTCTGGCTAGCAACAAAACAGAGAAGGTTAGAGCAGTGCTATCTGGAATGTCCAAGGAAGTCCCCCCAATTCAGTACGACCTGGAGAATATACTTTCTAGTCACTCCTCTGGAAGGAAGTCCAGGAGGGGGAAGAGTACAGAAATTATGAGCCAAAGAGACCTGCATTTGAATCCTGGTTACATGGATGGCTAAGTCTGTGACCTTGGGCAGCCTGTTTACCCTTCCATTGGCCTCAGCTTTCTCATCTATAAACCTGGCATGATACAGACCCCTCTGCACACGGTTATTACGAGGATTCAGCGTGACTGTGTGTGGAAAGAGAACAAAGAAGCTGCATGGAGATGATGATGGTAGGCTAGGCTCACATCCAGGAAAATGACTCACTTGTGTACACAAGAGTACAGGTCACTGTTACCCTGACAAGTTAACGCGGCAGGTCAGCAATTCCTCAACCTTTCTTTACTCACACGGTAGAAGTCAGCCGGCACCTGAATTGCCAGGCACCATAACATACAAAACAGACGGTGTCTCCTCCACTCTAGGAACTGACGATGCCTTTCCCAACCTGCTGGGAATTTTAACACCGGTCACAAAAGGATATTGCAACGCTCTGGACACCTTTCTCAAAAGATGCTACTTTGCTACAATGGTCGTAAGAACAACAGCTATCATTTCATACATTAGTTTTATGCTTAGCATTTTGTAAGACAACACTTTTACATATATCACGTGAACCACATAAAGTCTTTGGAACATCAGCACACACCCAGCAGGTTGTAGAGCTGGGTCACAAGCCTGGTCTCCATCTGACTCTAAGTTCAATAAGGATTTTGTAACTATTTTTTTTTTTTAAGTTTAAAAGTAATATATGCTTATTGTATACTAAAGAGTTAAGAAAAATTAAATAAAAATCACACCTAATATCATCACTCAGAGATAACCACTGCATTGTTTTGCTCTATTTCCTTCCTTTATTTTTTCTGTGCTTAAAAAAAAAAACCTTGGTATAAACAAAGTTGAGATTATACTATACATAAAATTTCATATATATATATATATATATATATATGAAATTTTTTCCTCTTAAAATTATAAGACAAGCATTTTCCCACATACTAAAACTTCAACCTAAAACATCACTTAAAAATTGAAAAACAACTCCAACTGATTATCTAATAATTCCCCTGTTTTGTATAATATAATTGTTTCCAAACTTTCACTATTATAAATTATGCTGTGATGAGCACACTTAAAACTTTGTTTGTATTTCTGATTTTTCTTTAGGTTGAACTACTGGACTTAAGAGATTGATGACTTTTTCATTCATTCATTCATTCATTCAACAAATATTTAATGAGCACCCACTAGGTGCTGGACAACATTCAAAATTGGTAATGCAGTTAATAAGCAAAAAATTTAAAGACAGACGAAAACCCTTGCCTTCAAGAATCTTATGTTCTAGAGAGATCTAAACATTTTTAAGTCTCCTTAGGCATATTGCCAAATCACCTTCTGAAAGGCTGGAGCAACTTACAATCCCACTAGCAGTACATCAGTAGCTGTCTTACTGCATGATCACCAGCACTGAGTATTCTGGTTCAAAAATTTTTTGACAGTTTCATAACAGTTCATGGCTATGTTGCATTCCTTAAGGACATTTCCCCTTCACTCTCTCCCCCATTTATTTACCACCTCACAAAACACAAGTAAACTGAAGAGACATTTAAATTCCCATCCAAATGGTGAGTTTCAAAGTTTTTTTTTCCCTCCAGTGAGAAAACAATCCCAGCCCCAAGTCAGGGATGGCAACAGTGGAATCACCTCCTATACTTTGCAAGGTAGCCAGAAATAATGATGACAAATCCGTGTTCTGTTAGGGCTTGATGTGTCTGGGAGAAAAGTCAGCAGTGAGTTTCTCCAGCCAAAGGCCAGACTTCTTTGGGGGATCAGCCAGAACAAGCCAGGTGGGATCCCTACAGGTAGGGGTTAGGGTCAGGATCAAATGGGAGTCTGTCACCAAAGCACTTGGTAAGCTACAAAGCACGGAGCAGTAGAAAGGAGTTTTATTCTTTTTCATGGAGGCCTTTGGAGGATGTTGAAGACTTTGGCAGGGCCTTATAACATGTATGGAAATATATAAAAATAAGTCAATAAAATATCCATAAAGAAAGTGAAAATATTATATACATAATATTTTCGGAGTGTTTATCATGTGTTAGAAAATTTCAGAATTCTCTTTTTACAATACATCCATACATAGTGCTTACTCTGTATCAGACACTGTTTTAAGAACTTTTGACTCCTGTGGTCATCATAATCAGCTTATGATGTAGATACTATCATCTCCATTTGACAGATGAAGAAACTGAGGCGTAGAGAGATTAAGCACTTGTAAAGCAAGGATCAGATCCCAGTTGTTCTGCCTTTAAAGCCTGTGCTCTTAAACACTATCTTATAAGAAGGAAACTGATGATCAAATCAAGTAAGTAATCAGCATGGTTCAACAGTTCAGGTCAAGAGGGATTTACAGAATGCCTTCTATGAACCACACACTGTGCTGGCCCAAGGTCAAAAGCTCACGAGCGCGAGGGCTGGGAGCTTGCATCTGGCTCAAGGTCTGTCTGACTCCAGGCCCTCACTGTTTCTACTACATCTTGCTTAAGGGAAAATGTTTTCTTGTTTGGGTTGATGTCTAAGAGGTGAGGCTGGCACAGGGCACGGTGCTCTTGGAACAAAATGCCACAGCTACAGGAACAGAAGCTCAGGTGTGCTGTGCTTTGGGAGGGCAGTCATGTTCAAAGGCAGATCTGGGTGAGCCCCTCTCTATACCTTTGAGGCCCCAGATATTCTAATATGGTCCAGACGGTTTAGAATTTATCTTTTTGGTTCAGATCCCTCCATGCAATGAAAACAACAGTCTTTAGAATTCCAAGAAGTGTTCATAAAATCCTGGGCCTTGGCATCAGAAATGGTTGGACCTTCAGTTATTGAAAACTCTCTTATATTTTTCCCCTGACAACTCACTCTGTGCCCCAGACTGCTTTGATAGCTCCCTTAACGGTTGCCTTCACATTTTAAAACCTATGAAATTACATATTTGAAGGGATTATTCATTTTTTTTCCTATGGAAAGCATACACACCCCATAATGCTTTAATAATGATAACCAGATGGATTGAGGGCTCTTTGACAAGGGGTTTCTTTAGCTAATTTGAGAACATACTGAATTTCAGTCTCTTCTGACTAGTGTAAAAATGAGCAGAATGTAAAGTGCCCTATAAGTTTCCTACTTGTGCAATTTTAATACTTTCATCATAGTCAAATGAAATATATTTAAAGCCAAGTCTCCCTT
Organism: Balaenoptera ricei; assembly: GCF_028023285.1. Lineage (NCBI taxonomy): Eukaryota > Metazoa > Chordata > Mammalia > Artiodactyla > Balaenopteridae > Balaenoptera > Balaenoptera ricei. Next base: position 49,090,959 of record NC_082646.1, on the reverse strand, counting down.
TTCTCCATTTTGAAAGTACAGGTTTCGGGCTTTACTCAGTAAAGCCCAGGAAAATGTTTAACCAGAAGGACTGGCTTACTCCTAGTAATTCCCACTCAAAATTCATCCCATAATACCTCCCAGTCATGATTATGCTCTGACCTCCTTCTTTCTTACTCTCAAAAGAGCCTGAGAGACTTTAAGAAAGTTTCTTACCTAAATGTAGAATCGTAAGATGCCAGGGATGGAAGGGACCTCAACGATCATCTGGTCTACCTCTTTCACATTATAGCTGAGGAAACTGAAGTTTCAGAAAGGTTCCATGATGTGGCCAAGATCATGTGTGTAGGAAGTGGCAAAGTTTAGACTTGAACTTCATTCTGAGTGCAATGTTCATTTATTATATCACTTTGCCTCTCTCTTCTGCTTTCATTTTCTGTACTTTCTCTCCTTTTTCTTTATGTTTTCTATTTCCCCCATCAGAACTAGGTCTTGGATGATGATGGGATGGGTCAAACCATCCTTAATGGGTGTGAAGTGGTATCTCATTGCGATTTTTATATTCATTTCCTTAATGATTAATGATGTTGAGCATCTTTTCCTGCACTATGGGCCATCTGTATATCTTCTTTGGAGAAAGGTCTATTCAAGTACTTTGCTCATTTTTTTAGTTAGCTTTTTGGTTTATGTTTTTTTGTTTTGTTTTTGTCTTTTTGTTGTTGACTTGTAAGAGTTCTTTATATATTCTGGACACTAAATCATTATCAGGTATATGACTTGTAAACATTTTCTCCCATTCTATAGCTTATCTTCTTATCTTAAAGCTCAGTGTCTGTTGCTTACTCAGAGACTTCTTATGATACTAAAAAGTTTGTTTTCATATTTCTAAGTACAGCTGTCTTATACCCTTGAAACTATAAATATTTGTTATGGGAAACTACATTTGTTAAAATTGGTTACAGAAATTCATTATTAAACTTTGTGGTTTGTAGTAGAAAAAAATAACAAGTATTTAAGCATCTACTGTGTCTCTTGTCCTCAATGTATTTTGATTTAATTTGGAGCGGAAGACTTTTACTACTGACATGGTTACACCATACATAATCCAGTGCGATGTACAAAGAAAGTACTGGAATTAGCACCCAGCTTCATGCTCAGTCAAGTTCAGACAAGCTGCTTTACCTCTGCCCCTTCATTTTCCTTATCTGTAGGATGGGGGTGATAATATCCTCTTTGCCTCCCTCTGAGGGCTGTTGTGAGGATCAAATGAGAAGAATGAGAACGTGCACCAAGGAATCAGAGACTCCAGTGGAACAGCCTTGCCGACCCACAACACATACACACAAAAGTACTTCATAAACTGTTATCCATGCATGGGTGTTGTCCTGGGCAGGCCAGGCCAGGTGGCATCCTCACAGCACTGCTGGAGTGAGTTTTCTAAAACACAATTCTGACTGAGTTGCTTGCTCTGTCTTCTAAAACACTACGGTCTCCCCCTCTTCTAAGAAAGACTTGGTGATCTGACCCTTTGGCCTCTTCTCTGGCTCTGAGCCACAGGCCCCTAAGTCCGGCAGTGCCAACCTGGCTTCCAGTCTGTACCACCCTCTGCCACCGTTGGAGCATCTGCACATGCTGTTCCACAAGCACACAGTTCGAAGGCTGGATATGCCTCTGGGTCACGGAATCTGAGACCTGTAACCAGGTGTCGGTCCTGGGAAGTGTCTTAGAAATGTGATGGAGAAGAAATGACTCTACCCTTTGAAGACTTTTTTTGGGAGCTCAATTCTGCCACCAATAGCTGTTTGACTCTGGGCCAGCCTCTGGGGGCCTCAGCTTCCATTTCCATTAATTTAGGTGAGCTCAGAGTCCCTTTCAGTCTATGACCTGGCATTTCCTCTATGACCACTAATTTTTTTAGCTTTATTGAGGTATAATTGACAAATAAAACTATAACATATTTAAAGTATACAATATGATGATTTGATATACATACACATCGTGAAAGGATTCTCTGCACTGAATTAATTAACATATCCATCATCTGACATATTTACCCTTTTGTAAGTATGTGTGAGAACACTTAAGTACTATTCTCTTAGTAAATTTCAATTATACAATACAGTATTATCAACTACAGTCACCATGTTATACATTAGATCAGATCCTTATAACTGAAAGTTTGTACCCTTTACCAACCTCTCCATATTTGCTCCATCCCCAGCCCCTGGCAAAACCACCTTTCTACTCTTTGTCTCTATGTATTCAACTTTTTTAAAGATTCCACGTGTAAGTGATCCCATGCAGTACTTGTATGAACAAGTATTTTCTGTTGCATTATACTGAAGTCAGTGATCCTTAATAAGAGTCATTATTCACTGACATTTACTATTTAGGCTCTATTAAACTACATTATTTAAAATCTTTGTAACAACCTTTTAAAAATAGATATATAAAAATCATGCCTGTTTTACAGATGGAATGGACAAGTAACTTGCCTGAATCATACAGCCAGAAAGGGAGGAGCTAGCTAGGGTTCAAACCCAGACAGTATGACTCCAAAGCCCATAGTCTTTTCAGGTCAAGTCCCTTCCTCCAGGACTCTTTGAATGATTTTCTCTTCTCTGAGTTTGCCTCCCTGCCCCACTTCATGGGCCTCCCACAACTGCCCAGTAACATTTGACTATTTCTCCACTCTACCAATTTTCTAAGGGCTTCCAAAGCCCACAGGCGTCCCTCCCAGAGAAGGATCTGGGAGTCCACTCCATGCATCAGAGATCTGCTCCCCAAAGCTATCTGAGCTCATTTGAGAAGAACAATAACGGCAATATCATGGGACCCTTACATAACAAATATCAATTTATCCCTTGCTATCTATTATCTTATGAGACTGCCACAGCAATTCCATAAGTTAAGTGAGGACTGATTTGATAGATGAGGAGACTGAGGGTCACAGAGTTCATCTGCCCATGGTAACATACCTAGCTCCAAGTACACCATTTCCCTCCTGGGCTAAGCTGGAGTTTGGGGAAATATCTCAGGGACATGCCTTCCTAAGGCTCTCTTTGTGGACAGAAAAGGGGAGAGGGTGTCTCTGCCCACTTATAGCTACACACCCAAGTGCCACTCAGATGGAACCCTGGCTTCGATCCTAAAGAATCAGTCAGTGGTGGTCTTTGGTAAAGCTATTTTCAGGGCCCTTTCAGTGCTCTCATGTTCCACCTCACAGGCTTCCCTTGTGTTCCATGAGCTTGACAGTCCCCCAAAATATCCCTGACAACCCCAATGACTGATGTTCACCAGAAGCTGCTCAGGCCTCACATTCTCACATGGGGATGATGGAAAAATCCACCATTACCCAATGGGAACTGACAGTCCTTGGTGCGGATGACTATTCCCATAAGGAAAAATGGAGCGATTTCGGTGGAGTGGTGTAGTGACTTTTGTTGGTTGAGTGGTTTTGAGTTGGAGGTCATTTGTCTGGCTTTAGATTATCTGGTGTTTACCCTTCCTGTTTTAATCATTCCTATTTCTTTTTCTAATCCAAGTGTCACCAGGAGGAAGCAGTGTAAACATGTGAGGTTGCTGTTTTCAGCAAATTCACTCAGTAATCAATGCCAGACCAGGGTTTGCCTGAAAACCAGTCTGGCACTGACAACAAGAAAAGGAGACAGGGTTACATTTCTTGTAAACCAGCAGCTTGATTTTCATTTTTGCACATTGTGGATTTTGTTGTTGTTATTCTGGACTGAGGGACAGGCTTATTTTTCATAGCTGGGTTTATAGCTTAGTGTAGCATTGCTTCTTGAAACTTGCTGAACAAATTCTATTCAATGTACATTCCCAGCCATTAAGAATTTTAGCAATCCACCCCTCTCTCAGAGTGATCTTTCTAAGTTGCAAATATGATTGTGCTACTCCTTTTTGGGCATATTCTGGTCAGAAATTACTTTTCAGACTTATTGATCAGGCTGATATTTACCTGGTATACCAGCAGCACTGTGAAATGGCTGGCCTCTGTTTTGTTTTGACTCTTTTAGATCCATGCTATACAGGTCATTAAATATTTTTAATATTACTTCTATTTATTAACCTCTACTTCTACCTTTACAGCACTAAGTCAAGCCATTATAGAAAACACATCATGCATACACTACCAAATGTAAAAGAGCTAGTGGGAAGCAGCTGCATAGCACAGGGAGATCAGCTCGGTGCTTTGTGACCACCTAGAGGGCTGGGATAGGGAGGGTGGGAGGGAGACGCAAGAAGGAGGGGATATGGGGATATATGTATACGTATAGCTGATTCATTTTGTTATACAGCAGAAACTAATGCAACATTGTAAAGCAATTATACTCCAATAAAGATGTTAAAAAAAAAAGAAAAAGAAAACACATCATGCTTTAAATAAACCAAGATCTCTTATTTTCTCAAACCTTTGCCTTGAATCCTCCAACCTTCCCTTACTCTTCTTCTCCTTCAATGTTCTCAGGTTGTGAAACCTTCCCCAACCCCTTCCCCTCTCCCTTCTCCCACCATGCACATTGTTAGTTATTCCTTCCTCTCTGATTCCACAGCACTGTCTAACACCAAAGAGTTATATAAGACATAGTTTTCTCACTACAGGGAAAAATATCCCCCCAAAGTGAAGTCAGTATCATCAGAAAAAAAACAAACTAGGAAAGCCCGTTGTTCCCATAGAGATTTACAGAATCTTAGATTCGGAAGGGATCTAAGAGGGTCTTTCCTAAACCCTTCTGAAGTATCCTTGATAGATGCTTTTTTCAGCTTCCAATCAAGTGCTTCCAGAAATGGAGAAGTCGGTGCGTTTTGGAAAGTTTTTCTTTACACTGAGCAAAAGTTGATCTCGCAGTAAACCCTGCTCATATGCCCTTCTGCTTTCTGGAGATGCAGAGCAAGTCTACTTCTCACTGTACTTGATGGCCCTTCAGATGCTTGAGGAGGGCTCTCATCTGCCTTCTGTCCTTCAGAAAGAGACTGGGGTCCCAAAATCATTTTTCCCTGCATGTTAGAATGAGGATCGTGCCCTGACTGTCCCTGTACCTGTCAACTGTACCTGTCAGGCTATTTCCCAAATGCTTGGCACCAGGTTGTTTTCTGGGGGGAACATAAATATTGCACACACTGTATTCAGAATTGATTAGTTTAAGCATAAGCAGTACACCCTTTAAATATAAGGTTACAAATGAAGAAAATATTTAAAATAACAGAAGGTATTTCTTAGATAGAAAAAGTTCCAAACATTCTGCAGTGGAGCTAGCAGATTGAAGTTCAGCTGCAGCTCATTATTTGTGAAATGTTATGCCTGTCTCTTGCAGAGGAACAAAGAGGCAGCCAAAAGATAAGGCTATGGGTTTCTCAGAGTCCACGCATGCTGGCTTCACTTTGGAAAAAATTCCTAGGCGGGGCCGCTGTGGGGAGCTGGAGACCACTCTGAAATGAAAGTTAATTCTAGTAAAATTAAGTATGCATGTGATGGAAACAATCTGGGCAGTGTCTGAATCTATTTTGGGAAGTGATCCTGGAACTTTTCTCTGAGAATCCACTCACAAGAGTGATGTTTTCAGGCATGGTTTAAATGCAGTTTTGCCCAGAGGCAGAGCAATGGACTCAAATACCCTCTAAGCTCCCTCTAGAGGTTCAAGTGTGCAGCTGCCAGCAGAGCTCCTGGGTTTGGAAGCCTGTCCCAGTGCCCAGAGCAGCATCAAGAGACACACAAGGAGTTACTGATCCTTTCTCTTAATTAGAGCCAAATCTATTGACTGAAACAAATTAGAAAACAAAACAAAATTCCATTCTCCGAAAAAAGTAAGGCTGAGATCAAATACATTGTGAAGATAGATTCATACAGAAGAGGTAGTAACTGATAATATTCTAAAATTTCAAATTAGGTAATAGGCTGATGGTTCACAGAACAATGAAAAACGTAAAAATTTTTAATGATTTCCTAGATGTGCTGATGTCTAAAATGGCATGTATCTTTTGGTTCACGGGTGATGTAATCAAGATGATCATCATTACAGCCACCAACTTATGTGTCAGGCACTGTGCTAAATACTTTCCCTGAATTTTCTCATGCAATTTTCACAAGCCCCCTTTTACACAGATGCTATTATTAGCACCATTTACAGATCAGGAAGCAGGGACTTATGGGAATTAAATCCTTTGTACAAGTTCATGCAGTTCATATGTGGTGATGCTGGGATTGGAACTCTGGTCTGTGCTCTTAGACACAATAAAATAATGCTTTCTCATTGGAGGAAACTGAACGCATCAAGATTAATGACTAGCCTCAGGCACCCAACAAGCAGTGGTGCCATTAATGAGGGGCTTGATTGAGAGGGTGTACATACAATACCTGGCCCGTTGTGACTATTCAGGAAAACCTCCCCGTCTGAAATGATCACCAATCTGACTTCACGTGTCCTGTGTCTCCCAGAGCACAGAGACCCCTGGGAGATAGTCCATGACAGTTAATCTTTGCATCCTGTCACCTAGACCTGTATGCTGCCTATAATGGGTGCTGAGTACACATTTGTTAAATGAATCAATGAATGATTGAATGCCATTGCCTGTCTTCTAAGAGCTTACGATCTGCTAGAAATAAAACTTGTGCATACAAACACACACACACACACACACACACACACATCCACACCCCAGTATAATACTAGCCAGAAGTGAGTTAAGATATATAAAAGACATAAACCAGCAACTCCACACTCTTCATTTATACGAAGCCAGAAAAAAACTTGCCCATGTACAAGGAGACATACAAGAACGTTGACTGCAAAATTATTTCTGATAGTAAAAATTAGAAACAACTAAATTTTCATCAACAGAGGCATGGAGAAGTAACTTTCACTTTACAGATACAATGAAATGTTACATATAGTAATTAAAATGAATGGTCTAAAACTAAATGTATTATATAGATAACTCAGGAAACACAATAAGTGAAAAAATAATGATAATAATAGCTAACATTTATTTAACACTTTGCATGTATTAACTCAACTTAGTCCTCACAAAAACTCTTTAAGGTTAGATACTATCACCAAACCCATCTTAGAAATGAGGAAGTTGAAGGATACCTACATTTGATATAACACTAAGATGTTTAAACATATGCAAAAGACTCAAATATAAGAATATATCCATATGTAATAAAAGTATTAAAACATGCATAGGGGGGCTTCCCTGGTGGCGCAGTGGTTGAGAATCTGCCTGCCAATGCAGGGGACGCGGGTTCGAGCCCTGGTCTGGGAAGGTCCCACATGCTGCGGAGCAACTAGACCCGTGAGCCACAACTACTGAGCCTGCGCAACTGGAGCCTGTGCTCCGCAACAAGAGAGGCCGTGACAGTGAGAGGCCCGCGCACCGCGATGAAGAGTGGCCCCCACTTGCCGCAACTGGAGAAAGCCCTCGCACAGAAACGAAGACCCAACACAGCCATAAATAAATAAATAAATAAAAATTAAAAAAAAAAAAACATGCATAGGAATCCCAAGATTATGATAGCGATTACATTAGGGGTAGCAAAAGGGAGGGGACCATGATCAGGGAGGGGAGGGGAGCAAGCATCAAATGTATTTATGTTTTTACTTCTCAAGCTGGATGATTGTTACACAGATACTCTGTTTATACTTTTTTTTAATGTCTGAACTATTTCATAATAAAGAAAGAGATCAACCAAAAGAAACTAAATACCTTGAGGGCTCAAAGGAAAGAAACATGACTCCTGATACTGCCTGGAGAAGGGGGCATTTACATGAGACCTAAACATTATGGGCACCACTAGCAAATGCGGAAATCAGAACGTGCACAGAGTGAAGGACTCTGACACAAAGGTGGGAGGTGCAGGAGAATTCAGATTGTTAGAAAGACATTCCACTTTCCATCCCGAGGGCCCCAGGAGGCCCAGCCTGAGGGACTCAGACTCCAGACTTGGTGATTCCAACATTTACTTGGCCTTTTTCTGCAGCTGTAGAACTGGGGAACTGGGAGGCCCCAGCCTCTCTGCCAGGGGTGACCCGGCTGGCTGGAAATGCTTGAATCTGCTGGCATCCTGTGGCTCTCTCTTGGATGGCGTGGGAGGGGGCATGCTTGCCTGCTTCTCAAAGGCAGATTGGCTGGATGCGGAAGTCTGTTCACAAGCATGCATAATGACCGACAGAGTGTCTGCTTTGGAGTTTGGGGAGGAATGATGGGAACTTGCTGCAACTCAAAATCCAGACAGTGACTGGCTGACAATGAGGGAAAAGTGTTTTGCTGAACAAAACTGAACCAACTGTTGGCCAGAAAGACCAGGGCACTTTGGAATACCCCAGACAGTCCAGTTTTCAGGCAGCTGTGGCACTGGGTCTGGACAGCCCCAAACTCCAAGCGGACTTGCTAGACACTATCCTGAACCTGGGCCTCAGCCTCTTGCTCACCCTACCACCTGTGCCAATGGGGACTGGCCACACTGCTGACTGGTTCTCACCTGCTCTTTAACTGCTTGTGGTCTGGATCAGAAAACCTGGGACGGCATAACTCAGAGCCTTAGACCATTTTGCCAGAGCCTCTGGGGGCTATAGCTGGTTTCCCAAGTACACGCTCAAAAAGTAGCTGCTCAAGGGCTTCCCTGGTGGCGCAGTGGTTAAGAATCTGCCTGCCAGTGCAGGGGACACCGGTTCAAGCCCTGGTCCGGGAAGTTCCCACATGCCGCGGAGCAACTAAGCCTGTGCACCACAGCTACTGAGCCTGCGCTCTAGAGACTGCGAGCCACAATTACTGAGCCCACTTGCCACAACTACTGAAGCCCGTGCGCCTAGAGCCCGTGCTCCGCATCAAGAGAAGCCACCACAATGAGAAGCCTGCTCACCGCAACGAAGAGTAGCCCCCGCTTGCCGCCACTAGAGAAAGCCCGCGCACAGCAACAAAGACCCAACTCAGCCATAAGTAAGTAAATAAATAAATAAATAAATAAATAAATTTATAAAAAAACAAAAAGAAGTAGCTGCTCAAAAGACACTTGTTGTTTGACTGATAGAAATGAGTATCTGGTTGATGTTGCAGTCAAAGGAAGGAAGCACCTTGTCCTGCAATGGGAAGACCTAGAAGTTAAGTCTAAAGATGGGCCTTGGATGTTGGCACTTCCTCTGCTTCTGTATGTCTGATCTTGGACAAGTACTCGGCTTCTCTAAGCCGCACTTTTCTCATCTGTAAGACAGGGGCCACAGCAACAACTACCTAAAGAGTGGCTGTGAGGAGCAAAGACAATACACCGCTGGCCACCATTTATTGATGTTCACTATATGCCCGGCTCTGTGCTTAGCACTTTGAAACAGAATCTCACATTAGCTTCCCAGCAATCTCTAAGAAGAAAGCTTAAGTAATCTGCACCAGTCTTAAATTCATAAACTGTGGATCTGGGATTCAAACCCAGGTCTGCCTGGCTCCAAAAACTAGTACAGCACTAGAAGCTGCAAAATGCTTTGCAAATGTGTTTCCACTGCTCATGTAGAAGTTATAAACTCATCTCAACTGGGTTAAAACGTTCTCTCTTGAAATGACTTGATTTGGGATTAATTTAAATCAAAACACATAGGCTGGATTACATTCTTGCTGTGAGTCCAAGACCCGCTTTGTTCCATATGAGCAGACTGGGGAACTTTTTCCTTTCTGTCTCGGCCCTCAGTGGGCCAGGTCAGACACTAAGGGCTCCCCAAAGCAAGAACAACCATCCCTGGGGGACCCAAATCTCCCAGTCTCCAGGGTGGGGCTTTCACCTTGGACCTCAGTTCTCTGTCTTCACAGCTTCTTGGCAATGGTCACCAACCAGGTGCCTAAGGATGTTTTTTGGTAGAGTCCCAAAGCTAAGTCCTCAAACCCAAATATTCAGTTCACTTGCCAAACCCTTCCCTGAATCAAGTGTTCTGGAGATTAAGCTTTTCAATAGCTTCTCTGTATCCACTAACCTATGAACAGGTCAAGCCACTTCCCTTATACTGGTATTATTCTTAATACTGTATTAAATATTGAGGGCTTGGCATTCCTAGTTCCACAGCACTTACCACTTCAAATAAATTAATGAACTACTTCTCTATAAAATGTCCAAAATGTTAAATCATGTCACCTGTGGCCACAGGCGAACTTCTGGAGTTTTTGGCTGTAAGAATTCATCCACGCTGGCAGAACCAAATTCTTTTTTTTTTTAATATGATCCAGCATGAAAAACCAAGAGCTACAGCCTTCAGCTGGAGGTCCTTTTGGGACATGCTTTTCTGACTTTTAGAAGTCAAAGCAGGAGTTTATACACTATTCTTCCACATGAATAGATGTTAGTCAGCTTTTAGCCACATTTAGACCGTACATATTTTTCAGAGTCACAATTTGAGAAGCTATAGCCTCTGGATAACTGGAATCATGGCATTTTAGAGCTGGAGGTTACCTGAGAAATCATCTAGTAGAGGATTCTCAAATTAATGGTGAAAAAAAAATTAACTGTTCAATCACAAGCCATCATATTAAATACCATTCATTGAGTACCTACTATGAGCCATGAACTGTTCTAAGCACTTTACAGGTATTAACTTATTTTGTCCTCTCCCAAGTCTCATAAAGTAGATACTGTTATTATTCTCATTTTATAGATGAGGAAACAGAGGCACGATAGTTAAATAACCTGTCCAAGGTTCAAATCCAGGCAGTGGGACTACCCTTAACCACCTCTTTATACTATCTCTTGATTCAAGATCACAGAGCTAGCAAGGATCCACCTCTGTCTCAGTCTATAGTCAAGTTGCTACAGGTATGCCTTTTGCCTTTGGAGGGATGTTGAGGAACTGGGAGTGTGTACATGGGGGTGTTGGGTGTTGGTAGTGTCAGGTAGGTAGTGGTGGAATACCTCCTTTCTATTCTCAACTCCCCATACTCAGAGACTGTTAGCATTCCGACCTGCAGGGGTGCTATAACTTGGGGGGTAGAGACAGAATGAAGCCTAATTCGTATGTCTTGCTCTCAAGGATTCTTCTGTGTAATCACCTCTTTGAGGTCACAAAATATTCTTTTAGTAGTATAAAAGTATATTCCTTTTAAAAAATATATTTTTTTAAACAGAAAAAACGTAAACATCCTAATTGCATTGAATGTATAGAGAAGTAGAAGAAAGTAAAACTTATAATCCCACCACCCAAAGACAATCACTGTTGACATTTTAGTATATTTTTTAAATTAAATGTAATTTTTTTATACAGCAGGTTCTTATTAGTTATCTATTTTATATATATTGGTGTATATATGTCAATCCCAATGTCCAGTTCATCTCACCACCACCACGTCCCGCCCCTGCTTTTCCCCCTTGGTGTCCATACGTTTGTTCTCTACATCTGTGTCTCTATTTTTTTTTTGAATTTTATTTTATTTTTTTATACAGCAGGTTCTTATTAGTCATCCATTTTATACACATCAGTGTATACATGTCAATTCCAATCTCCCAATTCATCACACCACCACCACCACCCCCCCTCACTGCTTTCTCCCCTTGGTGTCCATACGTTTGTTCTCTACATCTGTGTCTCAATTTCTGCCCTGCAAACCGGTTCATCTGTACCATTTTTCTAGGTTCCACACATATGCGTTAATATACGATATTTATTTTTCTCTTTCTGCCTTTCTTCACTCTGTATGACAGTCTCTAGGTCCATCCACGTCTCTACAAATGACCCAATTTCATTCCTTTTTATGGCTGAGTAATATTCCATTGTATATATGTACCACATCTTCTTTATCCATTTGTCTGCCGATGGGCATTTAGGCTGCTTCCATGACCTGGCTATTGTAAATAGTGTTGCAATGAACATTAGGGTGCATGTGTCTTTTTGAATTATGGTTTTCTCTGGGTATGTCTCCAGTAGTGGGATTGCTGGGTCATATGGTAATTCTATTTTTAGTTTTTTAAGGAACCTCCATATTGTTCTCCATAGTGGCTGTATCAATTTACATTCCCACCAACCGTGCAAGAGGGTTCCCTTTTCTCCATACCCTCTCCAGCATTTGTTGTTTGTAGATTTTCTGATGATGCCCATTCTAATCCGTGTAAATTAGTATATTTTCTTCTAGGCATTTTTGGACAATTCATATATTGTTAGCTGTGACTATTACAAATATGCTGTGCTGTACCTTGCTTTTTCCACTAAATACTGTCTATACTATTACCACCTTTTATAGACATCATTTTAAAAGGTTGTATAATATACCATTATGGGGATATGCCACAATTTATGTGAACATTCCTCTGTTGTTAGGCATGTAGGCTCTTTTTAAATGTTTTATCATAAATAGCACTAAAGGAATTTTTTCTGAATAGAGCTTTTACCATATTTAGGCTTACTTCTCTTGGAAAGATTTCCAACATGAAAATATTGGAACTTCTCTTCATCTGAAACACCACTTCATTAGGAATTTCTCAGTGTTAACATTAATTATCAAGCTGTCAACTGTCAATATAGAAATAAGCAAGTCATCATGAGACTTTTAATTATATCATATTCTTAAATGAACACCCCCTTTTTTCTCCCACTAGCACACTAGAGCTACAGTTCATTCTTTGGTAGAATGGCAAATAGAAATACTCTGCCCACCTATAATATATGCACGTGTGAAAATGACACAGAAAGTGGTTAAGAAAAAGGGTTCTACATCTGTGATATTCTTTCAGAAAAAACTCATAACCCCAGTCTAATCATGAGAAAACATCAGAGAAACCCGGTTGGGGGGCATTCTACAGAATACCTGACCAGGACTTCTCAAGACCATGTCAAGGTCATGTCAAGGTCATGAAAAATAGGGAACGACTAAGAAACTGTCACAGACCAGACATAATATGGGGATATGGTAACCAAATGCAATGTGGTACCTTGGATTGGATCCTGGAACAGAAAATGGGCCTTAGTGGAAAACCTGGTGAAATCCAAATACAATCCAGAGTCTTTAGCTAATAGTAATGTACTAACATCAGTCTCTTAGCTTCGACAAATGTACCATGGAAATGTAAGATGTCAACATGAGGAAAGACTGGGTGAAAGGCATACATGAACTCTCTGCAATAGCCTTGTACTTTTCTGTAAATCTAAAATATTTCAAAATAGAAGTTTATTTTTTAAAAAAAAGATGAAGAGCAAGGGTTCTGGAGCCAGTCTGATTTGTTTTTGAGTCCTGGATCTGGCATTTGTTACAGCTGAGTGACCTTAGACAAATGACTTCTTTGAGCGAGGTTCATCTATTTTGTATGAAGAAAATTATTTACCACAGCGGGTTATAGGTCTTAACTAAAATAATGCAGATAAGTCACTTAGCTATTCCTGACACAAGGTTAGTGCTTGACAAATGTAAGCCATATGATTATTTTATTTAGTTTGAGGGCTTCTTTGTCTAATTCTTTGTTACCTCTAAGGTAAGAAGGAATTTTTATGCACAGTTATGTTAAAAGTGGAAAATTAAACAGCCTCATTAAAATTGCAAACTCAACACAAAGGAGACAAACTGTTACATGAATCTGGAAATGGTAACTGGTGTGCGCTTTTGGGTCATTGCTTTTGTTTTCTGTGTAGTTATTGGGTCGCTTCCTAAGGGTAGGTGAAGTGAGAAGATGCAAGGTTATGAAAAGAGACTACATTCTAGCACTGATTGCCCAAAATAACCA